>NC_088794.1:24077290-24377290 GCF_011386835.1 Chrysemys picta bellii | reverse complement strand
TCACTCTTCCCTTTGACTGACTGCTCCTATCACACCCTTTCTTTTCATACGTACAGAGCAGCGGATCCATTCATTTCTCAGCCTTCATCTGTCTCCTAGTGCCCAGAACTCTCGCAGTCTCCCAAAAGGCCTTGCTCCAATTCAGGAAGAACTGCTGGAAGTTAGCCACAGATTTGGCAGTGTGATTTATCACAACAGGCAGGTGTATGGACCCTACTACCTGGCAATTCTAAAAAAGGTTGTTCTCCCAGGCGCAGAGCCAGAAGCCGGAATAGATTCTTTCTAACTCTTACAGAAAGCACCACAGGCACTGGGGCCAGAAGGGAGAAGGACTCAGCTAGTTTTCAGACTCATGCTTTGGCTTGTAAAGTCTGTTATAGCCAACTAAACAGCTGTCCTGTTCTCTGCAGCAGCATCCAAAGCACTTCTGCAGCTGGGCCACCATAGCTGCTGGGGACAGTTACATAAATACCACTGGCCACTTCCCAATTTGTCTGAATAAACCTTTAAACTAAAAAAAAAAAGTTGCCTTTTTTCATACCTGCTGTTAGTTGGTCTCATTACTTTGAATAAATATGGTAAGATAACCTAGATAGATTTCATAATGTTGTAATGCATCCTGTGAATTTGAACCCTGATTTTTTTCTTGCCTTGCCATTAACTGTGGGTTTTAACCTGCTTTCCAGACACCTCTTAGTCTCAGCCAGGGAGAGGGGATTTGATTAAGATGCTTTGTGTTAATGACAGAGCTTACTTTCTAATGTAACTGATATACTCCTTCAGTGTTAACTTTAAAATCAGGTTTACTTCATGTGTGCCATCTACACTAGCTCAATTTAATCCCCTCTGGATTTAGTATTTTTGCATTCAAATCTACTGTAACCAGTTCCTAAATTTTAACATGCATTGTTAAATGTGGGGCTTTTCCTCCATCTCCTTTATACTAGTGAATTTTCAATACTTTAAAGCTGCATTAGTAAACTCTTTCTGCTAGAGCAATACTGTGCGATCAGAGCTGCCAGGGTCTTTGAGGTTCTGTTATAATTGTATCTTAATATCAAACTATTGATGTAGTACAGCAAGAATTGCTTTGGCTAAAAGATGGCTAGGGTGTGGGAACTTTGTTTTGTTGCAGGGAGAAGCAGTGTTTTCTAGGAGTTGGCAGTTGAACTGTGGTAAGGATGCATAGGTTATGGTCCTGCCAATCCCCTCACCCTCCACGGCACAAGTTGCCCATCTGTAAATGTGGGATGGGGTGAAGGGAAGAGAACTAGTTTTTTTTTCATCCTGGGGGGCAGGGGAGGAGAGATGAAAGGTGCTGCTAGTATGGGCTTCAGCCATTCTCTGGTTCAGACATGCACCCTCATGTGCATTTATACCTATGTTTTTAATAAATGGGCTTGACATTTCAAAAATATAATGCTGAATATTTAATACTTTTCATAGAGCTTTAAAGGACCCCCTAAAAAAACTCTCTATCAGGATTATTCAGAAGACACATTCATGGGACCATGAGAACTGCGTACTGCGATTAAAAGGATTTAATTTTTTTGTTTGGACATAAATGATATAGAATAGCCTCATCAGTAGTGTTTCAGGCTTTGTAATCATAACTGCAAGAGAACCACTATCCTTTGACATGTCAGCAGTAAGATGGGGCAACAGCAGTGATTAGCGGGTTCAGGAAAAATGAGGTCAAAGAAGCAGCTGTCTCATGTGAAGGAAGTGGGTCCACACTATTAAACTAACACTAGCTCATCTTAGAAAAAAAGTAGATTTAATTTAAAACTGTCATGCAGGTCTTTAGCCAAACCATTTTACAGTTTATTTCATGTGATTAATTTCCGTTACTAACTTGCAGTCAAAGGGGAGCAGAATGTGCGCTTCCTCTGCTTGTCCTACAAACCTTAGTTGCACAGCCCTCATCTTCTGCAGGAGAATGAAAATGTTGAACAGATAAATTCAAATCCCACAGTAGTGTTCAGGAGGGGGAGTTCTTACCATTTAGCAGCTCAAACAGTTTTATATTCTATTGTAAAAGTTAGCAGAAGTTGGCTACTGAATGATAATCACAAGTAAAAGGTAATAGACCAAAGAGATATTTCATGGTTGCCCTGACAAGTCATTTTCTCCACTAAATTTGCATATAGATAAAATATTTCCCTGGTTTAACCAAAACAAACAGCCACTTTGGTTCCAGGCACCAGCCAGTGCTTATTTCTTGACCAAATTCAAATTTAAAAAATGAAAATTAAAGACTTCCACACTATCTACATCACAGTAAACAAAGCAAAGGTGTGTGTCTGAGTTTATTTATTAATTCAGTCTGTTCTAAGTTGTACAGTTATGAAAAACAACAAAACGACCGCTGGAAGCCCAGAAATATTTACAATCTCGCCTTGTTGTAGTGAGGTCAGTCTATGTTGTTGCACAGATTGGTTATGTTTGGTACCACAAAATGTTTAAAATTCAGACAAAAATTCAAACAGATTAACAATTGTATATACAGGAAAAAAGAAAATTCAAGTATCAAAATACAGAGACAGATTAAATAACATTTTTATTACAAATCAGTCCCACTGCCATACATCACAATTAGTAAAAAGGTCTAAATTGCAAACTGAAGTTGACTGTTCTCTGCCCTGTTGGGGAAATCTCAGGTTATTTTTCAAAAGACAAAAAATTGAGTTAGCTCTCCCATTTCAAGAGCATCAAATTTGCTTCTGGTTGGACAGGTAGCTCTAAATATGTCAATGTAGGATCTAAAAGGGAGTTTGGAATGGCAAACAAACAGAGCTTGTTATAAAATGAAAAACCCTACTGCACTCAACTGATGGTAAGCATAAGGGAAAACCACTGAAATTCCTGCCGATAGCTATCTGAACTCTGGAATGAGGGAGTGTTAATGTAGCTGAGCCCACATCAGTTTCACAGATCAAGAAATGGGAGTTGCTCAGGGATACCATTTGGTGACAATGCAGCAGCCTCACAAAGGGCAGCAGTCCAGCTCAGCTTCCCCTTCAAGCACATCCAAATACCCTTTTTCTGCAAGGGGAATGGGGGTGTACCTCAAATCCAATTACCAACTTTTTTCTAGAATTTAAAGACAAAACTGAACAGCCGAGATTACCATTTTTTTTAATAGGTACAGAATAAAACAGGATACAGCAGCTTTAATCTGAATACATAAAATGATTGCACCCTCATTTTAAAGAGACAATTCAGCTATTAATCTTAGTGTCTGTCTAGAGTTCTCAGCTTGGCGCATACCAGATACAAATGGAGGGTGCTCTAGAATACCGTCTATCCTTTGAAAAAGGGAAGGAAATGGCTCACAGGGTGGTGCCAGAACTAGCTCAACACTTTGAAAAATTAATCCCATTCAGTAACAGCAATCTAGGACACTTTCCTCCAGATACTGTGAATCCCTGGAGGAACACAAGAGTCTGAACAGTGTACAAATGGCAAAGTACTAAGACTGGGAGCCTCTTGAACTCCTGAAAAATAGAGGCTGGGGCCCAGGAAGAGAGCCCTACCAGGCAAGTACCTTGAAAACATACCACACTAAAACATACGCCGCCAAAGCTTCGCTCCTCGGCAATACGTATTCTATGTCTTGGAGAAAAACATCTAGCAAGAGAACTGCAAAGGGGGTTGCTGGGTCACTGGAGACAACAGCAAGACTGGAGTCTTCGTCACCACTTTTACTGCCAGCCAACCTCAAAAGCTCATGCATCCAACAGAGAGCTATCCCTCTCCAAAGCAGGGGTTCAGTCTCTGCCAACACGCCGAATATTTACACTTACATCAGTATGAACTGCAACATGGGTATAAGGAGGAATGTTAAGTTTCCTAAATTCACTAATTTTTAAAAACAGTTTGTTTTCTGCCCACTAATCATTGACAGGTCTAGGCCCTGGGGATTGTTTGTTTCTCTCCGCGCTCACCATCAGCTGGAATGAAACTAAATTAAATCCTGACAGATACAGCAGCAACTGGAGTTAAAAACAAATAGTTAGGACACAAAATTCTAATAAGCAGCAGGGCACTACCAAACCATCACACCTGCCTGAGATCACAGTCGTGGCATGGCAGGCCCTGTTTTTACATTTCAAGAACCAAGTCATGCCCATTTTACCATCTCTCCTTCCAACAAGGTCCTGATGGTCAGGGCACTGGAAAACATCAGTTCACACAACTGTCACAGCCAAAGCCACCATTAAATACTCTGGTAGTTTAAATGAAGCATAATTACAAAAGCACCTTCAAGATTGTGTTCTGTTTAAGAATGAGAGACTGCTTGGGATCAGCCATCCTTAGATTGATTAGAATTATCATTGAGTATGGACTGTTTCAGTGTAATGCCCAGAATATAACTCCGTGTTTGTTCGTATTCTGAAATACTGTTACACTAATGGTAATTCACAAATGAGCTAGTATCAAAGAAGTGCTAAATCACAATCAGACTTTGAAAACTGAACCCGCTAGCTCATAACTGCATTTAAAAAACATGGCAGATGCAAGAGAGGGTATAGAAAGGAGCAAACTCTCCAGTTATTCAGTGTGATAAACTAAGGGAAAGAGAACTGATTGTGTCCTCCTTACCATAAAAACATCAAGTATTGTAGTGAAAGCAGGCTTCGTACCATGGGTGATATCCAGCAATAATCACTAGGATTATAACTCCTTTGCAGACACAGTTTTCCTTAAGTTATATCCATCTCCCACTTAGGCTTGGAGTGGCTTTAAAGAAAAGTGTATGAAAACCCATGCAGCTGAGTTTCATAACTTGGAATAAACAGCTATTCCCAAAATCTTGGAATTGTTTTCTACTGCTCACCAGGAACTGAGGCGAATTAAAGTACCATTAGACATACACATACTAGCGCCACTGCTAAGACTTTTTACCATACTCTTTGTAGGACAGGACAGTACTGTGGAATCTTATAATTTACTAATGTCTGTTCCACCCAAAAAAATTGCAACATGCTACATTAAGTTGTGGATTTGTTTTGCTTCGTATCGTTGCACGTAAAAGAAAAAAAAAAAAAACATTTGTTGCAACAGACTAGAAAATATGGTATCACTCCCTTGAGCTCAGAAGTCTCAAATCTCCTTTGCTAGAAATGCGTAGTTGCTTTTGTTGCTGGGATCCCTTTCCCCCCCTCGGCTTTGGAAGCCCTTACTCAACAGTCATGAATATATTCAAAGAGGCAGACACCAGTGCCGGGTGGAGATCTTCATCCTGTTGGGGTACCACTGCTTCTTAGGTCTCTGCCCCGTTACTACATTTCCATGGTAGCACACAGCTGCCTGCATATCAGCTTCCCAGAGGCAAACAGAACAGGGGACAACGTTAACAGAAAGGAAAAAAATGCAATGAATAATTTCATGAGTCACATTCATACCAATGCTTGGGGAGGAGAAGGGTGTATGACCAAGTAGTGAGAAATAATAGAGCCACAAATTGGTGAGAGCTACAGGTGCACAGCACAAGCCCTCTGTTCAGACAGGTCTGCTGTGATCCCACCTAGGTTCAGAGGTCAGCATTAAAAAGGCACATGCACAACTGACCCCTTTTTAGAGGTGCTGAGAACACACTGGCAGTTGCAAGGGCTCAGCCCCTCTGAAAATCGGGTCTGTATGTGGGTAGCTGTAACTGATGGTAAACTCTTAGAAATAAAAGCACGCCACCACTTGCATTCCTGATTGAACTGTGTGAAAAGAGGTTTCAGAGCCCCGTTCACAGCTTGCCAAACAATACTCATCTGCAACTGCAGCTGCCTGTAAAAATACCACCGTATTCTACTTCAAGTGCTCAAACCACTACAGTTAACAGTAACACTGCAGTGTTCTGGGCATTCGCTGTAGTATTTCTATTGTCTATGCATCTGTAATAATTTGCCAGGGGTGCGTGACATGTTAAATCCACGTACAAGACTGGGTTTCTCTTCTTTGTGCTTTACAAAATATCCTCCTACCCTCCTTACTTGGATACTTACTAATCAGGTTGTTGTTTTTGAACTCTGTTTGCCCTGTTAGGCCATGGCCCTGAGGGCTGGGAGGTCAGACTCACTCCTAGGAAGGAGCGAGATAAAGATTTTGAAACACAAGATTCTAGTACAATTACTGAGCTGGAGGGGAGAAGGGGAGAGAAAAGACTGATGCAAAATCAATAGCCCACTAAAAAGCTATCCTTATTAGTTCTCATACACAACGAGTGAGGACCCAGGCTGAATTACTACATTTGGGGTGGTTGGTTGCTGCAGAGATTACGACATTTGAAGAAAACTCTTATACCCATAGTTCCTGCTTTGGACAATCCAGGTTGCATCAGTAAATGGGGTTTGCTTAAGATTCAAGAGCCAGTGTGGACACACGGGGTGTTTCTAGAGATGGACATTTGGGAAGGAGGAGAAGATGGGGGTTTTAAACTTGATGACAGACCATCACTAGGCAGAGGCAAGGATAGTGTGAGTAGTAGCTGTCCAGCTTCTTTCCAGCTCTCTTCCTACCACACCATGATTGTCATCTGCAGCTCTCCCACTGCTGATTCTCCTATGAGCAAATTCTGCTAATGGTGCAAAATAAATGATGTTGGTATGCTTGGAACTAGACTAGGATCAAACACATTTGTGATCTTTATCCAGTGAGATAGCTGAATGGCTGGTGCACTAACCCTACTGTCCCACACAGCCAGGTGCTTCCAGAGAAAGGAACAGGCTGTTTTCAGTCTGACTTTAAAACACTGGTCAGAATCCAAGGTGCAGCCTCCCACCTTGAGAGACTAGTATTTCATGTGGCAGAAGAGAGTGAAGCTCAGCATAGTGGGTTGTCGTCATAGGACTACTACTACGTGCAAGTCACACAGTGCCTTTCCTTAGAGGCTCTCAAATTGCTTTGCAAACTGATTAAGCCTCACATCACCTCTGTGAGGGAGGGAGATATTATCCCCATTTGATAAATGGGGAAACTGAGGTTAAGTGACATGGTCACACAGCAAGTCAGTGACAGAACCAGCAGTTCTGACTCCCCATTCTGTTTAATCACTGGACCATCCTTCCTCCTCAGTTTCATGCTATCAATGAGCCTTAAACATTTTGCCCACTTTAATCAGGGCTGGCCATAAGCACAGCCCAGTCAGGAATTCACCAGGGCACCTCAGGAGAATAGAGTAGAACCTCAGAGTTACGCACATCTCAGGAAAGGAGGTTGTTTGCAACTCTGAAATGTTTAACTCTGAACAAAACGTTCTGGTTGTTCTTTCAAAAGTTTACAACTGAACATTGACTTAACACAGCTTTGAAACTTTACTGTGCAGAAGGAAAATGCTGCTTTTAACCATTGTAATTTAAATGAAGCAAGCACAGAAAGTTTCCTTACCTTGTCAATTGTTTTTAAACTTTCCCTTCATTTTTTTTAGTAGTTTACGTTTAACACACTACCATGCTGCAGTTACTTTTTTGTGTCTCTCTGCTGCTGCCTGATTACATATTTCCAGTTCCAAATGAGGTGTGTGGTTGACCGGTCAGTTCATAATCCTGGTGCTCATAACTCTGAAGTTCTACTGTATTTGTATCACCATGTTCACTGGCTAACAAACTGCTTTATGGCACAAAGTCCATCCTCCAAACAAGGTCCCACCTCTGCTCTGGCCTGCACAGCAGCACATGCTCTGTGATTTTAGTTGTAAGGGGTCTGAGTCACATTTAGGAATTAAAGTAGCAGCCGCAGACAGATCTATCTAGCCAACCATGGGGTCAGAAACTTTACAGACAAGGGAATGAGGTGAAGGGAAAGGGGGAGGTGTCTGCACTTAGGGTTCCCAGGCACCTAGGGCCATCCCTAAGGGTAATCCCATTGCCAAGGAATGGAAAAGTGGCAGATGTTTCAAGATCTCTATAGCCCCCATTGCACAGCATTTAATAGCCTTGTGATCTGTAGAAGACTTGTACTTTCTTCCTGCCCAAGGGAGAAATGGGATCAAAGTTAACATGCAGGAAACCTGCTGAACAGAACAAAGTTCCCAGCTCCTCAGTCTGCTTTGGTCAGACATCAAATAGTCCAGTCCCCGCCCTGCACCCAGTTCAGGATTAATTTCATGTGCCTTTAAAAGCTTAACCCATTTATAGTTCTAAAAGGGAGAACCAAGCTGGTAGCTCACAAGCAGTTTGGTCGGTTTGAACAGAGGGGCCCTGCATCAAGTCCGACAAGACAGGATGAAACACATACAATTGACTTCAGTGGGGCAGCTGAGAAGCCACTGCCGGGCGTTTCTTATATATACACACCAACCCTGATCTCTAAGAAGGGTCAATGTGCACAGTGAAAGCCACCGCCGTGCAAGCGGCCCAGACCAGCTCTCACGTTAGCTGTGCAATCAGGTTTGCAACACTGAACTTCGGGGGGGGGGGGGGGGGGAGGGGGAGGGAAAGATTACGTGAAGGATCCATGCGAGGAAATCTAGTGAATGGGTTATTTGCAGACAGCATCACATTGGTTAGTGTTGGTTCAGATGACAGGTAAAAAGAGGAGTAACAGTTCGCTGAAACAGCATACAGCCGTGGCTCAGTACAGAATCTAGAACAAGTGAGTGTGCACACCTCGGAGACAAGAGGTCTACAGCAGTCCAAGGATAAGAACGTTAAATATAAAAAGGCCTGGGGAGCGTCACATCGCCCCCAGAGATTCACAGTGCCGCAGCAAGGGGGGAAAACGTGAAATGGCAGGCGGCTTCCCGGATCCACATCTCAGATTCTCGCAGATTCCAACCCTCTGCATCTCCCACCTCACAGGTATCTAACAGGTCATTCTCTCCGCATGTTACCCTTGTTTCCGAGTAAGGAAGATTCACAGTGTTCAGTAGTGATCAGATACAAAAGCTGTTTAGTCTACAGTATTCTAGTGCTGCTGCCTCTGGTGGTGTAGCCCCTAGAGGTGGAGCTCAGGGCCAGCAGCTGGAGGGAGAGGGAGTTCAGAACAGCAGACAGATCGATCGCAAAGGCACGGTTAGACTAGGTGGACACAGGGTTGCTTTTTTAGAAGATAGTGGTCTCATACTTAGTGCTGAGGGTCCTCTTAGAATCCTGTTTGGGTTCAACAACCCAGGAGACACTGGCATGAGACTGGGAGTCTTGGTCCACTTCAGATGGCTCCAGCTGGAAAACAGTGGAGGGAAAGATAGTACATGAGGCAACTTGCTCACCTGGAGAGTCAGGCCAGAGCTGGGGACATTCAGAAAGCATTCAGTGATGAGGGACACACCTCTACAAACAAAACACGGAGGAAAGCAGCTCCTACGCTGAGACTGGCGAGGAAACCTGATGGGATTTGGCCAGGTCTTCAGGCTAAAATCAGAAACATCTGTACTATACTACCCCAGGCCCTGAGCCAATCCACCCAGAGTTTTGTGGCTTGGGCCCATCTAAGTCTATTATTGACTGGGCCAGCCTGCCTAGTTTCACAAGTAACAGGAAAGCATCAGAGCTACACAAATGATCCTCCAGGGTGGGGACCCAGCTCCCTGCAGGTAGATTTCTCCTTTTATCTGATTTGCTCTCCTGGCCAAAGGACAGCTCTTCCTTCCCTCAGCCTCTTGATCTTCAAATGCGATACTGATGTTAATGGGCTCAGAAGCAGCATGTTCTGTGTTAGTGGGACACTAAAGGGCAGCGAGAGTTCCCAACACTCGGGATAAATATGATCAGCTCATCATTGAAGCTCATCTGTGCCCACACCTGAGGAACAAGAGAATGGGTAAGAAGGGAACAAACACAAAAAGCAATGAAGCAAGAGACAGGGCCACAGCAAAGACATGGGAAAGCAGGAGGGAGGCTTTCAAGAGAGCTGGGTCGCCTGCTCATAGCTAAGGAAGCTCAGGATTGTTCATCACGAAACAAGACAGCAAGAAAGGTAGAGACCTTAGCTCCTTGACTAACAGACTGCAGCGGCAGATAGGAGGGACGGTGTGTAGTACAGGTGTGACAGTAACAACAGCGACTATCGGGAGGGAGCGGCACCTGGGCAACGGGAGCAAGCAAAACACAGACAAAAAGGTGACATTAAAGGAAGGCAACAACCATACCCAATACCCTGTCAAGTACGCTCCAGACCAGCCTCATCTCCTGGTTGCATTAACGGCTCTCTCAATGCAGGATACAAGTTAAGTGCCCAGCCCTATTGTCAGTTCTTCTCTGGGTTGTGCATGGCTGAGGTATTGCCCACACTAAATTCGCCCCCTCTGCCCCCAATAGATCTCCCACCATTGCTAGTGTTGCTACCGTTCCACCGGTGGGACCTTGAGAGAAAGCAACGAGCCAGCAGTCATAAAACAACATCTACTGCCATGCTGTGTACTCAGCACATAACTACAGAATAAAGCTCCTGCAGCCTTGTGTACACTAGGGTTCCCGCCAACGCATAATAATCTTATTGGGCAGAAGAGCAGACCGGGAAAGCTAAAACGTACTGCATGGGAGAGAGAGGGGGTGTCACTCCACTATCTACTGCGCTCACACCATGCAAAATACAATCAAGAAGCCACAAATCTGAAGCCAACTGCCCCAATCATACGTACTGCGGATTTCCTCACGCCGACTCTGGGTTTAGGCACCGGTTTGGAAGATTTCGTTTCTATCATTTCCGCTGCCGAAGCACCGGTGGGTTTTGATTTTTGGGCTTGGAGGGCCAGCTGATAAGCGACTTCAAACGCTTGTCCCAACGTCAGGATGATTTCATACGTCAGGTTCTTTGGAGAAACCACACGGAACAATTTCAGAGCACCACACTATGCTCGCTAAGAAAATCCATGCAGTAGTGGGAAATAGAAAAGCTTCCCTTGGTGACAGAGCTTCCAAGCAGGGCCTAGAACAAGCACCATCCACAGGAAGGCCAGCTGCTAAATGGAGGCTGAGTTGGGCCTTTGGACTCCACAGATGGTCCCATTCATCTTTGGTCCACAGTTGCAAACCCTGTATTATCTGTTGCAATAGCTATTCTGCATCAGCTGTCTGTCTCCCCGCATGCCTGGAGGGTTGACGCTGAGCAGAATTCGGAGCCTGCACAGCACATGTTTGCCCCCACTGGCATGCAGAACCATCTCCAAGCCCATTATTTTCCCTTCAACAGTATTTCACACTGAAAGGAGAAAGCCTCACACATTTCGCACAGGGAACATGCTTGAGAATACAAATGAGCTATGTGATAACATGCTCCGCCCTGCATCATATGTTAAAAGGCTCTTAAATCAGTCAGTTACACCGTATGTAATTGAGAACTTATCAGGGTTTTGTTCACAGCACATTCCCTGGGAGCAAAAACCCTTTTTCCATTTTAGTCTGCATTGGAGACTTCAATAATGAAGCCAGACAAATGTTTTTACTGTCAATAGAGCTGTGAAAGGAAGAGGGTTATTTTGGTGCAGAAACAGGTAGAGAAGCACTAGAATGGGATTGGCTTTTTTTTTTTTTATGGTTTCCATCTAAGCCTGGGCAATAGAACACTGAACACAGATATAACGAACCTGAAATGCACCATGGTTATTCCAAATTAAAATATGCCACTGGTGACTTCCTTATTAGGCAGGCCAAATAAATGTTTAGAGACATTTTTCTATTACTGGGCTAGCGTGATACACTTCACTCCTGGGTGGGGCTCAGTGTGAAGTAAATTATGCTGCAGACGCTGACCTCTCAGACTGAAATGCAGATTACAAGCTACACACAGCAGTCAACTGGTAAACGACCAGTCCCACTTACACACGATGGGAGAGTTAGTGGGGTTGATATGGGTTATGGGACATTACTACTATGTACAGGGCAAGCAAGACAGTAGGAGACAGCAACGGCAGTATGCAGTGAACTGGAAAGTAAATCCTTTTGCTGTTGTCGGTACGCCCATGTGTTCCACCACTGCAATTGTTTATTGAAGGGTTAGCTGCATTGATAGGATCTGACGCCACAGCCTGTACTGGGCAGAGTGAATTTGCTGGAGGTGACTGGTAAGATGCTCAGTAGAGAAGTGGTGAAAAGAGCACATTTAAGGCCACTGTCACCTTGGAAGGCTTCCCAAGTCTATGTGGCAAAAAAACAAAAAAAAAAACAACAACAAAAAACAGTGGTCCGGGTCATTTAAACTGGACAGACCCAGGCACAGCCTACACACAGGTTTGTCACTACACCTATTGTGGTGGGGGAAAGGGGGTGACTTTTCTTCTGAAATAGTCATGGTACAATCCCCCTAGCAAGGATGCTGTTACACTGGCATAAAGACTCTTATACGAGACAGCTGATATCCATGTGGGAAGGGGAATAAGCAATACCAGCATTAGGCACCCTAATGCCCATGTAGCTGTGGCCGTGCTAGGGGCTGTATTGGTATAGTTAAAGGAATACATGTGTGTAGACAAGGCCCGAATCCCTGGAGACTCACTGGAGGGAACAATCTTGCCCCAAAGGATGGGCTAGGAGCTAATGATTTTTTTTTTTCTCCTTTCTCCAATTTCTCTGTGAAGAGCTTTAATACGACATCCTCCGCTGTCATCTCTGGCAGCAGAATACGCATCATACATGGATTATCTACCAGTGCATAAGGATATGGCAAGAGCTAGAGAGGACAGCTCAGTGCTCTGGGCATGTTTGGAATAGCACTCCTTGGATTCACAGGTTCAAATCCCAGCAGTGTCCATTTGGCCCTTCCTCCTCGTAAGAAACAGACCCAGTTCCATGGCAGGGGTTTGCCCTAGTTTCTTGGGGAAATTCCCGCTGCGCCCCTGTTGTGCAGCGAGCTGGTCAGTGCCCTCCGCTCCCAGAGGCGTCTGCCACCTATGGATGGCTTGTGCAGCACTTTGTGACGCAAGGCATGGCAAGAACCCTTTCATGCACATGTGCCACTCACCACATCGACGGTGCTGAAGACATGGCAGTAGTGGTGGCTGGTCTGCAGGTCCTTGGTGATATAGGCGAACGTGCAGAGATCTTCGGGGTCCTGGGCTGCACAGGAGATGTTCCGGATTTCGTGCTCGGCGATAACATTCTATCAGAGTTAAACACAGGCAGCCAATTTTGTGGGATATATAGATAGTTGGATTGTCCCACACTATCTCCTCCTAGGGAACAACAGCCACCCTATCCAAGCTCAGCAAAGCACCTAGTTGAACGCACGTAAGAGGGGGTGATGAGGGAATTCAGGTACAAATTGAGGGGAGGTCCTGGCTGTCCTTTCCAAGTGATCTTAGCGCTTGTAGGAAGGTTATTCTACTTCTGTCCATTCTAACAGAAAGGTTGACACAGGAACAGTTGATGCTTCCCATCACAGCAGGACATCGCCCAGGGCCATTTTTAAATCAACTCCGGGTTTTCACCATGTGTTACTACTACAGTGATCTGAAGACATTTGACAAACAGAGCAGCATATTGCAGACAAAGGGCAAACAGACAGATGGGAGATGCTGGGAATGAGGGAGGCCCTAGCTGCCCCAATCCTAGTCCCACAGCTTGTTGGAGTCAAAGGGAGGAATTAGAGAGGTGGTTTGGTTTCTCGGGGAGTAGCTCACAGCTAGCCCCAGAAAGCACAGAAAAAAAGGATATGGTATATTCTTAGTCTAAGGAGATATGTAAGAGCACCTCTCAAAGGGGGAAAACAGTATTCCCAGGTTGTGCAGCCATACAAGTGGTCAGCCAGCAGGGAGCGCTAGCAAAAACTGTTAGATCCTCCTGCTCCAGTAATGCGGTGTTCTTCTGCAGCACCTTCTGGTGAAAGTGCTTCAGAGTCCAGCACCAATAGTTAGTACCTCAAAACATCCCCATGCAATAGGCTGGACTTAATCTCAGTTTACAGACTACTGATGCAAGAGGCGGATTCTCCTGTGGCCAGGCTGGCTCCATAGGGCTAGCCAGAGCGTACTCATGTTTGTGGCTGTCTAGTCAGCTGATAGGACTTGAAGCCACATATAGCAGATGAGTGAGGAGACGGGGGCACGTGCTGTCCCATCTGAACGCTACACTGAGGGCATTCTAAGCATACCTTGTTAGAAGCATCTATGAACTTCACCCCTTTGTAAGTGATGGATAATATTATGGTTGGGATCTTCTTCATATGCTCCGTGGATTTCTGCAGAAATAAGAACACAGATGAAAAGGTACAAATTAAACACTTCCTCCTTCAGTGGGACTCCACAGCTCTCATTTGGGGTATTCCTGGGAGGGATCTGAGTAGCCAGCAGAGTGACCGTCACAGGAGCGTGTGGAGCTCTCAGCGGGAATTTTTGCCTAGTGTTCCAGACCAGAAGAGGGACCCGTACACCTTGTGCAGCAAAGACCCTCTTTCCCAGTGTTTGAAATCTGAAGGGGGGAGGGACAATTTGGTGACGTGCAGCCTGAGAGGAACAAAAATTACACTCCAAGGCTTTCACCAGCCATGCCAATGGCACCATTTCCACACACCAGGCCGGCCTTCCTCCTGAGCAGCCGCTTCAGCCCTGCACAGAGGGAGACTCCATGTGCACCCTCGGTCTCCACAAGCTGCACGCTCCACACCATCCATGCTTCTCCTGGCCGCCACCCACCTACCCTCATCTTCGCACAGGCATCCTGCGTCGACTCCGTCCCTCGCAGGTCTTTGATTAACATGGAGCCCAGATACTATTGGAAACAAGGAGAGGAAAGGATGCTGCTGTTAATTGGCTTCACTGAGCTTGGAAGCCTCAAAGGCCACTCCTGCCCCCAAAGCAACGTAGAGCAAACTGCTGAAAAATCACTTTCCCCATCACCCTCAAGGGAGAGAGGGTCACATGCAGGTCTGGGGGATCCTCTCACTCTCCTTCTTTACACCCTCCAGCAATATTGTGGTTGTAGTCCCCATCCTCCCAGCAAAGTCGACTTGTCTGGACTCCTCCCAGAGCCAGTCACGACTGTAGACCAATGGCTAGTGCCCACTCCCTCCAAGGGACTGAGCCCAAGGCTCTGCACAGCAGTCCTAGCTAAGGCCAGGGATGGAGACCAGTGACTGAGCCAGGCTCCCCCAGGAGCAGAGTGCACACTCCACTGAGTTGGCAGAAAGGATCCTCACTACAAGTGCCATGGGGGAAAAGGGGCTGCAGAACCCCAGTGAGGGTGAGTGTAACCTTCCTGCAAGCTGAGAACTGAGCACAAACTCTAGAGGCCTCCTGGACGCAAGGAGCTGAAATCCACTTACGTTGGCCTCATACCCGCAGGACTCGAAGATGAGCTTCTCAGGCTGGTGTTGCCAATTCTGGACAGGCGCATATGGCGCAGCGAGACTTGGGGGCCTGAGAGTCAGTCTGGACTCACGATGCTCCTCCTGAGGGGACAAGCACAAGCGTAAAAGCCTCAGAGGACTCAACCAGACATCTAGCTCTGACACACGCAGCACGCGAGACAGGAAGCCCCAGGGGAGAGCGTCCAACCAACACCAACGTGCTTCAAACAGGCACAGTGATACGGCAGCTTAAGAAGGTGGAAGAGCCCAGTGGCCATTCTCTGCTCAGCTCCGGTTCAATTCTCAGTGCTGACAGCCCAGCAAGAGCATCAACCAACCAATCTAGGGGAATTCTTCAGAGGGTGTAGGACAGCCAGCGTGCGCATCACTGATCTCATCCTCCAAACCCCAGCCAGCTGCTATCTCATAATAGCTCCCAGGGTCCCCCAGACATCAGAGCACAAGGGAAAATGCACCCCAGGAAAAGCAAGTCCTACGTGCACGGGACTGCACGGGGTGGTCATGTCCCCACTTTACAGATGGGAGATGACGCCCAGAGAGGGGAAGTGACTTGCCCAGGGTCACAGAGCAGGTCAGTGCAGAGCCAGGAACAGAACCCAGGTGTTCCACGCTAACCACCAGGCCACGCTGCATCCCCTTCGCACTCTGAGCACCCTTCATCTAGCAGTCAGAGAGTGCTTCACTAACCCTATCTGGGGGACACAGGTTTGTCTCCCAGCCACACTGCCGGGGAGCTACGCAGGCTCCCATGCAGAGGAACCCACAGGAAACAAGCTCGCTCTGACCTGTGCTTTGTATCTGTCGGCTCTGGCGTGAGAAGCAGCATCATGGCCACTGTCATGTCGCCTCTTCCCAGTATCCCCCGAAGGCAGCAAGAGCTCCGCAGACCTCCCCGTGTAGGAGTCAGTCTGGCTCAGCGGTGAGGAAGTCTGGGACATCAGATCCTGGCACTGGAGGCAGAGACAGACACAGATCTAAAGACAAGTGGCCTGAGTGGGCACATTCCACAATCCCTGCCTGCTAGCTACGGCGGTCGCTTTGTGTTTTTAAAGAGCACGTCTCCTTCTGGGACCAACTTTGCCAACGAAGAGCATGGAGGCCAGAGCATGGAGGCCAGAGCTGGGAGTGTTGCTGGTTTGACTAACCCCCTCCTAAAGCCACCTGTGGTTTGGAAGAGGAAAAGCAGTACAACGGAGGCAGCTAACAGGGTCTTCCCTGCAGAAGTCTCCTTTGTGATGCATTGGCCTGGCTCTGCTCTAAAAAACATAAAAAATCTCGCAGGTGCTGTAAGCCAGAGTCCAGCCATCTCAGGGGTACACCAGGGACATATTGTGGGAATGGGCAGTTAATTGATTTTGATACCAAACCACTAGACAGTTCTTTAACTCACCTATGTAGGCATGGCACTTCCCCAGCCACCACTAAGACTGTTGATTTAAAGTCAAGGATGGCCTAAAAGGTGGCCGACTTCTGACGGCTGTCCAGGGTGCCGTGCAGAGACTGGGGTGGCTTGCTCAAAGGCGAGTGCAAACCAGCCTTTAATTCCAGACTAAAGCCACAAAGGATATTCAGCTGGGATGTGGGCAGCCCTTCCTTTCCAGGGGAGAAGTCTGGCACTGCAAACCCTACCTTGCCAATGCCTGCACAAAGGGCGTGCAAGACCCTAGAGTTAATGGGACCTGTGACTTCTGGCCCGGGTCTGCTCTTCTCTAGGACAATTTCCTTTGCTGTCTTCTGTGAAAGGCATCAGGTCGCCAGACAAGTTCTCTCCTCAGCCTCACCCCACAATCGCTTAAGTTCTGACATGGCCTCACTGCTGCAGCATCGGACACTTTGCCACCTTTACTGTGTGTTTATTCTCACTAGAGGGCAGACATCCGTGGACTGACTTTTGGCCAGGATCAGCCTTGGGTCAAAGCACAAAAAAATGATGCATTTAAAGTGGCATCATAGAATTTACCAACCCAAAGACTGAGGCCCTAGATAGCACAGTGATAAGAGATCAATCCGAATGCCTTACAACGGCTGGCTATAATTGCGGGGAAGAGAGAGAGTTGCCCCGGTACGTGCCGATCCAGGGCCCAGAAGACAATGCAGGGAACTCAAGCTGGTGCTTGTGGGAGCTCACAGCTGCAACGCGCATTAGTTCCATTCAACACCCTCGCTTAATTTTCCATTGACATCCTTCCGTTCTGCAATGCCAGAATCGGGCTTTAGGAACTCGGCAGCTGTAGCATCAGGAAATGTTACAAATGGCCCCATTCTCTTCTACCGCCTCCCTACCCAGCATTTCAATCAGCTGACACTGTGCCAAGGCACTTCCTTCTATTCCTTCAGTCCTGTCCATCTCAAGAGGATGTTTCAGAGAATCTTGGATTCTCAGCTGGCTGCTTCCCATCTGGGCATTTGCTATCTACAAAGTCTGCGATTCAATGCTAGTGGAAGGTGCAGGATTCAGCGCCATGGGGACCCAAGTCCTCTCTGTATCCAAGCAAGTACAGGTTGAAATGACAAGACAGAGCTACACCCCTCCTCCCCACCATGTATTACATCCCCAGGCTGAAGGAACCAGCTCTG
Organism: Chrysemys picta bellii; assembly: GCF_011386835.1. Taxonomy (NCBI): domain Eukaryota; kingdom Metazoa; phylum Chordata; order Testudines; family Emydidae; genus Chrysemys; species Chrysemys picta. The sequence continues at coordinate 24,359,476 of NC_088794.1, read as the reverse complement.
GGGGAAGGAAGGGGTCAGAGTAGAGGGAAGTCATCCTCATGCTCAGTTCTTGACCTAGGAGCACTGAAGGCCCTCTAGTGCCAAGTGTGATGGAGGGTTTTGTGCTATGGGCACTGTCCACGAGGAACTGGACTGAGACCCAAGCAAATTTCACCCAGACCAAACAGCCATCAGAGGGCGCCAACCTGGGCTGGAATAGAACCAGTGACCCAGAGTGGAAAGGATCCAGGACACAGGAGGCCTCCCTATTTGGTGTTTAGAAGAAGTGTTCCAAGAAAGCATTGAGGTCCTGAGCTTGTGACCACTGCCATGTATTGCCACGGACACCTTGGGAAGGCAGAAGCTGTGAGTCTACCCAACATGCCAAGCCCTCTACCCACAAGGTCAAAACTCACATGTGTCTAGAAAGCATAACTGGCACCAAACCCCAGTCAGATGCCAGAACTGCTGCCCTTTCCTGGCCATGCCCCTCGGACAGGGTGCCTCTAGCTCCTCAACCCCCTCCTCAGCCACACACATATATTAGGGACACTACTGCTACAAGCCCCCCTCAGGCCTCTGCTGCGGTTGTCAGGCCATTTAGAGAGGCAGTGCAGCCCAGCTGCCTCACTGTCTTGGATCCCAGAGCAGCAAGCTTTGCATGGGCCATTCATCTGGAAGTGCTGTTAGAATTAACTGCTACAAACACTGCACGGAAGTGGGATGGAGGGGAAGTTCTCATTGCCCCAAGTGTGTCCCAGTGACAGAGCCCATGCTGCAGATGTACTGGTGCTTCTGATTAAAAATGAACTGGTTGTGATGTTTGCCTTAACCAGAGATCCTGTTTGAACTCTATCAGCTCTTCCAAGCTTGTACTTATGTCTCCAGACCTTAAAAAGCAACCAAGTTCAACCAGATGCAAACGGCTACAACCTGCTTACAGCCAGTCTTTGGCATGGAATCTGCATGAACAGCACAGCGTGTAAAGTATTCCAGGTATTGCTACACATACCCACTTGGAGGAGTACTGCTTAGCTTAAATGCACTCTCTCCCCATACACAAAGCCAGAGGTGCTGCTCCCAACCCCCAACCGCAAGTTCCAATTTTTTCCCCCCAAAGTAACCAGTGGAAAAAAATTCAGAAGGCAATTTAATTGACATTTGAGAGCTAGGAAGAACATGCAGCCCTTGTCTGAGCATCTCCAGTGGGTCATTTTGCTTTTTATAATGAAGGTTAAAGTGTCTAGGTTGGAAACCTACTTCTTTAAAAAAAAAAAAAAACACTGATGCACGTCTCTGAAACCGCTCTGGAAATTTACTACCCACAGTAAATATTTCAAACAAGTTAACTTATAAAATATTGACACAGAGCAAGGTTATTTTTGTGGCACCTTTTAACTAACTCTCCTTGGAGAAATTCAAGTGCTTTCGAGAGAGAATGAGGCTCAGAGAGAAAGGGCGAGCATGTTCTCGCTTTCCCATCTGTGCCCGGATTCCCATCTGGAAATCTTTTGTAACACCTGAGCTCTCAGTGAGCACATTCCCCCGGTCTCAGATCCCCAGAGGTCTCAGTTGTTTATCAAAAAGGAGATTTCTGAGGCAGACTTGATTTTAGTTTCTTAAAAAGAAAGAGGCGAGCCAGCACAAAAGAAAACATCCTCGCAGTGGCTGACAGTGCTCCATGCAGATGTATCAATCAGGCAGCCAGCAACACAAACAATGACTCACCCTCAGCTGTGAGAACCGCGGTGGTTTCTGGGGTGGCTCCTCGTATGGTCTGTCCGCCAAGGAGGCAATGATTCGCTTTCGATGGCCAAGCAAATTCACCTTCAGCACCTGGAGCCAAAGGGGAAGGTTAGCTCAGTTCAAGGAGGGTGGGCAAGGATTTCATTATCCTTTTGAGCATGTTGTGCAATTTTGTATCTTCTTCTAGTCAAACTAATAGCTGTCAGTTTTCAGCTGAGAATGGGAACTGCCCACTGCCGGGCCTCCCCTCGTCACCGTGTTTGCAGATACTGTTCAGCATCTCTGCTGTACAGCTTAGTGTCATTTCTTGTCAGTTTCATCCCAAAGCAGAGGAATTTGGTACAGCATGAAATATACTCCTCCTCCTCCTCATTTAGCACATATGCACAGCTCCACATTGGCAAGCTGCTGCGTAAATAGGACCTAATCCATCAGCCCCCCGGCACTGCCTTGTGAGATCGGTCAGCATTAACCCCAGGTAACAGCTGAGAAAACCGACGCATCCAAAGTCACACACAAGTTAGCATCACAGTCGATATTAGAGCAGAGCTGTTGCTTGTTTTCAACCCCAAACTTAAGCCACTAGAACATGCTGCCTGGTACCCCAACTGCATACAAATAACTACTGTTTGTTCTTTAGGGTTTGCACCCTGAAAAAGTAATCACTGCAGTTGACAGGTTACATTTTAATTAGACAAAAGACAAAGGGCTGTTTTAAACGCAGGGCCATGCAAGAATCAATCACATGAAACAGCGACAGAGAAAGGAAAGGAATCAGAATAGACCCATTACAAATGGTACTCTCTCATTCACACCAAAGAACGGTTCTACGTATTCACAAGCTCTCCCTGAGTTAAGACATACTCAAGCATTTTTCTAGTCCACGAGTATTTGGAATGAAGGTGCTGGGGCACAGAATCATCCTACACGGGCACGGATTCTCCCTGCACCTTTGTCTTTGAAGAGTGTTATGACATTGCTGCACTGGGTCTAACAAACCTCTCTGCAAGTCGTACCCGTCTGGAGGGAACCTGTGCAGGGTTAATAGCAAATGCAAAGCCAGTACCTACATTTACTATTTCAAGCTCCCAGAGGTTTTTCACAGTATCAATAGAGCTGTAGCCACTTGACAGGAAGGACTGAATGTAGTCCTGCAGCCCCAAAGAGTCAAGCCAAGCAGGAACAGAAGGCTGGCTGTTCCCATCGCAACCCAGAGATTTCACCTAAAAATGGACAGGACAAGAAAGGGTTAAAAAGCCTCTGGGATTCCAAACAGCTCAGATTCCAAAACCCACAATGGCTACAATTAAAGCCCCATGTAACTAAAGAATTATAACGGGGATTTCTACAGTGACTTCCACATGAAGATTTCAAAGCATTTTGTAAGAACCAAGTAGGCCCCAACCCTGGAGCCAGGTAAGCATTTCTCCCATTAACAGGCGGGCAACCAAGGCACCAAGGTTCACCAACATGCCCAAGGATGCACAGTGAGAAAAATCGAGAAAGAATCCAGGAATCCCAACTCCGAGTCCCGTGCTGTGTTCACTGGATAGCATTCCCTCCCTTCCGCATTTACCCTTTAAAGCACAGAACCGCACAGCAGCCCAGGGGGAATACGTTCGTAAGTTGTAAGTGTCTTTAGAATGTAGTGAAGCTCAAATGCCAGTCAGTTGTCTATTTGGCTGTGTACTTTGGGCGGAGGTGCTTTTCCCGAAGTAGGACAGTCACGAGAGCACAGCTTTCCTGTCCCACCCCTGGCTTTAGCCTGAGAAACCGATTTTTCTTGCCAAAGATGACCTTAAGGTCTGTGCGCTTCAGGAGTAATTGGGCAGCTGGGTCCAGCCGGGGGGAGGGAGAGGCACAATCCAACACATGTGCGCACTTGGAGAAAACTGCCAGAAAAAGGAGACCCAGGGGACTGTTCCCAATACCAGAGGCTGGAAGGAAAATCTCTTGTTGGTCAATTTAATGCTCAGAAAAGTTGCTGTTTTAAATAGCCCTGGAGGATGGAGTCCCCCCATTATCAGGTGACAGACAGCAGAAGGACAGGCCCTCTCTCTGGCTTCCCCATCAAACAACCTTAGTCCTGACTGGGACGTGCACTGCAGAACTGAGTGCCATCTCCACGGCCCATTCAGTCCTTAGCATCGCTATTGAAAGCATCATAAAGGCAGCAGTAAGTGCCAAAAGTGCTGGTGGTTTTCTGATGTGGCAACTGCCCACTAGCAACTAGACAAACCTCCTCTGAACCCCACTCCTGAAGTCACTTCACAGCAATGACAAGGGACTAGTGTGGCGATCCAGCAGCGCACTGGCTAGCTTCAGCACCAATTCCAAGCCCCGCTCCAAAGTAACTGGAGATGGGAACTGGCTGGTGGAAGAAGCGGGAACGTTCTCATCTATTTACATGGCTGTTCACATCCTACCCATCTTGCAGCTGACCAGGTCCGTCTGCCCTTTGTGACCGCACCCCAAAAAGCACGTCAGAGGAACTGCTAAGTTCTCCCTTCAACTCTTGGGCATATTTTCCTCTGACAAATGGAGCTGGAGAGTCGCTCCACTGAACACATGCCATTTATTTCATTTATGCACTAGCGGGAGGCACCCTGCTGCCCACAGCCTGGATGACGCTGTTCCAAGTGCCTGAAATAGCCTCATTACACGCCGTTGGCACAGATAAGTTAGCGTCCAATTTCGCAACACAGCCCCTGGCAGAGGCCTGAGAAATCAGGTGCAAGAAGAAGACTGCCTTGTTTCAGCACTTGAGCCAGGTTAGTGTATTAGCGCTAATTCAAGCTGGGTCACAGGACCGTTGGCTGTAACTGGAAGTACTGCCGTGAGGTTATATTGGGCACTTGCTGAGTGTGTGAGAGAAGGGTGGCAGGCAAACTGAGGGCAGCCATAGATTTCACTGGCCATAACAAATACCAGAGCAATTAGACTTCAGTGCAGCTGGAGAAAGCTTTGGAAGAGCCGAAAGCTGAGTGAAGTTCTTCATGCTCCTGTCTACGTTTGCCGTTTGGGGCTCTGGCTGCAAGTGGCAGTACCCCAAAAATAGGATGCTCAAAAAGCCATCTCTGGAATACCAGTGACCACGCTAGTACTTCTTGCCAGGGGCGATGCCTTGTACATCCCTAGCATTAGGGGACTCTACTCTTGAGTCCTTAATGCAAGCTCTCCACAAGCCTTGTTGTTCTTGCACCGTATGAACACAGAGCAAAGCTCTCAGCGACCAGAGAGAGAAGCAGAGTTCCTCCCAATGAAGCGTGGTGCTCTCTGACATGCCTGCATAGCCCGCAGGATTCGCAGCTGCGGTTCTAAGGAGCCTGGTGTTCCGGAGCAGTCACTCAGCCCTGTAAGCCACATCCTTCTGGTGGCTCCCTACAGTCCAGATGCACCAGTTCATACCCACTCAGCTCAGCAGAAAAAGAAGCCTCTGCTTCTCCACAAGCTTAAAACCCAAGTACTGTCCCCCTACTGGCCATTCCCATCTCTGGTGTGGGATGCTCTATTGATATGGTCGTAAGCCCTCTTCTCGATGGCACTCTCCCAGAGAGTAGCTCTTCAAATAGCCAGGGACTGTATCTACAGAGGGATGGCTGGGGTTACATGCTTTGTTTGCTGCACCGTGGCCCTCCGCACCACAGCCATGCAGTTTGAGAGTTGCTAGCTCCATCAACCCGATCCCCACCTGTGCTGCAGCAACGCAGCGATTAATACAACTGTCACCTTGGGAAGGGGACGTGCAGCCTGGAGAAGTTTCCTGCGGTGCTGCGGGTCGCTAATCCCGATCTCCCGAAGGTCCTGATCTTCCATTACGTTACAGCCCTGTGGAAACAGAATGAGAGAGAGATGTGGCAGCAGAGTGCAGCGGCAGCAGGACCAGTTGCTGAAGTAGGAACAATGTATGTTATAGCTACCTTCCCCCACCCTTCCTACTCTGCTCCCAGGTGAGAAAAGGGAGGCCGCTCTGCACCAGGGGAATATGCATGATGCTTCACAGGATTGACTCCACCAGGGGGCAGAGCAATAAAATGCTCTGACTAAGCACGCTTCATCTCTAGCCCCTTCACTCCATGGAGCCACTTGACAACAACATCTGCAGGTTTCAGTTGTATTTCCATAAGGTGTCTCTCCCAGGCTGATACCCATGACATCTTGTAGCAGCTGGCACTCAAAAGCCATGCTGTAGCTCTTCAGTGCCCTCCCAGGATGCCCCCATGAGGAACGGGGAATTCCACAGACAGCTTCCCCTCCAGTGGGTTTCTCAGCTTCACATACTTACCATGGGGCCCACCACCTGCTGTAAGCAGACAGCCTAGGCAGAAGTGAAACAAGTCACCAGGTGTATTGATGGGTTAATTCTGGAGTGTGCAGTGTGCTTGCTGAAGGAATTAAGGAATGAACGCAGCTACCCCCTCCCTTCTCTCACTCAGTTTGTTCCATGGTATCTCTTTGCAGCCAATAGATTTCAGGACACTGATATAAGGGACCTTCCTCTCTCCTATGTAGATGCTTTAATCAGCCATTCCTTTGATCATGGTTTAGCAATTCAAATCGCCCTACTGCATAAACAATCCCCTTTTGCGTATAAACAGAACTGCTGCACGCTGACAGGCAGGAGATGCTCATCTCTGCCTAGGCTCCCTTGAGAACCAAAGAGAATAAATTGAATTTATTTTAGCGAGAGCTGGAGATCCAGGGAAGGTCAGTATCTCTGTAATCTATCATCCGTCTCCATGGGGACAGAGGCAATCCAGCCCTCTCCAGTGCAGAGGCTTTCATCATTAGATGCTGCTTTACAAAACTCATTATCTCGGTGTGAAGCAGGAATGAATGCGAGAGTGAGCACATGCAGACTGCGCTTCCTTCACTGATCAGAAACTACATGCCTGTCGGTATCCTGTTAGACCCGCAGCATGCAGATTGAAGGCCAGATGTGTCTCCCCCCCTCGCCCCCCCATCAGTGATATAGCCATACTTTAACAGCTACTTGACGATCCATATCCAGTTAACACCACTGACCCGTATTGCAATAGTGTCCCAATCAAAGTCAGTCCCCCATTACGCTAGGTGCTGTACACCACTGTATACCTGGAGAGCCCAACTTCAGCTGCAGACATGCCCTCCCCATTCTTGAGCTGGCCACAGATTAAAGGTCAACTGCCAGGTCTTGGTTATTGTGGAGTTCGTTTTTATAAAAGAAATCTAGCTCAAGTTGGCTGCAGGGTCGCTGAAAGTGTCCCATGACAAGAGGGGTTCACGTAGTGCTGGGAACTGTAAGGGAAAGGGGGACTGAAAAGCCTAGTCAAAGCAGTGGAATAAAAAAAGGTAATTTAGAGCCTCTTCCTTCTCTCATCCTTTAGGGGAACTATTTTCACAGTGGAAGGATACGTGGCATAGCACCACCATTTAAAAAAAATTAAACAAAATGTAAATGTAGCGAGTCACTCAGTGTGTATTAGCAGGTTACAGGTGCTGACGGTACTCAACCCTTCAACGCATCCGCAGCATACGGCAATACCCTACAAGTGTATGCTCCGGGATGGGGTGTTTATCAAAGGGACCCTCTCCCCCTTCATTAGTCTAGAGCATATTTTAGGGGCCTGTAGGGTATCAGTGCGTGCACACGCACAGGCAGATTTCTTCCAGGCTGAGCTGACTGATCTTTGCTTTAAAAACTAAACTCACCAAGCACCCTTTAAGCAGCTGCAATGCTTGAATACCTGGGAGCCGAGTGACAGTCGGCAGCTCTTGTGGCAGTGGCCAGTTTTCCTCTCACACGACATGGCAGCAGTCATTGGTGCTGCATGACGAAGATTACCAGCCCCCTCCCCACGTACCCCGCTCATGACAGCGGAGAATCCTGACAGCTGCAGGAGCGCCCCCAGCCTTCGCTTTGCCCAGCACAAAGTGCAGCAGGCCCTACCCTTGAAAGAGGAGCTATTCCTTTCAATGGGAGATCAGCACTTAAAGGAACAGAGGGAATGCTTTGAAGAGCATGCGCAGTACAATGTATTTGGGAGCACTCCCCTCAGGTCAGGCTGCAGAGAATTATTTAACTAAAAACAATGGTAGCAGATTATGTCACCGAGTGACTGGAAAACAGGGCTCCCCGGTTCAACACTTGCAGTACAGGAGTCAGAAAGGCAGATAAACACCTTCCCCACGCCATCTACAGTGGAGAGAAAGCACTAACGCTTCAGGAAGTGCAGGCGCAGTAGGTCTCTGCAGAAGAGAGTGAAGTTGATAGCCACAGTACCAGAGCCCTCGTGTGCGAGCGCTGTTTGAAACAGTGGAAAGAGCTTGGCACAAAGAGCCTCTAGCTTAGCAGGGCCATTCCTTCCATGCTTTTCAAAAGGTCAGTTTTTAAAGGCACTGAGGAATTCAGCTCCATGGTACCAGCTGCTGCTCCCAATCTGGAGGAGTTCCCGTGCCTGCCTTTGTGGGGTTTCACCTCAGAAAGAGAGAGCAATGGTACAGCAGGCATGCGAAGGGGTAGTGAGCAGTCAGTGTAGGCAAGCTTTTTCTTTTTAAAGCTAGCTACTCTTCGCAAATCTAACAGACGCCAAAGAGACTGCAACAAGGGCTCACTGGAGCACTTTGGTTTGATTGTTTGGTAACGGAGAGCACAATAGGAAGCACTTCGGGAAACCCTTCAAAAGGTTACAAACATGCTGGCTTCTACGCAAAAGAATAAATAGACAAATCAGACCTCAAGAAACATAACATGCAAAAACCAGTCGGAGAACACTTCAATCTCCCTGGACACACAACAGACCTAAAGGTGGCAATTCTTCAACAAAAAAAACCTTCAAAAAACAGACTCCAACGAGAAACTGCAGAACTGGAATTCATTTGCAAACTGGACACCATCAAATTAGGCCTGAACAAAGATTGGGAGTGGATGGGTCATTACAAGAACTAAAAACTAATTTCCCCATGCTAATTTTCCCCTACTGTTACTCACACCTTCTTGTTAACTGTTTGAAATGGGCCACCCTGATTACCACTACAAAAGTGATACTTCCCCTTTTGATAATAGCCCACTTTAATTGAATTGTCTCGTTAGAATCGGTAAGGCAACTCCCATCTTTTCATGTACTATGTATATATATCTTCCTCCTGTATTTTCCACTCCATGCATCTGATGAAATGGGTTCAATCCCACGAAACCTTATGCCCAAATAAATTTGTTTGTCTCTAAGGTGCCACAAGTACTCCTCGTTTTTTATGCTGGCTTCTGTATAGCGAACAGTTGTCTTGTAAAACATACATAACCCTGTCAAAAGGAAAGAAAGGCCCTTCAGGAATTTAATCTCCTACAGTCTCCACTGGGATACAAGAGCAGCAACAGGGGTGGGAAACAATCAAAGCTCTATGAGAATAGTAGGCCGGGGAGCCATATAATTTGCGCCAGCTGGGGGAATTGAGAGGGAAACAAGGCTAAGTATTAGCAGCACTGGACACCTCTTAGGGCAGCCAGGTTTTGCTCTCATGGGCAGCAGTTACACCCAGCTTTGTGAACGGCTACGGCCTACAACTAAAACGCACCCAACACTGTTCCCACCCACACGTGGGGTGAGAGTCTGTGCCGTGTCTCGGGGGGGGGGAGAGTAGGAAGCTGAGGGATCTTTAAGACACCATTGCACCTATCTGAGCTGGGCTGGAGCAGCCTCCTGGTGCTGTCTGGAATCTCCCCAGCCCAGCCAGGAATGGGGCCTTTAGGGTCCTTTGCATGGCATCAAAGGACTGGAGCGAGGGTGAGGATCTCACTCTTGGGGTTTCTCAAAGCTTATAGAGGGACAGAGGAGGTCAGTTGGCTTACCTGAGTTCACACAGCAAGCTGGTGTCAGAGCCAGGATTCAAACTCAGGAGTTTCTGGCTCCCAGTACCATGCTCAGACCTCTCTAGCCCAACACTGGGGCAAGACTCTTTACTTCAGCCACCAAGAATTCAGTGCCACTGTTGCAAGCTGCACGCATGCACGCACACACTCCCCAGGACATGGTTTACAAAGTACCAAACCTTTTCCAAGTGACATTAACTCAAGCAGCAGGAAGAGCTATTTGGGCCCGAATTAATGAAACAAGTGCGATGGTTGCATTTGTTTTGTTTTAATGTAGATGTAGACCTTATTTACATTTTGAATCATGCTCATTTCAAAAGAGAGCCCATTTCCAGTCTCTCAACAGCTGTCTAAGCACAGGGCTAGTAGCCAATAGTTCTGCTGTGAACACTTGCCTTACGCAGAAGAGTCTCAAGCGAGGGCTGAGCCCGAGAGGCAATGGACTTGCCCCCTCTTGCTGGAGCAGGCTTAGGAACGTTGGGTTGGCCCTCAAGCCAAGCATGAGCATAAAGCCAAGCCAAGCATGTTTTATGAACCAAGCTGGTTTCTCCTCACCATTTCTCATTTTTATGCATTGCATTAAAATCCCTCAGGGCCAATCTGCATACTAAGGGGACTTAACAAGTAGAGAGCGTAACAGCTCCCAATCAATCATTATGGTCTTTCCTGTAAGTGATACGCAGCTTAGAGGAGTGTCCTTTAAACCCATCCAGATTCCATCTCTAATAAAAAATAATCTGCCATTAAAGGAAATTAAACACAAAGACTAAAAATCTTAACCTTTTGTCAACCAAATGAATGAACTGCTCCTCTTCGGTCTCCCAACTGTCCATGGTAATGCGTTATCCACAGGAACATTCTGTCAAGATACACAGCTGTTGCCTTCATGTTCACCTGCCTGACCTTCCCCCAATTCCTTTCCATGGTTTCTAATCCACCCATGCTCATGTCTCCCATATGGCTCTGTCACAGCTTGTGCCCTGCCTTCTCCTGATCTGTACAATCCTTCTGCTTCACTCTCCCCTGAAAAGTCCATCCCCCCAACCCAGGTTCATACCCTACATACAAGTCCTCTGAGCACCTCTGGAGAAAGTCCTGTGACCACACTTCCTCCACTATAAATTTATTCTCCTTAAGTTCTGCCACATTCCTTACTGTGTTTGTCTTCACTGTTTCCCATAAGCCCGACAACTTGATCCCTACTAAAGCCCTCCCTGAGTAAGCTTTACCCAAGGACACCAGAGAGACATTCAACAACCTCAGCTGTGACTTCCCTCTTCCCACTCTGGCATACTCATCACCTTCTTCCAGGTCACCCACAAAGCTTCTCACTTGTTCTTGAATCCCTTTCCCTCATTCCCTTCCTTTCTCTGTGTATTCTCTCCTTCTCCAGCTCAATTCAGTTTATGAGGAATCCAGTAAACTTCATGACTAAACCAATCAGGTTTTTTTGCACAGAGGAAGGCTTGTACAGAAGCAAAACTGGACCCAGTAGTTCACAAGGCAAAAAAGCACAAACAGTTTATTTACAAGGGGCATTTCTAAGCCTAATGCTGGAGACAACCATCTTATTAAAAAGTAATGCTATTTCTTACGCTAGCTATACAGAAACCCTATTTACAATCACTATTTAAGCGGGTTGGGAAATTATCAGAAAAAATACCCTGAGGATTAACATTACTTTTTAGCAATATGAGACACCTTATCCAGGGCATCTTCAAAGCACCTGATAATATTCACTATGCTCCTGTCCAACAGGTAAGCATCACACCTGTGTTACAGAAGAAGAGGTTCTTCCACTGCGGTCACAGGTAAATGGCCTGACTCCCTTTCAGCGGAACAAATTGTGCAAGTGACTTGCCAAACACCACACAGCAAATGGCTGTATGAGTCTCCCCTCGATCCCAACCCTGTGCTCAACCCACTACAGCTAGTTCTTTCAAGGACTGTTCTAGACCATTACTGGACAAGTTTGGGAATAGTCACTTTCATAGGGCTCTTGCATTGCTCCTACTGTTCCCACTGCCCACCGAGCGAGCTCCCTCCAGCAGCAGGCCCAGAAATGCCAATTACAATAAAAAACTTCTGGAAAACCCACACTTCAGACTTGATTCCTGGTAACATGTGCTTCTTACCTCGTGAACTTCTCCAGGCTGTGACACACAAACCGTTCAATGCTGCACATGGACCCTAACATGCACAAAAATCTGAATTCTATGGCAGGAGCCCAGCCCCTCACCTTACCCCTTTTTCCCAAATGGAACAGAACAACTCCATTCCTCCATCAGAGAATAGAAGTCACAAATCATTTTTTCCCCTGGCTTGTTTAGCAGCTGTCCCTAAAACAAGCATGCTTGCACGAGTGCAGAATTTTGATACAGGACCATGATATGTATATGGAAATCTCCCCTCAGCCTGCTTTTATTACAGAATCTCTGGAAATCCTCTCTTGCCAGGCAGAACCGGAATGTTACTGAACAGGCCTACTTCCCAACTGCAGGTTTTATTGATAAACATGAAACGTACCACTTCTGTGACTGACATAAAGAGCATGAACTGGGGAGAGGCTCTGCTATTACAGGATTTTCCTAGTGTTCAGCTACAGGACTGAGAGCCAGGAGATCACGTCCCTAGTCCTTGCTTCATTTTCCTCGTCTGTACAGTAGGGATAACCATCTGATTCAGTGCGGGCAAGGCTCAGCCTAAACTCCATGTCTGAAGTGCTTTGAGCTCCTCCAAAGGAAGTGACAGGCAAGTCCAAAGGGCGAGCACTGGAACACCTGAGCAGCATCCCCTTCACATCAAAGCCAACAATGCAATACAAACATTTCCTGGGGTGAGAACACTGGTACAGATAGGTGTGTGTGTAGGGGGGGTGCATACACACACCAGTGGTGTTCTGACTATGGGAATACAAGCCACTGATGACAGCACCTTCTAAACAGCAGCTTTACTCTTCAATCATCTTGACAACTGAAATGCTGTCTTTTTTCTTTCCCCCAGCCACAGGGGAGTAAGCATTATTATTTAGACTGTGGTAGTGCTCCCAGCTTGTTAGCTACTTTCTAAACAGTGGAAAATAGACAGTATGCTACAGGGCAGGGTTCAAGAAGATGCTAATCTGTGATCCCTTAGCAATGAGTCACTAATTGTGCACCTGACCTGCCTATGGAAGTACAAGCTTTTGAAGAGAGGGTCTGCTTCAGTCTCGCTTGATGTATTGCATTGTAATTAGACAGCCTGTAAATCTTCAGGTGTCTCATTAAAAGGAAGAGCACAAAGTCAAAGACCACGTTGTGCCAAGACAGCCTCCCCTTGCTGCTTAGTGACTCCAAAGTGAAATGGCAAAAGCGAAGCTGCTGAAATCTGCCAGAATTTCTCCTCCAACAGGGCACTCTGCAAGCACTTAACTACCCAGTTTTCACATGCTGCGTCTTACGCACAGTCTGGCCTCATTCCATCCTCCCTCTCCAGCCAATGAAAAGCCTAAGGCAAAAGGAGTTCTGCGTCGGACATGTAGCCTCATCCAGACAGCAGAACAGTTTAATGAGTCCCAGCTGCTCAGCTAAATTCACACTAATATGAGCTCTGCTTCTGTTAGCAAGCCTGCACTCCAAAGACAGGCCCTGGATGGCAGGACAGACCTGGTATAGGGAATGCTAACTATTAAAATAGCAAATGAGGAACCTCATCATAATTTTGCCAGATTGAACAGGATCCAGGAAACAGAAAAGATAGCCTGGTCCAGTCATTACAGGAGTCAAAGCAACCCCCTTGCCTTTAATCTTCATTTGAGAGGGCACAGGTGGATCTGCATTGTCCAGAATCTCTACTACCGATTCACTTTCTGCAGAGTATTACTTGGCTGCTTGACTAGTTCTCTACCCAAGATGCTAGACATTTGCTAACTCACTGACCAGCATGAATAGTAACAGAGCAATGCCCACCTTCGATCCGAGGTCTCTGCACAGCCGCTAGAATTACCACCTTATGTCACTTTTCTTTGAGAGACATGATAAACCCTGCTGGTGAAATAATTTCCATTAAATTTTATGATGGAAACTTGACAGACTTTATGAACTTAGCACTGGGAAAAGATGTTGGATGACTGCCCTGGAAACCTCTATTTATCCTTAGCACAAATACAGAACAGGTGGCAGCCAAAGCAAGCTTCCTCCAAACCATTCCGCCAGCATGTTGCAATTCGGACCTGGAAGGAGCTCCCCTAGGGATGACGGGAATTCAGACTCCATGAGCCTTGCTAAGACAGCCAAAGCGGAAAATTATTGCTGACCACAGAGGCGTTTGTGATCTGTTGTGGGTTTTTTGGTGATCAGTTTGCTGGGAATTGAACAGAGGATAGCAGACTCATCCCACATAGACCACAATGCTACACAGATTGCTGTATCTGAAGTCTATAGCTGCTTTTTGCATGCCTATTGCTGGACAGCTCCGCAACTCCAGGAAAGCTGGTGAGTACCCAAAGAAGAGCATCTCAAGGTGGTTGGAAAGTGCAAATTCTGTTCTGGAGGAAGGCGGTGTGTGATGTCATCTGAAATCCCAACCCTGCCACCTCCAAAGGCCCAGACATTGAGGCTCTCTGTTCCAGCTGGAGCTGCGCTGCCTCCCACTCTCATCACAGAGTGGATGGAAGCACTTTCACTTCCCCGCTGCACACTCAGAACTGAGCACATCTACCATGTCCCTTCTGGACAGCAAAAGGGGCCCTACACAGACTCCCCACATGGCATCACAACCTGACTCTAGAAGGCCAGCCACGCTTCGGTAACAAATCGAAGTACTTGGCGTAACCCACCAGTTTCTAGTGCAGCAGCATCAATTACACGCCTCACAAGAGGATCTGAAGCTCTGAGCTCTGCCATCTGAGCTCCTATTTGCTGCTGCTGCCAGACTTGTAAAAACTGTTCAATTGCAGGGTCGAACAGCATCTTAAAGGGCAGCATTCTGAACGTAATGGAAGTAGCTGAATTTGGAAAGATTGGATAAAGGGAAGCTATTTCAGGGAGCGTGACAATACTGCAATTCAGTTCAGAAGGAAATAGCTTGCCCCAGCCTCCGTCTGAGGTTAGTGCCATGAAAGCTACACTTTCCAGCAGGCTATGGAAGCTTCATATTTAGCCTCATGCAATCACGCTTCACCTGTGCAGTCCGGGTGTGCAAACCCATCCAAGCATGGAACTGGAGGCCAAGAACTCTGAGTCCTTAAGTCTGGCTCTGATACGGATGCCCTCTGTGTTCTCAGGGAAGTCACAGTGCCCCCTTGGCCTCTGTTCCCCATCTTCAAATGGGAATAGTGGTATATACCTGCTTCTTAGGAGAGTGGGGAGGTTTTGCACTTGGAGAATAGAAGTACTAAGTATTACTACACCTTGCTTGACAGAATAAAATCAGCCTCACCCTTGTTAATGGGCTAATTGGCAGCTTGTCCTAGAAACAAATACACATTTTGATCAGTCAAAATGTAGTACAACAGTTATGCACTTCATGGCTTTTCACCGAAAACCTTCACTGCTTAGAACACAGAGGGCAGCACTACCTGCCATTTTACAGATGGAGAAAAAGAAACGGAGAGGCTAAGGACTTGATTTTTACAAGTGCTGAACACTCATGTCTCCAACTAAAGGCAGCTAGAGGCTCGGCACCTCTGAAAAATCAGGCCTCAAATGATTTACTGCAACAAACCAGTGGCAGTGTCATGACAAGAACCCAAAAGCTCTGGTGCCTACGTCCCTGCTCTAATCACTAGGACACACTCCTCCTCCATATTTTCTACATCCTGCTTTCCCCTCAACCACTTGTTTTCCTAGTGCATATCTAGAAGTGCTGGTACAGAGAGTCTGAAGGTATTAAAAGTTTGCCACCAACAATCTGAAGTTCATGCCACCCATCGCACAGAGTGGATTTTGCCAAGCAAAGTAGGTGGACCAAAACTGGCAGTTCAGAGAATACTTACTTTCAATTCATTAGTAGCTCGGGGGCCAATAAGCATTAAAAATGCCATTAAAGCAGCAGTACATTTTTTCCTTCCCTCAATGAAATTGCCTGAAGTTGACAACCATGACTAATTTCCTCCGTCACCACTAACAATCCCAATGTGTATGGGGAAAAAAAAATGAAGCAAAAATGAAATGGCTGCATGCTAATTTCAGATTTCTTACGGGGTTCTGTGTATTAGCCATTCTGCAATCAACGCTCTGTGAATAACCAGGGCTCTATTTTCTGCCCTCAACTAAATGTGTGTTTCCTTTCCTGTGTGCATCTTGAACTACAACTACAGACATCAACAGGGGAAGAAGCAGAGGAAAATAAAACACAGATCCGAAGGTTGATGAACTTGTGGCAAGATGGACAGAGAAATGCTTCTCCTACTGTCATGATTCTACCACAGGAACAGTATCCTCGACAATCACCATTTTCAGCAGGAGCTGTTGGGAGCTCAGCACGAGGCAGGATTGGGCCTCAGGACAGCACACCCAGCAATATAGGGTACCTGTGCTTCAGTAAGATAATACGGAGCACTCTACATCTTCAATTCACTGATCAATCTAATGCCTTGGGACAGAGTATGGCCTACAATAAATGTCCTGGTGAACAGCCCACAGATACTTCATAAGCAATCTTTATATAGGGATTCAACGTACATTGCAAGCTCTTTGGGGCCGGTCTAGTCCAATCTGTGTTTGTGAAGCACCTAGCACAGCGGGGTCACAGCCCAAGACTGTGGGCTCATAAATGCTACCATAATATAAATAAGAGGTCATGTCTTCACTGGTGTGTGGGTTGTTGGTAAAAAGAGTGTTTCCCTCACTAAGATCCTTCTCCTGCTCTCCCCGTTTCCAACACATGAGCTCCCATTACACAACTTGCTTCCCTGCAACACCACTCAATTTTCTGGATAAGGTTTATAAAACCCTCACTCAAGATGTTTGCTGTGGTGTTGCTTGATCCACCTTATCCAGTAGCTTGCACAAAGGCTCTTCCGGCCCAATGCTGTTGTACAACTATGCCCCAGTGCCATTCCACCGATCACGCTGAATGAGTCATGCCGCTCCCTCCAGGGGACAAACTACACACACCATCTAGGAGAAAAGCAAAATTCTTGACTCTCCAAGCTGCACTCTCAGAGCTCACTGGAGAGTTGTCAAAAAGATAACATTTCACAGCATGAATCGAGGCTCGCTCAGACACCTTTCTGAAGAGCAGTCGTGCAGCGTGAAAGGAGGATTCAATTCCACACATCTCCAAGGAGACTCATCCAGGCCACCACAATCAGTCTAGCGACCAAGTTCCTCTCCCTTTATTTCAAAGCCCTCCACTGACATCTGGTAGGAAGCGCCCTGTATTGCCGTTCAGCAAAAGTGTGTTCCTGACACATTAGCACTGGTGGGGAATGATAGATAATGCCATATAACCTGGCTAATCAACTCTTGGGCACCAGCTACGCTGTAAAATAAATGAAAACCATTTCAGGTGACAATGCTGCCATCCAGTTGTACATGGGGAAAACACCCTGCTCAGCTCCAGATTACTGCCTAATCTAGAAAATAGCTCTGACAGACCCCATCTGAGATCTCAGGCAAGAGGCAGAGTCCCACTGGCCTCCATCTTTAAATTGCTCCATCCACAGCAACCAGCAAAAAACAGTTACTTGAAATGGTTTACAAGACCACATATCGAAAACGGCTTCAGGACAGCAAATTTCACTATGCAGATGGGGACTTGGAGAGACTGAATCAAAGACAGAGACCTCATTATACTGAGTCCTTATCTACAATGGGGATTTGCCCCTATTACAGCCCTCAATGGCAAGTCTGCAGCATAACTGCCCCAGTACAAACCCACAGAGTAGATTGGCCAAAAACTGATTTGCATCAGTGAAGCTCACTCCTGATTGAAACCAGGACAAGCAGCACTAATGCAGATCAACACAAATACTGTTTTACTTGGCGTTTCCACTGATGCAGCTGTCCCAATGGCTGTAACTAGCTCAAATCCCCAATGTGGGCAATGTTTACTGCATGTCAAAGCAACAAAACCTTACACGCATATGGACTCGCCAGCAGATCACTCAGTGTAGGACTTTCTTGGAATGAACAAGTAACTCAAGTCTTTCCCACATTGCGCCCATAGAATGACAAGCTTCATAAAAAAAAATACAGAAAACGCTTTAGGACAGAGCTTCTCAGATCATGTTAAAAGGCTGGCAGTTGCCCAATGGGGTGCATGCTGAGCCAGGGAGTTACATGAGCTGAGCATGCAAAACAAACCTAGAATTCCCAGATTCAGGATGTCAGGGGTTGGCCATGCTCCAGAGTGATGCATGCTGATCTCAGGCATAGGGGAGGATAGTAGCGCTGTCTTCTAGCACCCAAGTAAACAGATTCTCAAAGCGAAGGAGAGTGGCTCCGTACAAGCCAGCTCTGGGTCTATCCGACCCTCTCTCAACAGCAGCGAGAGCTCTCTCCAAACAGTGCTGCCTGGAAACCTGGAATATGTATTCCAAAGCGAACAGAGCCTGGCAGACATTCAATAAACCTGTATTTCAGCTCTGCTCCATCAAGCCAGTGCCTCAGCTCTGCATTCTGCTCACACATACACGAAAGAGGAGGACAGGAAAAGACGAAGGCGCTTCTGTAATGAAGATCACTGCAGGCTAATCTGATTTGACACTAAATTACATTTAGTCAAATTAATGTCAGAACTCTGAATTATTTGCGAACACCCTGTTCTTTAATGCCCTCCAATTAAAAAATGAAGTCCTAGGAGCCCAAGGCACTACATGAGGAGAACAGATTTCTGCTTCTGACGCTGTCTCATTGAATCACGGTTAGGTGCTTTGTACACATTCTCCAGGAATCCAGGCCTGAGCAAAAAGACAAAAGAATCTTCATTTCATTAAGCTAACTTTCTTCACAAGATCTTAATATAGTTGCACTGAAAAAAATACAGCCACAATACAAATGTGCAACGACCAGGGAACGGGAGATGTACCCCACTGGCGCAGACTGTTAACCTGTTAAGCTGTCTAGCTGCAAATACTCAGTACTTCAGGGGAAGGAAAAAGCCTTTAAAAATACCTGAAAAATATAAGGGACCTGGCCACTCATGCAGTGCTAGACATGGAGGTTAAGGAGGTGGAGATTCCTTCCTGACCCCCGTGATTAGCTTCTGCCCTGAAGCATGAGATTCGATTATTCCCTAGCATAGCTACAATTACAGGTCAAAAACCAACTGTCCGGCTCTTTAAATCGAGCCACACTATTTAACACTGAATGAACCACCAGGGGCTCTCTTATTTTTAATTTCTATGGGTGTTATTGATCTGGCCCACTACCTGGCTCCCCAAATTTGGGATGAGGCAATAGCTTGCCTGGAAGCTCCGAGTTTAGGCAGCTGTTAAGTTCTTCCATTTGGAAATCAGTGGGGCTGGTGATTGTTGGATGTGCTCATGGGTTTGATTCATTAATAGTATAATAAGAATGCTGCTTGGCATGCAAGTCTGCCTGGCATTCTATCCTATTTGCAAAAGCTACATTTGCTAGGGCAAGGTCAGCACGATACAACTGAGTTATGTTTAACTAGCAACTGCAATTAGGTTGGATTTATCCATCACACAAATTAAAAAAACAACCACGCTATTTTCTCTCTAAGGAAAACATTCCAGTGGGTTAGAAATCTAGGAAGCAGAAGTTAAAACGGCAAGCTACGTTTTATTTTTTAAAAATCCTTCCCTAGAAAAGCAATCTGCTCACCAAATCAAAGCCCTATACTAAAAGGAAATGTCACAATTCAACTGCCCCCAGCCAGAAATGCAGCAATGAAGGCAAGCACAGTGGTTAGGGAAGGGGTGACGGAGGGAAGGCCTTCCCCTTGGACTAAATGACTCATGCTGAAGAGTAATAAGACGAATGATCAGTGAACATCTTTTATAGCATTGTTCAGAATTATTGAAATAGAGCTATTATAAGAACATTCCCTAGGAAGAGGAATAAGGGATCTTCTCCAGAGACATAACTGTGCTTCAGTTTAGTGGCTGTATCATAGCATTTAAGGGAGAACTCGGGCCTCATTCTGGAAAACTAGGCCAAAAGCCATTTCTGAACCTTTCCCCCGCTCCTCCTAGGACCACAGATTAAGTGCAGCCTGAAATAAGTGGCATGAGATTGCTCTTTTCAGGTCCACCTCTAGTAGAAAGCAGCCCAGGAAAAATATTGATGGTTGCAATCCCGAACAAAAAGGACTACGTTGCTAAACGTGCCATGTATGTTACAAATGCCCTGTTGGATTAAACCCCAAATAGCTATCGAAGTCTAGTTTAATTATTCAAGAAGTTTCCTTTGTGCATTTCACTATAAAACTAGTCAGTTTCACTTGAAGGTTTTTGAAATGCCACAAGGTTTGGGTTGCAAGCAGCAGGGCAATATTTAAACAAACAAAATTAACACGGGAATTCAAATATTGAGACCATTTTGGGACAGACGTGACACGCCAATGGGCTCAATCCTACAAATCTTCATATGCAGAGGCAACATCCCATTAGGGATAGTGTTCCATACTATCCATGGCTGTGCCAAGGTCATGTTTAACTCCACTCATCACATCATCAATGCTTTCAGTCCCTCCCTCTCCTTCCTCAGTTTTTCTGGCTACCAGCAGAGAACAAGTTGACAAACTATCCCTAAACTTAAAGCAACAGTATTCCTGTGATAGGCATGAACATACAGAGTCTTCCTCCTATCGCAAGCAGGAACACAATTAGGATTATAAATGATAGGAGGCTATGCATTGTTTCCTAATAAGAGAAACAGCAACTGAGGCACTGGTGTGAAGAGAAACTTTGAGGAAGCTTTCAGGCTATCAGCACAGTGTTAAACACAGATCAAATTTGTGAGGTTCTACGCAGGAGTTTAAATAGTGCTCAGCTTCGGCAGTCAAATCTCAGATGAAAATTATATCCTAGGTTTATTTACCTACTAAACTGGGTTTAACTCTGCCACAGAGAGTTGGAGTTGCAATGATCACTTAAGCACATAATTTTACAGCAGTGGAAGCGTAGGCTTATGCCCAGAACAGAGCAGTGGCATCCGGACCGGTCTGAGTTTGCAGTCATAGAAAAAAAATCTCTTACAGGTGAGAAGAGCAATCATATGATTTCAAAGAAATTTGGAGCCCATTCCTAGATACTTTAGGATAAAAATGTTGAGATGGCTCAAAGAATGCCAGACCTCCATTACAGCTAACCTCTCCTTTGCCCGCACTCCCTGTCTCCTCCTCCCTTTCTCTCCCTATTCATGAGACAAGGTGGGTGAGGTAATATCTTTTATTGGACCAACTTCTGTTTGTGTGAGAGACACACAGAGCCCTTTCTCAGATCTGGGAAAGGTACTAAAAGGGTCACAGCTAAATAAGAGGTTGAACAAATATTTTAACTACTTATACTAAACTATGAGCTAAGGGACCATTAAAGGTGAATGGCCCATTAACTCCCCTTTAATCGTATGACAAAAAGCGGAATTAGTGGGTTACAGATTGCTGTAATAAGCCAGAAATCCAATGTCTTTATTAAGATCATGATTTTTAGTGACTAGCAAAATTATGAATTTAAGCTCATCTTTTGGAAGTGTTGTGCAGGTTTCCTTTGTGGATGAGGACTGAGAGGTCAGATACAGAGTGATCACATTGTGGAAAGTGTTCTTTCACAGGTAATAGGGAGTTTGCGTCTACCATTTTCCTGTGTGAGTTCATTCGAGAACATAGTGATTGTCTCGTTTCACCTGCATAGTTGTTATTGGGGCATTTAGTGCACTAGATGAGATGCACTACACAATGTGGCAAGCATGTGTAAGACGCATGAATCTTGAAAGGTGTGTTGTGGGGTGCATTGACCACTGTAGCATTTGAGATAGGTCTGCAGGTTATGCTTCTTTTCTTCTGGCAGGATCTGGTGTCGCTTTGAGTTGATGTGTCCTGGTCTGTGGGGAGCTTGCTTCTGATAATGAGCTTGGAGAGGCTGGGGGATAGGGGTTGTTTGAAGGCCAGAAGAGGGGGCTCAGGAAAGATTTTGAGTTTGGGTTGTAGTTATTTGACAATACCGTGTATGCGTTCCAATGCGCAGTGGTAGGTGACAACTAGGAGTATGCAGTTAGAAGAGGTTTTATTTCTGTATTTAAGCTGGTTCTGAGGACATCTGGGTGGCCTGATCCATGATGTGATCTTCTCTGGTGTGGTGTCTCTGGTGAAGATGATTTTGAGTATGTTACGGTGCATATCCCTGATTTCCTCCTTGGAGCACACTATGTGGTATCTGAGTGCATAGCTGTAGATAACAGATTTCTTGGTGTGTTGGGGGTGGTTACTGGATGTATGAAGGTAGGTGGGGTGATCCGTGGGTTTCTTGTATATAGTTGCCTGTAGGGTTCCGCTGCTGACACTGATCATGGTGTCCAAGAAGCTTATACTAGCGTGGGAGTGTTCCAAAGAGTTTAACGGACGGGTGGTGGTTGTTGAAATTGTGGTGGAAATCTATGAGGGAGTTTCAGTTGACTGTCTAGAGGATGAAATCATAACTGATGTATCTCAGGTATATCATTGGTTTCGTGGGGCATTTGTCCAGAAATTCTTCAAGGTGCCCATGAAGAGGTTGGCATATTAAGGAGCCATCCTAGAACCCATGGCTGACCCCATCATTTAGACAAAATGTTTTTTGTTGAACGTAAAATTGTTATGGGTGAGGAAGAAACGGATGAGTTTGGTGATGTGTTTTGGGTGAATATCTGAGGGTTGTCCATTCTCTTGTAAATATTTGAGACAGGCAGCTATGCCGTGATTGTGAGGGATGTTGGTGGGTAGGGAAGTGACATCCACGGTGGCAAGAATGGTGTTCTGAGTCTGGTTGTTAATGTTGCGGGGTTTGTGAGGAAGTCTGTTGTGTTGTGGACGAAGCTGGCCCTTTGCGCACCGAGTGGTTTGAGGATGGTTTCCATGAGTCTTGATGTACCTTCAGTAAGAGTGCTGTGGCCAGCATATGATGGTTCTGCCAGCGTTCCCTTGTTTGTGCATCTCAGGAAGCATGTAGAAGATCTCTGAGGCGAGTTCATGGGGAAATGAGTTTGTAGCGTTTCTCTTGGAGTTGTTTGGGCAAAGATTTGATGATATCCTTAAACTCCTGGTAGTGACCAAACCAGCAGAAAAAGGGAACGCCATCATAGTCCTCAACCACGAAAACAACGTTAGCGAGGCCAACCGACAACTCTCGACACCACCTACTATAAAGAACTCTACGACGAACCCAGAGCACAATTCTCCTAGGTATTTAAGGGTACCTTGGTCTCTCTAATATCCTGGGACTGACACAGCTACAACACCACCACTGCATTCATCTCGCTATTCATGTCTGTCTTCTATTTTATTACTGGTACCCCCATCTTAACACGTTAGGTCAAGTATGGTCTGATCTTGCAGATTTGACAAGTTACAAAACTGCACAATTCTGTTGGAGAGCCCATGAAGCATGCAATATTTGGAAACATATACAAGCTGTAAGTCATTTACTCTTTTGTATGCGTCATTGCTGGTTTATGAAAATCAACAAATAATTAATCCCCAAAGAAATCTGTGTTCCTCCAGAAAAGCCCATTTCTTTCTGGATCCAAATAGTGTTCAGGCAGGGTGGATAAAAATCAATTATTTAATAAACAAAATCAATCAAAAAAATTTTTTTTAAGTTAAAATCAGATTTTTTTGATAAAATGCTTTGAGGAAAAAACCTATCTAAAGATAGTTTTAATTAAGATCCATTATAGCTCAAAGATATCATCATGGAATAGGGATTATAAATTCTAATTCTATAGTATGAGACAATATATTCATGTAATGTTTAAGAACGTTTTGTAAATGAGTTCCAATAGTTCATGGATTAGGGACCCAATCTTATGGGGTTCCAGGGTCTTCTATATAGATTAGTTAGGTTAATCTTTCTATTTACACTATGGGAATCAGTGCTCAGTCTAGAAGATACCATCAGAGATGCTTAGTTTTGCAGTTCTCAAACTGTGGATCTGTGTCTCCAGAGATAACATGCTTGTTAACAGCAAAAATGTTTTTAAATAAATAAATAATACAGAGAGGTGAGAAATAACAGACCTCAACCCCATTGTCCCTCTGCAAATTTGTGTACACAGACTCAATCCCTTACCTCTCTCTAAAAGTGCAAGTTTCAAAAAGTTCAATGAATAGAAGATTGTTGGGGGTGGAATAGATCTGGACAAGGAGAAGAAGACTGGAGATAAATGTGAGAAGGGACTAGAAACAAAAGTGAAATTGTTTGAGTGGCATATTCCAGAAGTCTTGAGGTCTGAGTGTAACCTTCATTGATTTGAGATCTACCATATGATTCTCTCACCAGAAGGGAAAACCTATAATGGCAGCAGGCCGTAAAGGAGACCCAGTTTGGGAATAAGAACCATTCAAGAAATATGTTTGCTGATGATGTTTTAAAGAAAGTCGCACCAGTGAACTGATAGAAGTCACTTAAGCACCTGGATTCAGAGACTGTTGAAGTGAAAATCTCACTTTTAACAGCAGTAGCATCTTCTGCCAGTGTAGAAAAAATATTTTCTTCCTTTGGACTAATTTGTTCCAAACTGAGAAATCGTTTGGGACCTGAAAAAGCAGGAAAGATGGTTTTTCTTTTCCAGATTATGAACAAACAGAAAAATGAAGGTGAAGACGACTGAGTTAGCTGCAGAAGCCAGTATTTTAAGTTTCTCACATTGACCTGGCTGACACAGTCGATTTAATTTTTGTTGTTGTTGAACTATTTCATTTAACTATTTTAGTTAACAATTTTAACAAAAACAAACCTGATTTTAAAAAATTTGAATGTTTAAATTCAAAAATTCATATGCTTGTTTTGTTAAATTATTATATGTTTACTGTTGAAGAAAAAAATCCTGAACACATAACATTGTTGTTTTAGTTAACTAAAACAATTCAAATGTCTGGTGATGTTCTCCTCCTAATACAGCATGGCAAGAAAATCCTCCAAATATTAATGATTAACCTGCTGAATTGGAGATAGTTCACCTCCCAATGCCTTCATAAATATCTGCTTCAATTAGATAAAATGAAATAACCAATCATTCATTTTCTGATATAGCTGTAAAACTAATCAGAAAAGTTTTCAAAATAAATCACTTAAATGTATAGTGTGTTCCTTCTAAAAATGAAACCTACATCTATCTCTGAGTTGTGAAGAATATGTATTAAGATTATAACAACCAACAAGAATGCACTTTTTATGTAGAAACCCATGATTAAATAGAGTCTTCCTGACTAATGATTTAAATCAAATCCACCCTGTGTTCAGGTGAGAGATTCACTATAATCCTATGCAGTAAGTGTCATATTTCACCAGCTCTCATCAAAGTGGGACTGAGCAGTGGCAGAAGCCAAGCAACCTCCTGACATAGAAAGCCTGGGTTTTACACATAGCTATAAGCAGAGGTTTTCCATTCCTAAACCAGAGCCTTAAAAGCAGAGCGACTGGGAGAAATCTCCGCTCCTCAGTTACAGTACATCACAGCTTTTCACTAAAATGGACTCCATCTTTTCTTTTTATTGGAAAACCTATAAAAGGTTCATGGCTCACATAACAGTTTATGTCACAAACTGTTGTCTCTTCATGATAAATCTGGGGAAAAAGCTCTCCAAAGACTCTTTTGGTATTCAATGCCACTCATTAAAAGGCGTAAGTGCACCTTGATAGGGGAAAACGTGCTGATCCCCAGACTAACTGATCACCTCCTTTCAGCTCACATTGATACTCCACTACATTGCTGGAGATATGATTTTCACAGAGCTGTTACTAGACTGCAGCAATACGGCTGATTGTACATCTGCAGACCAGAGAGGGAGGCTGGCTGTGGGTCACCTACTGATCTCTGGTCTTGTGAAAGCAACACGATTGCTATTCTTGGAAACTCCACAAAAACTCAATCCAAACTCCCTGAGCCCTCCTGCCTTCCCAGATTAGATCAGTAACATCTAATCTAAAAAATCTATTACATTCATGGAACACCTTTCTTCCCAAAATGATTAACATGCTACGTATTCAGAAATCATTTCACACCCATCCTCGGAGCGAAGCGAGTATCGAACCATGCTGCACAGTGGTTTAGAATGGCAAATTAAGAATACCTGATCCAACTGGATTTTAGGTGAACAGTAATTACCCAAACTGGTATGCAACTAGGACACCTGGGGACTAACTGCTCTTCTGAAAAGCATCACAGGAGTTTTGGCAGCCCAAGGTTTTCAGGACCCTGGTTTTGCATTTTATTCAAAAAAATCATCCCTGTCACAGCACAGTGGCTGCTGACACCACAGGGGGTGCTGGTTCAGTACTGATTTAAAGGGAAAGGTGTCACCTACTGAGATGCCAGCTCCTGCACTACCTGGATTTTCCCTGAAGGACTCCCATTGAAGTACTGACCCAGCCAACACTGCCTTGCATATGAGATCGCACCCTGAGGTATCCAGAGACCCTCTTTCCTAACTGCACATTGGTGACATTTAGGAGCCCTTTGTTTCCTCAAGTGATCTTACTGAGTTTTTACTTCTACTCATGCTTCCCATGGGAAGCCATTTGCAGCAATCAGGTCATCTTACCGTCATGGGCAGTGAACTCTGTTGTATAAATAACCCTTCTCCCTCAACCCCTAAATAACCTCCCTCAACTCCACACAACATTCACTGAAACTTACTGCAAATGGTTTTCCCTGCTCCAGAATACACTGCAACAGCTTTGTGTTCTCTTCCATATTGTAATGTTTCATTTTGCTCAAACGAACTAATACTGCCAAATGAAATTGTACAAGCACACATTGGATTTACTTCCTGACACCCCAAAACAGGCTGTAGTTTTGTTAGAATATTTTTTAAAATTCTGCTTTAAACCAGGACTGTAAACTGAACACCTTTCAAAGAGAAATTAGACTAAATAGATGCTCTGGGACGCTATAACCATATGACAGATTGGCAGCAGTTACACATGTAACTGTTTGTTCTTGTGATGTTTTCTTGCTTACCCAACGTTTAAGAGCCTGTTATTTGCTCACAAATGGGCCACCTGGGGATTAAGGCATCCAGGGAAACATTCTTTGCATACTGAAAACAAAACTGCAACATGATCTACTTTGGATAATGTGATGCAGCATCTAATATAAGCAACAAGAACATTTCAATATCAAAAGATGCCAACTTTTTAATTTTTGTTACTAAAACTTAATTAGCCTTATAGCCCATCTGGCAATTTGTAAGCCATTACCCAGCATTCTTTGCTACTCTTTACACTGAATATTTCGAGGCTCACTTCTGAGGCTCTAATCAGGATTAATCCTCACATAAAAACGGCTTAAGAACTCCAGGAAAAAAAAAATCCCTCTTCAGTTAGAAACATTCTTCATTAGAGCTGAAAAAATTAGGCTGTTAATAAAGGAAACATTCAGTCATGGAGAAAAGTCATGTACAGGCTGATTCTGTGGGGGCTAACGAATACATCAGAAACCTTTGATAACTCCATTGCCTTAGACTTCCAAACACTAACATCTACCACCTCTTTAATAATTCAATCTGATTTAGTGCAAATCCATCACTGAAAAAATACTCCTAAATATGAGTCCCTCATATGTACAGCGCCTGACGGCTTTGCGCTATGAATGAGCATCAGGAAAACAAATTGGAACAAGAAGTGGAGAAGAATTTTAAGGCCTGTACATTCCTATTGTACTTACTGTACCAGCTTCAAGCTCCAATCAGTCAAAGGAAAGGCAACCCAGCCCTAACATGGATCCCACTAATTGCTCACTGGTAACGAGGGACGAGTAATGAAGGAACACCAGTAGCTAGGGTTTAAATTCAATTCTTTGCTACCTTATGCTGGGCTGAGTTCTAGAGAGCGAAGGGCTCTAGTCATTCAAGACAGGCACAACGGCAGTAAGAGTTTCCCCTTATGTGCCCAACCCTGACCTCAAGGAATCCCCTCTGGGGGACAAGAGGATAGTTCACTTCCATGCCCACTCAACATTTGCCCTTTGTACAAAGACTAGCACCACAGTGTCAACTAGTGCTACGCCTGATAGCCATGGTATGGGGACATAGGCACCTGTGCACTAGGGCCTAGACTGAGGCTCAGCCACCCATTTCACAAAAGCCAAACCACCATCAAATTATCTGAACAGGGGGCCCATTACCATCTCCAGAGCAACCACACAACGAGGCACTAGCAACAATAAAAGAAAGAAGGGCAGAGATGCTAGCATCCCAAGACTGCAAGAACAGTAAGTCTTACGGCCCACAAGAGGTATGTATTTTACACATGAGTAAAGCAGCCCAGAGGGGGTCAATCAAGTTGCCCCATCTCGCATTGATGTCAAATCTTTGGACGGAGCCTATTGAGCCCCAGCCTGGTTCTCACCACTAGGCACACTGCTAATGTGAACACTACCTGAAACACAGGAGCACCCAATGCTTCAGGCAGCTGAAGGGTTAATGGACACAGCTTCTTCAAACCACAGAGTCCTGGTGAAACTGGCAAAGGCTGATAATTCTTCTATCTATGCACTGTTGCCTGGTGGAGCTGTTCAAGGTACTGCAGACAGCCTACAATGGGACAGTTTCATTTACACAGGACAGCCAAGCAGCACAAAAAGGTCAGAGTAAGAGTAAAATTAATTAAATAAACTCTAATTATAACCTTCACAGAAAGGCAGAGGGGAAAATCTTACACGGGGGCAAAAATAGAAAGATGCTAAAGACAAGAGTGATCTACGGTCATAGGAAGAGACCTACATAAGAGGGGCTGAGATAAAATGTCCACCTGGATACAGATATATAGAGAGAGAGTGCGCACGAGCTGTGGCCAGTGCAGATGCTCTGTTGAAGATGTATGAGCTACAGTAAAATCTGACACCATCTTAGAGCTGCATTGGCTCTGCAGAGCTAACCGGAGGCAAAGGGAATGAAAGTCATTTGCCACAGAAGCAAAGAGACCTGACTGAATACTCAACAGGAAGCAAATTTGCTGGGTAAGAGTGCTATATTTACAGTATACAAGTGCGCCTTCCAGGCCCCATGTCATTCACAGGAATGTTTATCCTGTGGTCCAGGCTACAGCCCAACCAGATAATTATCTTCTGCCTCACTAAACTCTCCAGTTGAAACCACAGGGAAGGCGAGTCTTCCCAACTCTTCCCCCTCACCTCCCAAAGTACCTCATGCAGCACTGAACGGCTGCTGTGTTCCAGGCTCACAAGTGGGTGAAAAGCTTCACTCAGACCACAAACACGATTAATTCCCTCACATGCACAGCGCTTTGGAATCTGCCTTTGTCAAACTCACTGTAGTAATCTAGCACCCCAGTATTGTACACCACTTTCATCTGCACAAAAGCAGTTCTGAGAGCACCAGCAACTCCCTCCCAGCAACAGAAGACTGAACTAGCTCCGACTTTCTGAACAGTGCGCACCATTTTAGAAGTCCTCCATTTGCAAAAACATTATTGTACTTGTTGTCTTTCACAGTCCACAGTTCCCTTTGGAACACCCTTTCTTCCAGCAAAGCCGCTGCGTTTCTCTTAATCAAATCAAGAGCAGACCAGAACCATGCAATTATAAGTAGCGAGTTCCACCTCCATGAGAACACTCCCGGCTACCACAGAGTGGAGGCATTGATGCTGATGTTACCTTGGCATTAGCCACACATTTAATGCTATAGCACTGTACTCTGGATGTGGCAATACTAACTTTAGATATACAGGTGATTTAAAGGTGAACTGCAAAGCAAGGAAAGTTGTATTATGCCCTTTATTTCACTTTAAAAAACCTGTTTTCCTTTCTCCCCCCCCCCCCCCCCTCTTTCTTAGCAGTAGAGGCATCATGTCTCAACTTGGCTGATTTTGCAGGTGGACTGGAGCGGGATGACGACATTAAAGTGGACTGAAGCCCGAGCTGCAGTTCTCTCCACACTCAGAATAGACTTTAACTTGGCTTCGCTTCCATCTTCAACTATTAAAATGGGTTTAAATTACACTAACAAGGTTTAGCAAAGCCAAGAAGATGGAGCGACAACATCCTCTCCTGACATGCCCTGAGGAAAGCAGCAGCTTGGGAGGTCACTACTTAGATTTTAAGCTCTCTGGGGCAGGGACTGTTTTTACAAAGGGCTCCTGACCCATGACTAGGGCTCCTACGCACAAAGGCAATACATATAATAATTGACCCTCATTTTCCAGTCCTCCAGCAAAGCCAGAGAAGCCAAGCCTGGATATCCCTGAGGGCTAACTCACAAGCAAAAAACACTTTCTGGACTCCACTTTGAGGGCACCTCTCTAGCCACACGTCAGCTGCAGTTGACCTTTAAGAGTCCACCTAAAAGACCAGCAAAGACTGGTTGCCTGTTAGAGGTTCATCTTTAAAGGCTAACCTAAGCCAATGGAAACCTTGAGGATACTCTCAAGAGGCCACTTGGGAGTGGGGGTTGCCTGTTGTAAGTGCGCCCTTAGTTCAAGCTTCCCTGTATGACTGGGAAATCCAGACATATCCTGTTGCCTTCATTTCAAAATAAGTTGATTTAGATTTGTTTTAATTACACTCAATGGTGAGGGGAATGCTACATGCACAGGTGAGAGAGATCCTGATCCAACTCAGAGTTGCATGAGGCCCAGAGATTAGACTCTGGACTTCCACGAGAGCTTGACAAATGGGGAGGCAAACAACAGATTTTCTTAAAGCATTCCCTCCCAGCCAAAAGTCTTAGCATCTGTCTGGAAAAAGCTAGACACTCTGGTTCAACTGAACACAATATACCAGACAGTCTTAGGGGTCCTCAGGATGTGGGAAGAAGGGCATAGATATCCTGTCTACACGGAAGTTGGGAGATACCTGGTCCCAGTGCTGTCGGTTTCTGTTTTTTCTGTAAAACCACTTATCCAAAACAACCTTTTACGCCACCCCCTTATGCATGGAATAGCTCCCCCACTGCTGATGAGTGCAGATGAATGTGATTTAGCTGCAATTAAATATGAAAATGAATAATCCAGGCTACCCCTCCATGTTTCCTTAATTTATCTCCTGAACCTCCAGCAGCTGCTTCATTGGAGTGCCACAGAATCCAAGGGTCCTTGGTACAGAACATAGGTCCAGTTTGCTGCAGATTACACAGGGCCTTGTAACAAGTTTATGGATGATGGGGAAAAACTTGGCCAAAATCCCACACAGCTACTTACCAGGAAGCGGACATCGTCAAAGCCGTTCAAAAGCAGCTTACTCTCATACTGCTGCAGGCCGATGGACTCCAGCCACTCCCCGACGCTCTGCTCCAGCATCCGCGAACCTGACGAGAGAGGAATCGGCAGACGCTTGAAAAGGGAAAAACCATTAAGTCGGTAGCAGCGGCACTCTGAGGAAGAGAGATGGCATTGCCACATCATAGTCACTATTGTAAAGAAGCCAAACTATGACCACAGTACAAGTCAGAGGGTAGACAACTCTTCTTGCACACACAGACCATGGACAATAAGCTCCTGGTGCTGCCCACGGACTGAGGCTTTAATTTATATCCCAGTTATACTCAAAAACATCCTGCAAGAGTAAGCTGTTTAGAACCCTTTCGGGGACCATGGCATTACAGGCATGGCTTTCTGGGCTTACGCACGTTTCTTGCCAAGCATACGAGCGAAGCCCAGCCCCCAGAGGGATGCTGATCAAATCCTTGTCTCATCTCAGGGGGCAGCAAACTTTCACCCAAGGTATCCCAAGTCAGAAGTGCAGGTGCAAGACCATGGCGAGAAAGCGCTCACAAATACATACAGCCGCGCGGGTCCTTTCGTCCATGCAACTTCAGGTGCAATATTCTGTACACCAGGCCAGCAAGAAGGGCCATTAATACTGGAGGCACAAAGCAGCTAGAGAGAAAATACATCTTCATGCAGCTGAGAGAGAGACAGACAGACACGACGGACTTTCAGAAAAGCGGTAGCAGCAGCCAGACTAGAGAACAGCTGTCCACAGGAAGACATGCAAGACAGAAATAAAGCACACAAACTGCAGCAGAAGATAGGAAGAGTTTATACTTTTTTTCCCTAAACAGTCCCGAAATAGGCAAACCATGGTAACGGGTCCTCTCTGCTATTTTGTTACAAGGAGCAGAGGCACGAGTGACAGCAAGACTGAGTTTAGGAGTCCTGGCATTGTCATTTTACCACCCATCCAGAGGCAACACATCCCTTCAGGCTGCTTTGACCGGGCTGGGCACCAGATTCAACATCCTAGACCGGAGCGACTAGCTACACTGCAGCATTGGGTAAGGGTGAGAGAGAAAGAGGAATCAGCACATTTTCCACCCAATGCATTCCGTCCTGCCAGGTGTTCCGCACAGGCTTGGATTTGACCTTCCTTCATTTTTCTCATCTAAATGCAGACGCTGCCGTCCGAGCCACTCAATCAGATGGAATGCAGCTCTGGGGAAGGAGGCATTTTAGTTCTTTGCTCCATAACTAAGCCAAAATAAAAAGGAAAGCGAACATACACACACGCTCCCCTCTTCCTGCAGTAGCTCATGTCCATGACATGCCCCAGCACCTCCTTTCAGCCATTCGATAAATGAGAAACTCATTCTTCAAATGCCCTACAGAAACCATATAGGCAAACTCTCGTTCCCCAACCCTGAGAAGAGAGTCCAGTAACTCGTTGCTTTCTTCTAGAAATTCTCAAGACATTAGATATGCCAAGGAAAGAAAAGTTCAGAGACGACCTTTGCATCCCACTCTGAGGATTTGGTATGCAAGACACGCAGAATTTCTCCAGCTTCCTAGCACATCCGTCTTTCAAGGGCATATGCAAAATAAAGAGGACCAGGAACCCGGGATTTCTTGCTTTGAACCTTCTCATCAACTGAAGTCACTCTGCACATTCTAAGACATCCTTCCCACCCCCAGCCCACAGCAATGCCTGCACAACACAGAGCTCACTGCGTTATCAGAAACATCTTGGAGTCAGGGATCCCACTGCTGCGCTGGTCCACAGGAGAGTTCCTCTGCTAAGCAAGCCGTGATCAATACGTTCTAGAGAGCTGGCCAGCCTAACGCACACTGCCGCACCCGAGATGCAGAGCTCAAGAAAGCTTTCCGTCTCCCTTGCCTAACACAGTCCGTGCAGAGGAACAGCATCTAACCCTGGAATTCAAGCAGCAGGCTCCTGTTTGCCCAGGGACTCCATCCTTCCCCACTATCATTTCTGGTCTGTAAGCAGCCAGACAGCTGTGGTCTGTACCAAGCAATCGATGGTGCGCCCTTGCAGAGAGCTGCAGCAGAGCGCTTTGTCTGAAGGCAGGGAGCTCCACGCTTGCTGTTCCACTCCCTGTCCTGTCTCTTGCTCTCACACTGCCTCTCCCTCCCCTTCCCTCCTCCTCCCAGCATTTCCATCTAATGTACCAGCAGTGATCAGACTTCAGTATAGAAGCTGCCGAGGGAAAGGAGAAGAGGGGGGAGGGAGACAGCAGCTTTGTAATTGTCAAGCTGAAATTGCCGACTTTTCAATATTTACTCAATGATGAGCTACGTGGCTTGGTTTTCAAAAAACAATGTTAACGGTTTGCTTTGACAATTTGAAGTGATTTGCAATTTGCTTAGAATTTATCGGTTATGAGGTGCAGAAATTTCCTGCTGCCCTAATACAAGTGTGTGTGGAGGCAGCTGGGCATCAGTGAGGGGGACTGAGGCTATGTCAGCTCCTTCCTTGGATATTTTTTTTTTAAATATTTACTCAGCCTTTGCAAACCTTTCTGTCTTTAACAGTGGAGTGACAGTCAAATCTTGAAACTCGCTGAGATACCAGCAAAACTGGTCAGGGGAGAGGCTGGATTTTGGATATTTAACACCAGTGAGGGGAGGGAGGGATCCCAGAGATCAAACATCTGAAGTCTGCCAGCATTATTTAGAGAAGCATAAGATGCCCTTGAATAATTTATGTCTGCATATAATAAGTGGGAGAAGAGTGAATTAGCCCCCTACATTGCTCCCTTGGGTCACAGCTGTAACAGAAGTCTGATCACAACTTCAGTTTACAGAGAAAGTGGAGAGACTCCAAGTCCTAAATCTAACCAGCTCCCCCCAACCCTGATAAAATTATATGCAGAGCTATGATTTCTGCTAAGAGTCTGGCCTAGGTTTAATATATTAAACACAAGAGTAAATAGACTAATTATATTTCTGATGACACTTGCTCTTTAGCAATCTTAAAGAAACAGGACCAAGGTATTAAATTCCGCGTAGTCATTTCCCCAGGTAATGCAACAAGCTTTAAAAGCATGAAGGTATTAGGGCTGAGTGAGACCCCAGAAGGGTCCAGTTATGGAAAAAAGTTTCCATGTAATAGCACCTGGCAATGATTATTTAAATGCTGACAGTGTGCTTGATGCCACACAGAGGATGATATGGTCCAAACCCTAAGAAACTTCCTTAGGGTAGACTGTACTTATGCACAGGGTCTAACAGGTGTTTTAACAGGGCTTGTCTGGAACTGAGGACATGACCAATTTATGTTATAATAAGTCTACAGGAAAATCACAGGCTGTGTTCTTGGTCTTCATTGCAGTCCGACAGTACAGTTCAGATGCAAGATGCACAGGTAGGAGGGCCAAACTTCAAGCAGTGCAATTATTGGCACTGAAAGAAGGATGGAACAGGGTCTGATGGGCCAGACCATTAGCTAAATGTCCTCCAGTCCCTCAAGGTGGGCTATAAACCAAATCAAGCCCATTAAACAGGATATATAGGCAAAGAGAGCTAAATCAATTAGCCATTAGTTCTCTCAGATGCAGGAAATATAGCCAGTGTTGAGCACTACTGGGATTAAAACTGATTAGTCAAATACAGAATACTAATGAGCCTCCCTCTTTGTCCAGTAAAATGCCATCCACCTTTCAAGCTTGTGTCTCCAGCTAACTGCACAGTTAACTCAGAGTCCCAGATACACTCCCTGTCCAGTACACCAAGCCCCCCACCTACATCAGGCTGATTGATTGCACGGAGACCACTCATCTCCTCTGGCTTGGAGAGAGAAACCCTGCCTGACAAATCACTTTAAACCAGCGGACATCATACAGGTCTTGCCTCCCAGTGCCAGCAGCCAGAGCTGCTGTGGGCTAGGGAGCTATAGTGTGGTGGGGTTGAGTTTCCGTCAAGGAAGCCATTCCACCCTACCCCACCCCTGATATTTTTTGCCTTTTCAACACATGGGAAGGCAACGTCTGTGCAGAAGAAATGATCAAGAGCAGGCTGTCGAAATAAGAAACGCGAGACTGCACAAAACACACCAACTTCTGCAGGGATACAGACCACAGGCTAAATTGTTGAAGCAATACAAAGCTTTTTGTTTCCAGGCCAAAAAAACGCTTTAAGATGGAGCTGACGTGGAGAATATATTTCTCTTTAAGAGCCGGGATTTCTTGACCATCCAAGCCATTGAAAAGCACTTACAGACACAGATCAATGAATACGATTCAACTGGACAGAAGGGTTTTTTCCCTGGTCTAAGATACCCCACCCTTGGGATCCAGCCAAGAAGTAGGTTGGATAGAATAGGTCATCTTCCACAAGCCCCACTGGGAAACCAGAAGTCTGACTCCTGTTGATTGAGCAATAAGTTCTAGCCCAAACACTATAAAAAAGAAAGCCATCTATTTATCTTTGGTAATGGGGTCCATATAGTTAGATCATAGAATATCAGGGTTGGAAGGGACCTCAGGAGGTCTAGTCCAACCCCCTGCTCAAAGCAGGACCAATCCCCAGACAGATTTTTGCCCCAGATCCCTAAATGGCCCCCTCAAGGATTGAACTCACAACCCTGGGTTTAGAGGCCAATGCTCAAACCACTGAGCTATCTCTCCCCCCATACCTTACTATCTACATGTGTCTCAAATGTATTCCTCACAACATCCCCTCTCCTCTCCTCCCCTGCCCTCCCCTCCCCATGAGGCAAGGCAGGGCTATTATCCCCATTTTACAGCTGAGGAACTGAGGCAGAGAAGCTAAGTGACTTGCCCAAGGTCACATAGGGAGAGTCTGTGGTATAGCAGAGATTTGAACCCCAGTCCCCCAAGTCCTAGGCTAGTGCCCTAACCACTGGACCATCTTTCCTTCCTGTTGGGCCTGCTCTTCCCTTCAAAACAAGGATCAGATAAGTACAGTAATGCAGCTGGAAAAAGCAGGGGCTCAGAACAGATTAGTTCCATAACGCACTGAGCAGGGCAAACTAGCACCCCAGGGTGCGAAACTCAGGGATTTGACTACAGACACTCTCCCCAAACGCCATCTGCTCTGGGAGACGTAAAAATAAATCTGAGGAGCTCCTTGTCATGGTCTCTGAATGCATGAGACGACTTGCATCATGAGTACAGCTCAGCAGACATATTGCACAACACAGGTTAAACTACAAAAGAGATGCAAAGGTTTAGCTCTGGCCTAACCACTTCCAAGACAACTGCACTCATGCCTCCTGGCAGGAAGAGGCTGGCAATGCATTCGCCAGGTCCCAGCCACTAAAAATCATTTTGGGGGGTGGGAGGGAAAGGAGAAGAAAAGGGGAAAAAGAAAATGGAAAATTTTTCTACTGGAAAAATGCTGCAATTCTCCACCTGCATGTCTAGAGAAGCTGCTACACAGAGGATCTAAAGGAAATCTGTAACACAGCACAGCCTATAGAAAACATATGGGTTAATAACAAAGCAGCTGCACATGTCAGCCCATTTCTGAAAAACAAGTGTCCATTTTACCAAGATCTCCCTGCACAATAGCTAAAGCAAAAATGGAATCCTTTCTCCTCAGGCCTCCTCATTAATGACGTCAATCAATCAAACTCCCGGCTATGGCTACAAACAGTCCTGCGAAGGGGGGCTGTCACAAAGGAAGATTCTAACTGGTCATCATTGGATTGGACCTAAAATATATCCTATTTCAACGCACACATGCTGTAGTGCTATTTGACTTGAGAAGCAAGTCCTAATCAGTAAGCAGAAGATCTACAGCAGTCACAGGATAGACTCCCACTGAGAAGAAATGACTGGTACCTCCTGGCCAATGCAAAACCCAAGCAGCAAACTGCAATAAGCTAAGGTTTACTATGGCAGACGTGCACAGATACATATTAGCACCTTATCGGAGCGCAGATGCTGTTCCACTGAAGCATTTTGGGTTTGGAAAATGTAAAAAGGCAGGATTTCTCCCTGTGAAGCCCCCCTTCGCGTTCTCATGTGTCGCTCCTCCAAAACATCTGAGCGGAGGCAAACAGAAGTTTTCAGTAGCCCTCCCTTTGGCTGCTGGTGCTTAAAGGCAGGGGAGGGAAAATAAATGTTTAGGGAGCAATCCAGGGGAACAGAAAAATCTCTGCCATAAGAAAGTCAGCTTAGATTATGTTGGAGACATGCAGTACTATTATTTTCCCTCACTTGCTGCTTCTGCATCTGACTAACACGAAAGGAAAAGAGTATCATTGAGGCTGACCTTTGGACAAATTGGAGAGTCTGCCAGGAGCAGCCTGTAAAGCGCCAAGCGTACGAGACAAGGCCATAGTCACTGCATTACAAGTGTTGACCAGCAATGGGCATCATCCTAAGTTCTGCCCATAAAGCACTTATTACACTCACACTTTCAGAGAGGGCAGAGTGTAAGAGAAAGGAAGTATCTGCCATTTTACACATGGGGAACTGAGGTACAGAGAGATTAAACTATTGGCCTAAGGACACAGGGAGCCTGTACCTGAGTTGAGAATTCTTGAGACCAAATCTCCTGAATCCCAGCCCAGTGCCTTAACCACTAAGCCATGCTTCCTTACCTAATTCTACCATGCCCTTAGCCATCTTCCATTCATATTTAGAGGCAGTGACATAAGAGTGGAGGGTTTTTTATTATCCCATCTGCAGAGACATTATGAGCTTCCCATAAAATCATTTCCCATCATAGGCTTCATAACAGCGAATTTTAGCGCATCCCTGAGGCAGAGAAGATCTTTTATGTTCGAGCATCAATGCCTTTTCATTGTCTTCCCAGGGGAGAGAGCAGGACTGGCATCTGGAGGGCCTGAAAAGGGTCCTCCATCCTTCCAAGGCAGAGTCCTATATAAGCTTTGTTCAAGGGCTTCTGCTCCAAGGCATCTAAAAATGTTATTTAGAGATTTAATCTGTGGAATATTTGCAGGAGCCTACAAGAGACTCCAACGCGACAACAATAAGGAAGTTCGTTCTAGGGAGTGTGGGTGCTGAAACAAGCCACACAGGATTGGAAAATGAGACTTCTTTATACTTCCTTACATCGCTGGCTGCCACAGTATACAAGACAACTGGCTGACGGAGCTGGAGATATGAATTTTAGAGGCAACCCCTGATACCTTCATCTCTGTATTAAATCCGGGTATTTTTGTTAAGTGAGATTACAAGATTGAGAGAGAAAATGTTTGAGACCAAAGCCTAAATTGAACCTCTACAGAACAAAATGTGTTTTCTTACTCAGCTCCAAATGGGCACTGAAAAATTCACTCTGGCTTTCCATTCTTGGGCTTAGGAGGAGAGGGGAGAGGAGAGAATGGACTGAGTAATTCCCAGGAAATGAAATCCAACTTTTGTTCTAAAGAACTCTGCTGTAGGGCTCACCTTGTTTAGCTGTCTTGGGAACCCAGACACTCATGTTTTTCTTCATCTTAATCTTATTTAAGAGATGGATTTTTCTTCTGTCTAGAAGGGATCGTGTTACATCTATATACTACAAGGAGGAAGGAAAATTAACACCTCAGAAGAAGCAGGCAGGCAGCACATGAAGGAAAATGCCTCCTGGTCACACCAGCCATCACTGGAGAACAAAAAGCTTGAGAAACATTTTGGACAGAGCAGTAAACCTAACTAGTTTTATTCCTCTGAGGGTGTACGGAGACCAGTAACAATGGAAGAACAGTACCATTTCACCGAAGTATCTTACCTACCTAGTGGGGAGAATTTTGCAAATTGCACTTCGGAGGTTCACCTCTCCACCCCATGCATCAGAAGGTACCTCTGAAGATACAATGCAATTCCTAGAGTAGGTGGTCTTTGTACTGGTTACATTTACCCAGGGATGAAAGTTCATTGAGGCACCAGAGCGCCCAAACAGGTGCCAAGCCCTAGACACTATTGCCAACCCAAAGAGTTCACCAAGTCCTGAGCCAAGCTTACATACGAGTTGTTTTTAAAATCAGTTTGGGGTTGTTTTTATCTGCCATTAGATTTTGAACCTCTCTCACACCACAAAGACTAGAAACCTTTCTTGTAAATTCACAGCTCAGATTCTGATGGCATCACCTGACTGCAGGAGCCAAACCTTGAAAAACACACTGCCAAATATTGGGAGACTCAAGAGAACTGCAAGAGCTGACATCATCATCCAGGGATCCACATAAAAAACCAACTCACGGCCTCTCATTTCTCAGGAGGCAACAAATCTAAAGCAGCCAACTTCCACCTGACACACAAGACAGGGCTTTCTATGACGTCTGCCAACTTTGGTCTTAAATTAGGCAGTAAACCAAAGCTCATCTTCCTGCTAGGGATGCGGTTACAACCTCTGCAACCCTCCCTCTCACCATCCAATACCTGTGAGAAGGAGATTACTCACATTATATGACATAGGTGGGGGTCCTACATGAAAGGTAGATAGACCACCAAAATCCAGACACTGACAGCTGTGGTAGCGCCACACACAGAAGTTATGAGATATGACTTATGATCCTAGTCCTCTCATTCGTTTTCCCTTCTGGATGCAAAGGCAGATTGAGAAAGCTGCTCAGAAGAAGGGATTGGCCATTACGTCAGGCTTTGAATACAACACAGTAGTTGAGCACAGTACCTGAGATCCTTTGCTGTTCCTGAGAAAAGTCAATTCCTTCACCGATGGAGCTCATGATTTTCTCAATCTGAAAATATAAAAACAGTATATTGCCACAATATTTTTAAAGCCTCAGCAGAAAGTGATAGAGGCAGCTTTGGAAGCTTGTCCCCATGCAGCTGCTAAAGGTTCCCAGGTGACATTGAAGGAAGGGAAGTTAAGAACCCCACCAACCCATAAGGGTCTGTCCTTAAAACTTGGCCTGGAAAGGAGATTTTCTTAAGAATGAATGGATCAAAGAGGGAGAGAGGGGGTGGGCTTGGGACTCCACAGACCCCCATCCTTCCCAACTGCCGTTACTGTCCCGTGAAAAGCCACCTATTTCTCTGCATCAACAGAAGGATCTCACAAGATTCCTCTGTGGAGCACCAAGTTTTATTAGAGGGGAGTGAGGGGGAGAGAAGGCCTCAAAAGCCATCAATGACAAACATGCAACCCCTCCTTCACCAAAAGCAAAAAAAGCCTGAGAAATGCAGTTCACATTAACACTTTTGTGGCATGCAGCAGGTGCGCTTCACTTGGCCTCTCTGTTTCTTGACCACCCTCCCCCGCCTCTGGCACCCTAACAAGCCACTTCTACTGACAGCAGGGCTGAACAGCCAATGTAAGCTCTGAAATAGATGCAGTTTGCAAAAGCAGCAGCATTCTGGGATAAACGACTGGAAGAGGGAAGAGAAAACAACCTTATACCCAGAAGTAAGCAGCTCAGAGCCCACAGCTCCAGGCAAACCCCATTCAATTTTCAATCATAGTCAAAGGAAAAACCAAAGGAAACTTTTATTGCCAGGGATTGTCTCCCCTCACCACCTTCTTTCTTGGACCTGGATTTCGTCAAATTTTCCCCCAAATTCAAGTTTTGTAAGTTAAGATTTTTACAGAATCTTAAAGACCAAACGGAAGTTTTACTGTACATTTTCTTAAATGCCAATAGAAACCTTTCTAAGATAAAAAAATAATCCCTGTGAAATTGACCAGGCTAATTTCACTGTCCAGGTTGAGAAACTCAAGAAGTTGTGCATCTATAGTGAAACTTAGAATTTTTACAGCTTCCATAATTTAAGGCATTAGTAACACAGGGAAGAAAATGTAATTAAAATGAGATTTTCTGCTCTTAATTACAACCTGCTATTGCCTCATGAACAGCAGTAGGAGACCCTTAGGAGGCTCAGATTCAGTTTGAAATCTGGGTGTTTAACCCTACAACAGCCATGCAGGAAGTCTCAAAAGTAAACTCCCACCTCCCCGTGAGAGATTTCTGGTTACAACTCGAGAATGCCCTCTTGCAAGATTTTGGTGCACTTGCTGCTGGATGGGATACAGATGATCAGGGACATGCAACAAGAGTGAAAAAAAAATTCACAGAACTTATTTGGATCTTAAGGAAAGGTTTGGGCAAAAGTGTATTGGTAGGGGCAGGGAAGGTTCTGAATTGCTTTGGACCTGCTCACTGGCTTTACAAAAAACAACCTATCTGAAATTGTCATCATTTGGGAAAGCTGCTTAACTTGCTACCCCGATGGCACTCACCCCCAGAGCGATACGCTTTTTTGAAGATAGCAGCCTTAAAATGCTTTAAGGGAGTTGGATGCCCAACTTTGATGAAATTCAGTGGGAGCTGGGAGCTTAATTCCCTAGGCTTCTCTGAAAACCCTCGTCATGAAGGACTTCTGCCAAGTTAGATTTCTAATACAATCCTTCCCATGTATTCACAGTAGATGGGGCAATTCACTTGTCACCTTACATCTCTATCAGGGAAGAGGAGTCATGCAATCATATGTAGAAGACAAGGATTTTACTAAGGTGTGAGGAGGATTCACTGCACCTAGAAGCCATGGTCATGGGTATTTCTAATGTGTCCAACATAGTCAGAACTATTTTATTGGGGGCTTTGAAAACAAGTTTGAAATATCAGCTGGTAAAAACCAGGAAGGAAGGAATTGAATTATTTTCTCTCCCCCCTCACTCCCAATGGCCCGCACAGACATGCCGTTCTCTATGGAAGCCTTGAGGTCTAATGCTGGGCTTTAAAAACAACCTTTGACTGACACAGACACACTTAATGGGAAAATTCAGATGCTCTACCTATAGATCTCCTCCTGCGACATCCAGGGAAAGAATATTTATTGCCTTTCTTCCCATGGTACCTTAAACAGGACTGCCTAACATTCAGCTGATGAGAACTACTCTGAGCCAAGCTGTGAATGGATCGCAGATCTTAGTGGGTCTGATACTAAGGAGACAAGTCAGGTCAGTGTAACACCAGCTATGTATGCCAAGGTTAACAGCCCACCTTTGCTCTACAGAAGCAGGTGAAGGAACTAGCCAGTCTGAACATGGCAGTCTGGTATATGAAGGTCTGATTCATAGAAGACAAACTCATTTATAGTACTTGGTCCTGCTAGTGAAGGGAGGGGGCTGGACTTGATGACCTTTCAGGGTCCCTTCCAGTTCTATGAGATAGGTATATCTCCATATATATATATTATATTATACAGCTTTAGTCAAAAAATACAGACTATTTCCCCCTCTCATTACCGTAGGCTCAAGGGCCCCTCTAAAA
This sequence comes from Chrysemys picta bellii, assembly GCF_011386835.1. NCBI lineage: Eukaryota > Metazoa > Chordata > Testudines > Emydidae > Chrysemys > Chrysemys picta. Next base: position 24,317,356 of record NC_088794.1, on the reverse strand, counting down.
GGATCTAACAGTAAGAGGGGATGTGGGGGGCATGAATATCCACACAGATATTAGTGGGCAAACAATAGCAGCCCTTTAAAAAGCCCAGCACAAAAACAAGCAAATTGCACCGTTTGCTACATATCTTGCAGCACTGTGATCTCTGGAGTCTTCTCTTCAGATAAAAAAAGTATAGGACTGCTCATCGTGTTATTTGATCTCGCTATTAAGGCTCAGACACATTCTAGTTCAATAGGGAGCCCTGGAAACAGCTTTAAGGGACAGAGGAAAGATCTCATTTCTTCAGCTAATCAACAGCCTCCGTTTTAAATCCGCAGCTCTGCAGTATTGACACAATAGAAATGTGGGATCAGCTAAACTGGCGCCTATTAAAAGGAAAAAAACCTGAATTTAAAAGCCAACCTGCCTCCTGCTGAGAGCATCAAAGGCAATACCAAACAGATGCTTCTTATTACAGTTTGCAGCTTCTAACATTCTTCAGCTGGGGATGGAGAAAGGGGAAAAGCAACCTCCACTCTTCTCCTACAGTGCTCCTGAATCTCAACTTTCACTTAAAAACACCATTTCCAGCCCTCAAGGTTGTGATGAAAATATGAAAGTGGAAGTGACATCTGCCTGAGTCTGCAGACAGCCTGGAACAAACAACAAATGTGAATTGCTCCACACTTCTCAGTGAGATATTGACGGGGGACAGGAGGAAGGGGGGGGATTTTAGTGTAAAAGTTAACCTTTTCACTGCTGATAATTTCAGCAGGAACATCCCTAAAGTAGTCAATCTTGAACTGCCTCCTACGCCTTCCCAGCACCAAGTCCACGGCTGACAAAACTACAGCCTTCCATGGTGCACTTATGTATTGTTGCTACTAAAATCCACACAATACTGTAAAAGGTAAACATGGAGACATTGTAAGCTAAGTTTACTATTCAAATAAACACTGCGGCTATTGTATTGATTGCCTTATTCACCTTTCATATTTAATCATTAAAACTTCCATTTTTTTTATTTGAAAAGAGGAACTGCTGCAAGGTTTCTAGGCTGCTGCCACAGAATCCAGAGACCTTGCTGCAGAATTTGGGTCCAGTTTGCCATGGAATACATGGATAGTTCTTTAAAAAAAAAAAAAAAAAAACAATACCATTCTAGAGTTCCAGAAGCTTAAGGGCATTAAGCCCTGCACATTTGGGGTGATTGATTAAGCTTGTTACAAGAGTTTAAGCAGGTGCTACTATCTTTAAGACATTCAGTTCAGTTAAAAAAAGTCTGAAAGTTTGAGGAACTCTCAGATGACCTTCTGGAGCAAAACACTCACTTGGCCCAAACCAAGTTTCTACTACAACCACCGAAAACCAAGGAAAACTTTGGAAGGAGAAAAAGGAGGAAAACATGTTTGTTCAAGCAACCCCAGCTCCCTCAGACCGCTTCCCAGCAAGAGGCAAAGTGCTTTGCCAGTCTCTTACACTCTGGAATGATCGAGCTCTGAGGACGTGAAGCGACTGCTGCTGGCACTGCTGGGAAAACAAAGATCACAACAGCATGTTTGAAGCCAATTCAAACCCCACATTTACACCCCCTCTGCACTCAGGAGAACTGACACCCAGCTGAATACCATCCACATGCGCCTCGGGGAAAACCCCCTCCCATCAGCTGCCTAGCACAGCAAACCCCCTCTAACTCCCAGTGCTTGTTTCTAGGAGGGTGATTTTGGGCTCCCTTGGTACAAGCTGAATCCCTACTCCCACGCTGGACCACTTGCAAACCTGCTCTGCCACAGCAGGTTCTCCCTCAGGGATGGACAATGATGAAAGGGCAGGAAGGCTTTCCCCTTAGAAAGACCACCCGTTTTTCTCTCCTCTATGCTTCTTCCAGAGGGCCGCTGATGCCAACAGGGCAGCATTCTGGCCCTCCAGAAGGAGCATCCTTAGATTTATCTATGCAATAATGAAGGACTCTCCCCAATCCATTCACTTTCCCCCAGTGTCCGCAGAGCTTCCTTAGAAACTCACTTCTTTCCAGTGTGAGCATGGGACGGTGCTCAGATGCTACAGTGAGGAAGTACAATAGGAAAAAAAAACAGACAGACCGGGGGGGGGGGGGGGGGGAGGGAAGAGGAGAGGAGTAGGGGTTGCCAACTCAGGAAAACAACCTTTCCAGGGGGTGCATACAGGGTTTTACCTCCCTGGATTATAGGTTGGGAAAGACCAAGGTCAAAGGTCTTTACCCTTGACCTCTGCACTACTATAAGTGTTCTTGGTATTTGCTAAACTGCCTGGAAAGGCCACATGCTCATCTGAGTAATTAGGTGGGCTAGATGAATTCCACAGACTTGCACAGTTGAATGTCAACTGTCCACAGGGGACAGTAATATACAAACACTGGAGCATAACAGTTATTATTGTTATAACCATGGCCTCCTGCCCCTCACTGGAGGTCAACGTTCTTCTGCAGCTGGGTTCACAGCCTCAAGCAACTCCGAGCTCAGTTTAGCTGGTAGTCAGGCAGTTAGACAGCACTATCTAGCATCAGCAACAGTGGAAACTGAACATGTTTGGAGTGGAGATAAAAATCAACCCCTTTTACGTCCTTACAGTTACAAACAGTTCTGCAGTAGAAGAGAGCAACTAACAATTGTTAATCCTTTAAAAACCATCTACAACACTTGTTAACTTTCACTCAACAGAAGCTGCCTACCATTTGTAATTTTCATTAATAGTAGGTCTTCACATACAGTCCCATGGTGATACATTACCTTTTGTAACCTCACAGGAGTTGAGACCCACCAATTGTGAAACACTGGATTAATCCACAAGTCACTGTCATTAGGCACTGAAAAATGTATTACAGTCTAAAGAAACCATCTCTCTTCCCCACTCCCCACATGCTCTCACTCTTTGTCACAACCTTAATCACCAGGAAATCACATGGGCTTATCACCAGTAATTTTTTTTCTTTTTCACAGCAGTTGTAAGGGGGTTGCAAAATTTTTTTATTTCGAATAAGGCGTTGCCAAGTTGAAAAGGTTGAGCAACACTAGATGAAACCATCCCAAAACAAAATGAATCAATATAAGAGCACCCATTTCCTAGAATCACAGAAATGGAGGGCTGAAAGGGACCTCAAGAGGTCATCTAGTCCGTTTCCTGTCCTCTGCTGCATGGACAGAGCGTGCCGATTCTCAAACGTATGCCAAAGCACCAGGACAAGGAATAAAATGGAGATATTTTGGAACAAATATGCAGCAATGCAAGAGAGTTCTGAGGCTGTTTGTTCCCACCAGTGAATTATTAAATACAACAATGTTTAAACATAGTGCTTCTACTCTGACTGAATTGGTTCTAGTTTGAACTCTCAGACCCCTGGCTATTTTTGGCTTAACCCACCATGTTCTAAGTACTGTTAGACACTGCTCCTCCATGGGTAATTTTACATCTACAGGAGCCATCATAACAGTATTCCATCAACTTACTTCAGAACAGAATGCCATTTTAAAAAGGTTAAAAAAGAAAAAAAAATTAGGAAAAATGTGCTCATAGCAGCATAGTAAAATCTAAGCTAAATAGCTAGCGGATGACATGCTTAATGCTGAAGATACTGCTTGCTGCTCCCGCGGTACACAATGGGTGCTACATTCTGACAGTGCACTTCCTCAAGAAGAGCCCTCACCTCACAGCATCGGGGGTAAAGGCATCATCTTTCAGCGTGAACAGCAACATAAGCTGAGCACAAAATATTGTTTGGCTAGGATATGGTCCTAGATATGACCATTCATGCTGGGTGTCCTCAGAGAGCCGCCACTAAGGTGGCCTGAGGGAAAGAAGCCCTCTTTGAGTGGGCACAGATCACTAGTCTTCCATGAAAACACTAGTGTCAAGTCAGGGACAATGCAGGCCTTCGGGGATTCTCCTCTCTTCCTTGAAGGCTACATATGAAAGAGGGCATCCCTTGGTGGCACTATTCCACAGCCCAGCACAGCTAGCTCCTAAGTACTTTGTTTGCTTTCTCCTACCTTGAGAGACACGAAGCTGCAGAGCCCATTTTAACACTAGGTCTGATACTCCCCTACAGAGCTAACACCTCCCTCCAGAGCCAGCCAGTCCATTTATTCAGAGTCCCTGGAGAGAGGCAAACAGAGAGGTGCGTTAACAAATCACTAGCTCTTTTATCATCATCTCAACCAGGAGACAGTCTCTCACAAGTCAGGCTGTCAGCACGGATTCATTTGCATGCAGGAGGCAGGGAAAGGAAACTTCATTCAAAGAGCACCAAAGCACGCAGGGACATGCTAATTTGACACTGACCTCTGCCACCAAGGCTCATCGGCAGCTATTATAGTTTTTTCTGGTGCAGCCTAAGTAAAACGTGACCTATGGTTAAAGAGCCCTCAGACTTGTCATCTACACAGAGTTTTATGCTCATCCCCCACATGCTGCAGCAGTGATTTCCAAGGGTACCTCAAGGTTATCCCTACAGAAACAACATACGCCTGTGATCTGGATAGCCACGAAGTGGGCTGTAGTCCACGAAAGCTTATGCTCTAATAAATTTGTTAGTCTCTAAGGTGCCACAAGTACTCCTGTTCTTCTTTCTGCGGATACAGACTAACACGGCTGCTACTCTGACAGCTGTTTCAGTGGCTGAGATCTATTGGAGCCGAGGCTGTGTTATCCAAAATGGTTTTCAACGCATCCCCACCCCCAAGAAAATGGACAGTCAAAATACATTGCTGCTTTTGGCAATAATCAGCCCTGCTGTTCTGCAACTCCACCTCTTACAATCACAACCAAAACATAAAATCTTCTTCCCTGCAGGATATAGGCCTTACAAAATTGCTCTGTTTAGAGTAAATATACATTTCCTTTAGCCAAAAGAGGGCAGCCTGCTGGAAGGGGACTGTAGCGGGGTGGTTACCCGCTCCTGGCCTGAAAGGGGTTAAAAGCTATCCCTTGGAGAGGACTGGGCCTAGGAGCCTTAGGCTGGGCTGATTGGGAGGCTGCCTCAGCTGTGGCCATGCCCCAAACAGACTCAGCTGGCCCTATAAAGGCAGGGAAGCCGGGGCAGACAGAGTCTCTCTCTGCATTCAGAGAGAGAGAGAGAGAGAGAGAGAGAGAAGGGCCTGGATGCAGGGAGCTTAACTAAGTGCCTAGAGTGGAGCAGGGCTAGGGAAAGGCCAAGGGAGCCGGGGAGCTCCAGCCTAGGAAAGCCCCAGGGCTGCCGGCCTGGTAAGGCCTATTAGGTACTGGGTTGCAGGTGGCAGCAGGTCTGAACCCCTTTACCTGTGATGAGTGGCTGATATTGCAGTCTGCCCTAGTGAATGGGGGCTAGATGGAGACTGGGCAGTAGCCAAGACTGAGGTGAAATGGGGATAGTGGGTGGAGGTTCCCCTGGGAGGGGGAGACCCAGAACAGTGGGGGTACTGCCAGGGGGCAGCACCCAGAGAAAGGGGCACCGCGGTCCTGGGAGGGACATGGGGCCAGTGGCAAGGGAGATCACCGGCCTGCAGAGGGTGCTCCAAGGCTAGGAGAACTAATTCCCGAGGACAACCAGCAGGAGACGCCGCAGGGGTGAGTCTGCGCCTCCTTACACGGACATTTTGTGTATACTAACTAGAAAGGCTTTAAGCATTCCTATCAGCTGACATGGCAGCTCCGTTTCTTCTCTAAAATTTCTAGAAGGCACTCTCCTCCCTCTCCAACCCTGCCCCAGCCTTTTCCAGGGAGACTACTACTAGGAAGTCAATACCAACAGGGACTGTTCAGGGTACTGACCCAGGTGTGCTTTGCAAGAGGTCCTTAAGTTAATTCTGGGCCATGGAAAGATTGCTTCTACAGGGATAGTTCAGGGCACTAACAAGACAGAACAATTGGGGATTTTAGCTTTAAAATGTTTAATTAATTTCAGCATTTGTAAAGCCAGGCAAAGCATGCTGCAAACAGGGAAGGATGGCATCAGACATTACACAGGCAGCTATTTCCATCCAGCTCTACCAAGATACTGCAATCGTGGAGTATCCCTATCATTCCAGTCCTAGGCATCCTGAATAGGGATTGCACATCATCCCAATCAATGGACAGTTCGGCTTGAGTGCATCATCCACCAAGTACTAGGATGAGATCCAGTCAGTCCTTTTACTTAATCAGGATTTAAAACCTCTGCCTCTCCATGTCAGATGGATTTCATTTAAATCCTTTATGCTGTCCAGAAGTACTCTAAAAGTTCCTCCTGACCCAGATGTCATTGGACACTGCCTGTAGTGCCCCAGATGTATTAATCACATTTACATAGCAGTTTACACTATATAAGTGTTTAGCTCCATCACCACCCCTACAGGGAATTGCCCCAATTTTAAAAGCAGACTAAGCCATTTGTCCAAAGCTAAACTGCAAGATAGTCCCATGGTCATTCCTTATTCCTCTGGACCTGTGCATCAGTTCCTGAAACTAAACAGGATGGAGACCTCATTGGACAGAACACTGTGGGTGTGGCACTTATGATTTGGGGAGGGGGCACCTGGTTGCTTAGAAAAATACCTGTTTTTTAAAGCTCAGTGGCAGACCCCAACATCACCACTTTCAACAGTAAGTGGACTCCTTAAAAAAACAAAAAAGAAAAGCAAAAAAACCCCCACACCACACCCCCCTCAACTCATTTTGGCATCATGTACTAGGTAATAGCAAAGAAGAGCCATGTAAGCAGATCAGCCTTTGTGAAAGCTTTTTCCTCCCTACCACCAGCGACTAGATGGGTTTAAAGGTGAATTGTGAAGGTTTTGCTAAAGTAGGTCTGTAAGATCCCAAAGGAGAGCACTGGCTGTGTAACAGGAACCTCCCTAAGGTACCCACACTATAGGCTTCTTCCTCAAGTCTCTTTAGTACCTAGTGCTTCCTTAGCTTATTTGCCTCTTTGCGGATAGCATCTGATACCACCTCGTGCACCCTCAAGGATCTGAAGAGCCTTGGGGATCTCAGTGGAAAAAATAAATCCTGTGATTAACTTCCTCTACTTCTAACCCTCCTTTAGGTTCCCCCTGCCCTTTCCTGGTCAGTATCGCATCATCACCCCAGAAGCTTGACAGGTCACAGTGAAGTTAGGACAAGGCCACTGGCTTATCAGCCCATGTACACTGGCTGATTGCACAGGGGTTAAAAAATGGCAGCACAGTCACCTTTATCCTGACTATTATTAGACGCTAAAGTTTAGTAACAAACATGCAGAAATAAATCACCCATACTGCCTCTGCCATATGTACAGTGTTCGTGAATTACAGTGACACCCTCCAGCACTAGCAACGTTAAGGATCTGTTGGGATTTCCATTATAAATCCTTATTATCAGGGGTTCATAAACTTCCATGTATAAATTTGCCACTAGCTGAAACAGACAAGATTCCAGCCCTGGCAGCATCCTTTATTCTTGAAAGCCACATGCAAAGTTTAGTTTAAAAGGGCTTTTTCATTTTAAATGGACATAGCTGCAAAATAAGTAAGTGACGGGTTAGAATTTCATTATTTTTAAACTCCTGCAACTGACAGACAGAGTGGTGTATTTTTAAAATGAAGTCTCTCTACTGCACACAAGCACTCAAATCCTGATCCTTACTAATTTCATTCTGAGGTTTATATTTCAGACAGCAATGGAACATCAGTAAAGTACGCATGATTGGACAATTGGTTATTTTCAATTGTATGGATTTTCTGGCAGCGATTATCAAGCCAGCATTATTTTGAGGTTGACAGGAAGGAAGAGAAACAAGACCACTGAAGCAAGCTTTAGGAACACGGATGCCTTTTTTGCTTCCAGGTGAAGTGTACTCAGCTGAGCAGAGAATGCAGCAAGACTGGTATGTTTGACCTAGCACAGCACGAGGCGGATACTCGCTGTATAGCAAGTCATTCATCAGGTTGCTGCGAACTGAGTTGCAATAGCTATCTGGGGGGGTTACTATTATACAAGGATGCTGAATACAGGAACCTTGTGACTGTAGGACCAGACAACAGCCATGAAATGTTTGACTTTTTTAAAATGTTAAATTAGAAACATTACCTCATCACTCAGGCAACTTCTCTTTGTCATCTAACAAACCCTAAAAGCCAGGAATCAGTGACAGGAAATTCTGCCACCCTTGGTTGACATCCTGATACTTTTTTACAGGCTTCAAGGCCAGGGTGATCCTCCAATGTGAGGTAAAGAAGGATGGCAGTGACTGCTATGACTACTCAGGCTTTTGTTGATTTCAAGAGGGAACCTTAACTTTGCAATTGAACATGGACCACAGTAATATCCCTGGTGTAACTATCAGAGTAGGGAGATTGAACCAATCAGCGACCCTCAGGACATCACAGCAGGGAGGGGAAAAAGTTATTTTATTGGTGAACAAGAAAAAGCAAAGATGTGAGCAGTGGACAAGTTCTCCATATAGAGCACAGATCTAGCTCTGACATCCATACATGAAAGAAAAAACCCCCACAAATTCATTGCAAAAGTGACAAAATGACATTTAGCCTGAAAAACAGATGTCCTCAAGTCAGGAAATGAGATTTTAGTTATGACACTTAAGTACAACAGTGAACGGTTAGTTACAAATACTTAAGCTAGATTTGTACAAAGGCTTGAATTCTCTAACTGCAGATTGCTATACGCGCACGTGCACAAAATGAATATGTTACAGCCATAACATACGGTAATCAAAAATATTCCAACAGGCAAGCTAGCCAAGTTGCTGTGGCTTATGAGTTTCCTGATTTCAGTACGTTTACAATACTCATCCTTAATGATCCCTTAATATGGAACCCCCCTGACAACTAAACAAAGAAACCATGGGAAATCTGGTTTACATATTCACATGTATTTGTTCCACCTCTCCCAAGCACTTGGTGTATTATAATATTCTTTTAAACATACAGTTTAATAAAGCATATCTAGTCAGGGTGCCACACCGATGGCTGTAACCAGCACTAGCTGCAGTTTCCAAGTTCTTTGCAGCCCCACTGCAGTAATCTAACCTCAAAGGGACAATGGCATGGATAACCATAATAAGGTCCAAATACAAAAGAAAGGGCTGTCCAAGAGCCAATAGGAAGCACACTTGATAAACATCATTCCCAGGGTATGTAGAAACAGCTGGCAATTCAAAAAAGCCTCTGTGCTGATATGCTCCATTCATCAGGGTGCAGATAGAATTTTTGATGTTAGGGTTAGCATTAGAGTTTAGTTTGTCTCATTCAACTCCCTGACAGTTCACCCCGTTAAATTGGGCACAGATGGACTAAGCTGCTTCCACCAGAAAAAAAAAAATCAAAATATAGAGCTGGGCATCCATGATAGCAGAGACCATAATACATATTTCTTCACTGAACAGGAAGGGTGGCAAGACAGAATTTGGCTCAACCTTGCTTGAGCATGCCCTTGGAATCTCTAGACTTAGACGGAAAGGAATGAAGCCACTCAAGAGTGACTGTCAACAGCTGCTGACACATCCCCACAAGGTCAATGGTATCAAAGCAAGTTGATAGAAAATCAGCTGTCAATCCTGATCTAGCTCCACTAGAAGGAAGTAGCACCATACATACAGTCTCTGTACTGTATATTTAGTCCTTAAAACAAACCTGAGGGGGATCAAGAGACCTAAGCCTCCCGCTTTTCATTTTTCACCTTCTCAATAATCCAAAACTGAGATCGGAGCTGGGACAATAATTCCATCTCTGAGGCTAGGTGACTACATAAACCACTTGGGGCTTTTATCTCTGTTAATGATGCTTGGCTTCTGTCATCAGCAGAACCATTCCATAAAATTACAGCCCCATAAATCAGTTCTGTTTATTCTACGTATACATAATATAGTAGACTCCACTATTATGGACTTCTTGACAGGATTAATATCGAAGGCCTGAAAATTTAATGCTGTTCTTATTAATCCAAAGAGAAGTTATGAAAACAAGTCAGTTGCCCAAGAGCAAATTAAGTATATAACAACAAACTTAATAGTTAGCACGTTATGTCCTTCTCTAGCCATATACATATTCCAAACACGGCTACACATGGACTCAGTAGATTTGTCAATTACTTATTTCAGCACATTCTCCAACTGTTCATTAGTGATATGGAAACACATTCTCTCTTTCTCGTTTAATATAGTCAGAGAAACTCCTTTGCATCAGGGTCAAGGGACTATTGGTTTATATTACCCTACATTTACTTTTCAGTATGAATCACAAGACCGAGCCCAAACATTTTTTTAAAACAGAATTTGTAACACTTTAAATTTCAAAATCATTATGGTGGATTCACAATTTCAGACCGAACTGTGCACATTTGCTCACAAGACCACCATCCCCTCTATATTTATGCAGATGGGGTCAAACCTAGCAAAAACAGTAAAATTCAATATTAAACACAAACAACTGCAAGAGGAAAACAAAAACAACTTAACTTCAGTTTAGAAGTTCCTTGCCAGTCATTTTACACTGTATACACTGAAAGATCTCAAAGCACTTTATAATCTGTGCTCCTGTATTTTCATAACACCTTTCAGCCAAATGCACTGACTTAAGATACATACCATTAATTACAAGCTTCTCAGCAAAAAGATCATATCCATTTATGCATTTGTACAGCATCTAAAATAATGCATCTTTGGAGCCTTCGGACCCTACAGTAACATTATACTATACAGGGATCACTTCACGAGTTACTGAAATGCAGCCATCTCTGGGGTACAATGTAGCAGCTATTTAACAGCACATAGCAACACTACAGAACTGTTTAAGACAAGAAGTAAACAATTAAAGCTGCAAGAGAAAATTAAGGTAGGCAGAAGGCAATTAGAGTGAGAATTTGGCAAGGGCATTAGCATTGAACATCCCTGTTTTTGGAAAAAGGGCCATGGGATCAAAAATGATCAAATTGGTCACATTTTTAAAAATATTCGTTACACAGCATGCATAATCTACATTAACTGCATTAAAAGCTTCAATTCCAGAAAGTTGAGGTAACATGCTACTTAGCAGTTCAAGAAAAACTGATACCGCAACTCAAGCAGCTATCCAATGAACTGAAATGGTTAGATTATTCCAGTATATTGGAAACAAACTAATTTAGCTACATACCCAGCCTAGCACCTGAGATTGGTGACCTACAAATCTGAGAGAGAAAGAACAGAAGTCATTGTGCATTTAGATCTGTATTTAGGGCATAAACATAAAACTCTGTGCAACTGAGTAAAAATTCCTCCACATACAGTAGCTGATATTTAACCTGTAACATTGCTATGCTGGTATAGTGATACAATTCAAATAATAAACTGTTTGCTTATTCCCATGTATAAACCCTGCTGTAAGATCAAGTATTTGCATTACTTGAGAAATGTGCTTCTCAGATCAAAACACCAGGAGACTAAAAAAAGTGAGACTTCCATGCATTTGACAGAAGGCTGGAGGAAGCAGGTGCTTGGGGCAGCCAATGGAAAGGGGCAGCACATCCGGGTCTTCGGTGGCAAGTCCCTCAGTCGTTCTCTTCCTTTTTGAGCCGCCGCTGAATTGCCGCAGAAGAATGAAGCAGCTCAATCGCACTGCTGCCTAAGTGCCGCCAATTGGCTTTATTTTATTTTATTTTTTCCCCACTTCGCCGTTTGGGGCAGCAAAAAAGTTGGAGCCGGCCCTGGGCTGGAGCGTTTCCTTTCAGCATGATTTGTCCACCTGTGCTCCACAGCCTACAATAATCTCAAATTGGTTTCTGAGTAAAAAAGTCAAGATGTCCGTTTTGACCTATACAATTCTTTATGGTTTAAATCAGTTGCACTGTAGTCTCTCTCCTCACACTTGGACAGCTGAAACCAGCCAGGGAACTTGAACAGGCCTAGAGCTGTAAGTATGGAGGACTGTGCACTGTTCCCTCAAACCTGGAACTTGCACTTCCCTTTATTCAACAGAACACTAGTTTGCAGTGTGCTCAGGAGGTCTGCAAACACATGTATTTATCCAGGCTTTGCCAAAAGCCGGAGTTAGGCTGGAAGCAGTTTTAGTATTGTTGATATAGACAGTTTATTATGGTTTGTGATTTTACCAGGCATGCTGTCTATATACAATGAATAAATATTTTCCATGGCATCCATTTGCTAAATACAGACACCTTTAGCTGAGAGGAAGGATGATCTTTCAAGGTCTCCGGATGGAAGGCCTCATCATTGGAGGTGAGGGGAGATTTGAGTTAGAGAGTAGGGTAAAAACTTGTGCTCTAAATCAGGGGAAATGAAAAGAGCAAACCTATCAGACTCCAGCAATTCTCTCCAGATTACTTTATTAAGTCTAGTTTAAGAGACCATCAAGGACATGCAAAGCGTGGTGTAGACATGCTTGTTTAGAAAGTAGTAGGAATCAGATAAAAATATTGGCCACATTGACATAGAACAATAAAATATTTCAGCATTTAAAATGGCTAAGGAGAGGAACATTGGAATTAATCCTCAGAAATTAAAGTCAGCACAAAACAAATGACAGAGGCCAGAAAACGTGCAAAGAATATTTTAGTTTGCAAACAAAACAGACCCTGCTGAAGTAAAAGCTGCTGAGAAGTGACAAAGGAGATTTTCTTGTTCTCCAAAAAAGGATGAAGTTTACTAAGGCTGGGTCACCAAAAAGGTGGGACCAGACAAGAGAAGACTACAGAAAGGGGACAGGGGGAAAAGGATACATCAGGAAGGAACGCACACACACTGGCCCTTGGCACTTCATTGTTAGAAAGTTAAGAACTGCAGAAATAAAATATGGAATTCAGTGACAGACGTGACCTTAAAGCCGTCAGTCTCCCAGTGTCAATAAAAATTTATATATATACACACACACACACACACACACACTGCGGTGTACTGTTTTCTCACAATCAGATTTCAATTTGAATTGTAAGTATTTTAACAGTGACCTACACACACAAAGCGTAAGGGAGCTGTTACCCAGCAAATAAGTCATATTGGCTTGTCAGAATAGGTACCATGTTAAACTCATAAATTACATTTCACTAAGCCCAAAGTAACTATTCTGGCCCTCTCTCATTTTGCACTTTTTGGTGATATTTGTATGAAATGGTGGCTTTTGCACCAAACAAAATAAAAGTTTTGTATTTCAATGCAATTGTTTTTAATTATTATCAAAACAAAAATCTCAATTTTCAAAATTAAATTTTTAAAAATACATTACTACAGTACAATTACATGATTTTTGCCAGCAGTGCAAAACTAAACCTAAAACCCTCAAAAACCAAAGGTTATGGTCTTAGAGAGGAAGACTTGCCCAGTGGTTAGAGCACTAGCCCAGGAATTGGGAGACCGAGGTACAATTCCCTTCTCTTCCACAGAATTTCTGGTGACCTTGAGTAAGTCACAGTCCCTCCGTGCCTCAGTTTCCCATCTAGAAAATGGGAATAATAGCACTTCCCTTCCTCATAGGGGTGTTGCAAAGACACACACGTGAAAGATTGCAAAGCACTTTGAGATGTACTGATAAAAAGGGCTACATAAGTAGTAGGTATTTTTAATTCACTAAGGCCCTCATTCAGCTAGTTATGTACGCACATGAGCAGTTAATGGGGCTCGCGTGCTTAAAATTACCTCCGCGATTGGTACCAGCTGTATTGGGACCTAAGAGAGCTGAGATCTTACATGGTGAAAGGACACTACACATGTGCAACAGTTTACTCTCAATGTTGATACTAATGAACCATCAACCATCAAAAAAGATGAGCCAATTCAACAGCATCTCTACAATTCCTGGAAGTGGAGAATTGAGAAAAGCAATTGACTTGATAGTAGAACATTATGCCCCACTCCCATTATTTATATGAAAGAGGGGCAGGGCAGTGTTGTCCAGTGCCATCATTAGACATGAAGTATTAATTCATCAGCTAAATAATTCACACTCTGGGGAACACATGTATCCAAGTGGTTTCTAACTGATAAATCTCTGTGGGATTGTGCATTTCCTTTGTCTAACAAATCTAAAACATGCATGTTTTATTTACAGTTCTCTTTAATCCTCCTTCAGAAGAAACGCTCTTGTCGAAAGGGCTAAAACTAGAACATAAAGCAGGCACATCACTTTATAGAGCTGGTGCAGGGACTTAGCATGGACCACAGAACTGCATCAGAAATTCAGCATAGGAGCTGCTCATTTGATGCTCGACAACTGTAAATATGGTGGATTAAGAAATATCGGGAGCAGGGTCCGAAGCTAATTCTCAATGGCCTGGCCAGTTCCTTGCTACTGCATGTATGGTAGTGGCCACGTTTTTCTCATTGACAGATATAGCCCTAGAAAACCAACTAGTTCACGACACAAATATAGCAGTGCATTATTATGACACCACAAGAGTGTAAAAGCTGGAACTCTTTATGTTAAGAGACAGGATGAAGGAGTAAAAAGGTCAATTCATACACTAATCAGGGAAACCCTGGGCACTGGCTACCATAAATATCCAACCAACCCTCACTCTACCAAGAACACAGGTCCCTTAAATAATAAAGGCAGCTATTTAGGCATCAATAATTCTGAGCAATGAACTGCCTCTGTGGAGTCAACCAGACAAGAGAATTGATTGTATGAGAAGCCAGTTTTGCCAGGAACTTGTGCTCCTTAAACAAGGGGAAGATATGGTAGATCTCACTGTCAGGAAGTGTTATTGACCCTTCACGTAACACACGACACAGGGGTCCACCTAATGAAATTAACAGGCAGAACATTTAAAACAAACGTAAGGGAGTACTTCACACAACACAGTCAACCTGTGGAACTCATTGCTAGGGAATGTTGTGAAGGCCACAAGTACAACTGGTTTCAAAAAAGAATTAGGTAAGTTCATGGAGGATAGGTCCAACAATGCTATTAGCGAAGATGGTCAGGGACACAAGACTATGCTCTGGGTGTCCTTAAGCCTCTGACTGCCAGAAGCTGGGACTGGATGATGGGATGGATCACTTGCTAATTGCCCTGTTCTAGTCACGCCCTCTGAAGCATCTGGCATCAGCCACTGATGAAAGACAGGATACTGGTCTAGATGGACCATTGGTCCAACCCAGTATGGCCATTCTTATGTTAGCACTTGGGTAGCCCAATTCCACTCAGAACTGATGCCTTAAATGTTATGCATATAACAGGAACTACATTTACAGCACTTTAGCTATTAAGTGATATTGACCCAGAAACCACTTAATGACCCTGAGCTCAATACAAAATTCTAGCTGAGAGTGCACGTGTGGGCAATTTTCCGCCTGTCTAGGCAAGTCGATCAACTGTCCCACGTCATGAACGAGTAGTCGCTGAGCCCCAAGATTGCAGCGGAAGTGCTGTGTTTTATTTTAGGCAGATGCTTTAGAATGTGCAGCTTAGTCATTGTACAGGAGCCCAGGCTGCCTCATATTGAGCCGAATCAGCACAGCTGGATATTCTCTGCTCCCAGAACAGGGAGCGATCTGATGAAATCATCCCAAGTTACATCACTGCAGCTCATGTAACACTGGTGGAAGTGCTGAGTGCAAAGAGGGAGCTGAAGAGATGAAAATTCATGCTTTGACGTACTGGAACGTAAGATACCTATTATAGAAAGCACAGGACTCAAATCCCTGGGCCAGTGCAGGCCTGTTCCCTACATTGCTTCCAACATTTAAAATGAGACTAGGCAAAACATAGGCAATGGGGATTCTACCCATTTCTCTTGGAGACCATCCCATAAGATCTCACTGTCAGGACTGTTATCCTGATAGTCCACCTAGGGTCTTTCATTTAATTTCATCCCACTGTTTCTAGTTAAACTCTCTACATAATTATCCTTCTTTATAAACCCTTCAAATGCTTGTATATTAAATGTTTATAGGCTCATAGAACCAAGAGTTTAGAAATTAAGAGTATCTATTGCCAAAGGTCATCTATTCCATTTCCCTAGTCAATGCGGGAGTGGTTGGGTTCTCTACAGTATATTTTAGGGAGTTTACTCAAGACCAGCAATGGGGCTTCCACCACTTCCTTTGGGAGGCTAATCCTCAGATTAATAGATCTCACAGTCAGGAAGTTTTTCCCCCATTAGTGTTCTGGAAGTTTAGTTAATTATTGTGGTGAAGTTCCACTTACAATTAGAATCTCTCTTAGTATAAGCAATTAGATGGTTAAGACAGAGGATAAACTGCAATATAGCCTAGATGAGGAACAACAAAATGGTTTCTGGACAGCTGTAGAAACACTAGATCCTGAAAGGAAGACACAGGATTGGGACTCCTGGGCAATTACATTACTATGTTTTCCAAACCATACATTAACTAGTTGCTTTTCTGTTTGTTCAGGATTTCAGCAGGGCATTCATCCTGGGAAGAAGGGAAAGGAATAGTTTTCACCCAACTGCTCATTACATGCTACTAGTCTTCCAAGTGGTTCTATGACTATTGTAACAGCTCAAGGGAGTGGAAATCTTTGCATCACTGCAACTTTACCAAGAAAGTCTGGTATCCTTAGGCCAACAGATCTTTTCAAATTCTGTCCAACTCTTCTCCCAAGATTTTAAAGGGAGAAAAGGAGGCTGGGAGATGAAACTCAACAATGGAGGCAGAAAACAGGCACAGACGCAAGAGATTATTTGTAGTTGGTTTAAGTCAAGAAGGCCACTGTCCAAAACCCCAGGATTTTCTTATAAAGATACTATCTGCCTTGGAAGGACTGGGCCTGGGCATGGCCAGACCTACCAAGTTGTGGGCCCTGGCACAGTTTGCTTTATTAGAACTCTAGAGATGGAATTGTCTTACCAGGTTGTCTAGTAAAAAAAAGACAGTTGATTCAAATGCTTTAAGACTGCTAATTGGTCAGAATCCCCAAGCCAGTCTAGTCACCACAGTTCATACCCAGGTGCTCTGACAAAGGAAACTGTTATAAGCGCCTTGCTGCAAAGGCTGCTACAGAAAGGCATTTTCTGTTTAACTGATGAGGCCATTTCTTTGACAAATGAAACATCCCAATCATTTACAGGGTAGGATCCACATCCATCAACATAGGGTACGTCTTCACTTACCGGAGGGTCCGGCGGCAGGCAATCGATGTTCTGGGATCAATCCCGGAAGTGCTTGCCGTCGACGCTGGTACTCCAGCTCGCCGAGAGGAGTACGCGGCATCGAAGGGGGAGCCTTCCTGCCGCGTCTGGACCCGCGGTAAGTTCGGATTAAGGTACTTCGAATTCAGCTACGTTATTAACGTAGCTGAATTTGCGTACCTTAGTCCGAAGTGGGGGCTTAGTGGGGACCAGGCCTTGGTTATCACCAGCTTCAGTAATGTGACAGTAACCACAGTGCTTTTCTTCTATACATTTCAAATCATTCTACAAAAGAGAACCATCCTTCCCCCATCTGACAGAGGGGGAAAATAAATCAAAGGAGGAAAGTGATCTTTGCCCAAGCTCACACAGAAGGTCCATGGCAGCACTAGGAACAGAACCCAGGCCTTCCTGATTCCTAATCCTATGTCCAATTCACTGGACCACACTGCCTACCCAAAAAGGCTTGGCAGTTCCTGTTTACACAGAAACATCTTGGTAATCAGTAGTAACTGTTACATTTACACAGGAGTCGAACATCATTAAATAATGAGCTCCATCTCCAGTGTCCTGCCAAATTCTGGTTTGCATAGTTACCTTTTCTCTACCTAAATACACTCTACAGTTTGAATTGGATATTCTTTACTTTATCCTAAGCTGTTGTGTACTGTTCCAGGGTGCTGTTAAACACTAGATATGTTTCAACCCAGGTGGCTGTATTTCCAAGGTGGATGAACTGATTTCTGTCCAATTTATAAAGTGTCTTAGGTCTCTTTTGGATAAAAAGCACTACATAAACATAAAACTATTAAATATCGTTTGGCAATCAGTTTGCCTGCATGCGATGGGGGGGGGGGGGGGGCTCTTCCAAGCATATGAACTCAGACAGATGTGCAGAGTGAGATCTGAAACTGTTCTACAGCCGAGAGGGGAGGAAGGGAGACCAGATGCACCTGCTAAAGTGCTCCTGAAGCTGGGCTAGCAGCATCTCTCTGCCTGGCACCAAACAGTCCCCTCCCCTTCCAAAACATGAACATAAGTTTATTCTCTCATATAAAATTCATAGTGTGCTGTGACTGCTGTGTGTTCATCTCACGGCTGCTAAATATTCATGAACCAATTACGAAAAACAAATTTATCACTTTAGCCCTCAGCCAAGTTTTGAAGTATTCAAATATTTATGCTAACGAGAGGCTCTACCTCATGCAGTTCCTCTCTCACCCAAACTTCATTCCCATTCCCATGAGGGATCAAGCCAGATTCGCTCCTCTCTCCCACCCGATGCTGCATTGCTGTTTGCTTTGATGATGCCTACGTCTGGCTTGTAGGGAGTTTATATCAGATGACTACAGCAGAGGGGAGAGCGTGTGTTCATGTTCACATGAAACGGCCAGTGAGTCAGGAGACAGAAAGGAAACAGACACTAAATAGATTCTTTTGCAGCACTGAGCACAAAGTAATATTGTCCTATTATTTAGACCAGGGTTACAGAGTGGGGGAGCTGCTCTCCACAGCAAGTCAGCAACAGGAGAGATCTTTGCCAAGTGAACCACTGTTTCTTATCCCACCCTCTTGCTGAAACGGGCACCACCTTCCCCTTCCAAACAAAGGGGATTCAGCTATCTGGGGAAGGAGCTCACCGACAGCGATGAGCCTGCGAAGGGATCAGACCTTTCAAGGCAAAATTTACCTTCTTTCTTCACCATCTATGGACTTATTTGACACCATCACAGATAGCCCAAAAGCAACATAGGCTTTGCTCTTCTCTCCCCCCCAGCTTTGCTGTCCCATCTGCCTCATGAGTTCACGAAGGTCACTCCTGAAACACTTGACTCCACAATGAGGCATGCCCACTTTTAGTAAAGCCACTGGGTGAGACAGATTTTAACGTCTGTACTGCATAGAGCAACACAGACAGGGACTCTCTTCCCCTCTAGCTATCTGCATAAATATTAACATTAATGAAATAACATGTGTAAATCTGCCATGCACCGATGGGGGATTATCCCACTGCCAATACTCTCATTGCAAACAGTCAGAAGCAGAAGAGCTCCAGGCTCAGTGCAGTTTTACATTAACCAGACGCTCATTCAGAGGCTGTAAGTCACATCCTAATTCAGAAGCAGCTGCATTAACCCATCCAGGGGATGAGTAAACCTTTGAGAGAAAACTGAAGAGTTCTTTAGTCTCATCACTATTGTTCTAATTGTCATCAGACCAGTCTCTCTACTGCTCATTTAAGCTATCACAATACAAAGTTCCTTCTCTTGCAGGTGTGAATTTTGGAGCTGGTGAAAAGGGAAGGGTTAGACATTCCTCACCTGCAGGGATGATACCATACGAAACATTTTAAAATTGCAAATGAGCATAGGCCTTAGCCCAAGCATAATGTGGGGCATGCAATGAGCACATTTCACTGCGCAGCTGCCCCTCCACACCTGCTCCTATAATACGCTGTACTGACTGGTGCCTCTCCGGAACAGAAACTCGGCAGATCCAGCATCAGTGGCCTGACCCCGACCTGAAGTAGTAACTGCCAGCATTTAGCTCTTCTGTAATCCTTTTCCTCAGTAGATCTCAAAGCACCTTCCAAAGGAGGTCAGCATCATTATCCCCATTTTACAGATTGGAAAAAATAAACAGAACAAAGTGACTGGGCCAAAGTCAGCAGGAGAGCCGGGAACAGAGTCCAGATCTCCGGCACCCTGGATCAGTGGTCTATCCACTAAGCCACATTGCCTTATTACAAATGATTCTGAGGCAGGCATGATGTCCCATGAATCCAGAGATTAATAAGGTTTATTACTCAACCCCATTCCAATGCATAATATGAGCACGGCATACACCTGAAAATGCCCAGCACAGCCGTGTCTCTGAAGGAGGTCATGGGGAAACAACCCAGATCAGGATAAAGAGAAGCACTGATGCCTCATGAGGGTTAAAAAGAAAAATCAAAAAAGAGACAAGACAACACTTAAATCCTACAGATGATCAGGGGACAACAGCTGTGGGGAAAAGATAGCATAATGGGCCTCTGAACTTCATTGGGCCCTCTAGATGCAGGGCAATACAAGAGATAAAAATAGCTTTTTCTCAGGATCCAACCCCTCCAACCCAATACATCCCTTAAAAAATATTCAAACATTAAGGTTTTGAAAATAAAGTTTTAAATTAGAGTGGTTTGATTTTAGATTAAGGGTAGGAATCCTTTACATTCACTCCCCCTAGCCTCTTCTCCCCAATTCTCTTCTTGGTCGGAACCATTACCAGCATGTGTCTGTATGACACTCTGGACTTTTCTGTAGGTTAAAGAGTCTCTGTTCCATCCAGTGTTAAATTGCAGAACCAGTTGCCATGTTATCTGCAAGCAAGCAGGGAAATTGATTTTCAAGCTTGCCCACCTAACTATACCAAGCAGGGAAGCTCTAACAGTGATTACACTCTTGCTACCGGTCCAACCACTGTAGCAATGTAAACCCAAAGAGGGCAGAGAGCTGGGCTTTCCCTTATGTAGTTTAGGGCTCCGCTGGAAACAGCCATCTGGGGTAGGGGGGAAGAATTTCAAATGAAGTGTGACAGCAGCACAGCAAAAATAAATAACTGAGTCCCAACAGATCAACCTTCTCCTTAAGAATCAATCCCTTATAGCTTTGGTATCATTGACACAGTTAATCAATAACTGCACAGACACTGTAACCAAGACAGCTGTGGAAGAACGCTCAGTTGGTGTGAATGTCTCTTGGAAGCAAGATGGGGAGTGTGCTTCAACAAAAGGAGGAGGCCCACAGACACTTGCCCAGTTACCTTGGAGGATTTTTGTTTAGCAGTATTTTCTGAGTACATCACTTCTCCCTGGGGTAAGTTTCACCCATCCGTCAGCCATGTAACCGATAAAAGATAATACTTAATTTGGATTGTGCAGAGGTTGAGCCTCAATCAACACACATACAGTCTGAGCAAGGGGTACGTACGGTCACTGACATTTTCACTGGAACACCATGAACATGTCCCATTGGGTATGGGATTCCCTTTCGCCAGCCATTTACAGGCCTGGCACGCCTGCAGCTTTCATGAATCCGATTCTCTCCCGGGGAGGGTTTCCCTTTCAGTACACAACGAGTGGCTGATCTGGGCTCATCTTTTACATAGCTCTGTTGTTCTACCAGTATGGAATCATCTCCAAAGAATGTTTCAATAATGCTGCAGTGCTCAATTTCAGAGGGACACAATCCCAGTTGAATGGTTCACTAAGGCCAACTTCCTAAGCATGAAATAAGGGCCCCTCCCTTTTGCACGCCACTAAAATGACTTCTAACCCGCCTCTGAACTAATCACTTCAAGACATAAGCTAGATCTAATAAACGTGCAAAAGCCTCCCGACCTCCCACTCCATGAACCCAGCACACCCTCCTCACCCACATCCCTTTCTGCACACACCACAGGAAATGGTGACCTAGAAAGGGACCTCCCCCCCCATCCCTTTTGGGCTGGGATACTCCAGAGGGAAGGACCAGTGAAGGGGACACTAACACAACAACTCTCCTTTTGCAAACAAAATCCGTTCCAAAACACACTGATGGACACGCCCAGAGAAGTGAAGCAAAGCCCAGGATATGAACATTTCCAAATGTTTAAGAAGAATGCCTGCTCTGATTACACCTATCTCCCGGCATTTAACCACTGAGAGGCTTGTTGTAATTAAACAGGCAAATAATGAAAGAAACTTGGCTAAAAACAAAGGAAAGTGAATAATGCTTCAAGCCCCACAACTTACTCTCTCCCCGCAACAAACTGAGTACGATGCAACTCATACAGCACACAAGCTCATTCCCAGCATTAAGGCATTAGTAAGCCAAGGTCAGTCTTACCTCATCCCACTCCGAAGCAAAAGACGGAGATTTCTCCAGCCTTTTCTTCCCAGTGCTGCAGTTTGAGAGCGATTCGCTCCGGCTCCCCATGGCATCGTCCTCAGTCGGCGAGCAGGTCAGGAGGTCGGAATCTGATTTGGACAAACTACGGCTGAGTTTGAGCTCTGCTTTGGGCTTGCCTCCCAGGTGGGCTCGGCCCCCAGCACTGCCTCTGTCTCCCTCTTCCTCTGTACCACCAGGGTGCTGCAGTGCTTGGGGAGTCACTGCAGTTTCAGGTTCTGCCTGTTGGATGTTTTTGGGCTGGACCGTTGCGTAGATCGCTTTCTGGTTTTGCTCAGGAGAACTGGTCCGTACTGATCCAGAGACAGGTAAATCAGCATCCTCCAACTGCATAGCAGGTGAGTGGCCTGTGCCCTCTGTGCCTCCTTTGGCCACAGAAGAAATGAGCCTGAAAGGGTCCTCGTTTATCTCACACACCGGGGAAGAGCCATGGAGCAACCCTGAAAACTGCTCCGGGACCTGGATGTCCTGGCTGTCTGCAGAATCTTGGCTCCGGCTACCACTGCTCCTCCTGTGGTCTTCAGGGGGATGGAGACAGAAATAAAGAGATTAAAAAACACGGAAGGAGAAGCAAAACTCCACCTCCCCTGGCGAGAGATGGAGCGATAGAGAACAGTTCAGTATTGTTTGAGCGCTCAACTTGTACCCAAAGTCACGGCATTTATGAAATTCCAAATACTGCCCTGATTTATGCAATCTGGCAGCTCTCCTTGTTGTTTTATTCCCGTTAACAGTAACAATCAGGCCTTGCTATATAAGGCCAGGAGAAGTGCTAACCCTATCCTGCAGAGAGAGAGAGAGAGAGAGAGAGAGAGACACACACACACACACACACACTCCTGGAACATTTGATACATTTCCATAAAGGCCAAAGTGTTATTTAGAGCAGCACCTCCCTATTCTTGGCTCAGACTGCGGGGTGGGAAACTGCTGGGCTGCAATTAACCTGCAAAGTTCCAAAATCACTTCTCAAAAAAGAGCTGATTTCTTCTTTAGTGGCTTCAGAGCTCAACTTCTCCTCCTTACTCAAGGGAGGGGGGAAAGAGGGCTTAAACTGGTAACATCTCACTCCACCAGAAAGTCTCTCCTGTTAACTAACCACTAAACACAAGATGGTCTGATCTATTATTGCAGCAAGCTGTTTGCAGTACTGACTGTCCCAGAAATCTGACACTATTCCTCTGCTACTAACGTACTAACATCCTTAATATCAAATACCAGTGCCCTGGATAAATCATGAATAATTGATTGAACCCAACTGCCAACTGGCACACTGAAGCAGAGCGGCACTCACCTTATTCATATAGCAGACGTGTATTCTAATTGTACAGGATTTTAAAATGCTTGGAGGGAACTGCCACTTTCTCATCAACTGTCAGGGATTATACTCCTGTCAATGACTGCTGGTACAAACACATTGTAACCACTTAAATTTAGTACTGGGGAAACTAAAGTCTTCAACCCAGAAGATAATTACAGCTGGAGATCAATAAAATGCCTTGATAATGTGACTTGTCCAACTCTGAAGTGTAAGGAGAATGTCCAGAGGGGACATGGAAGGTCCATTTCCAAAGCCCATCCAGTCCTTGTCCACTTGTTTGAGACAGCCAGCTCTCCGAGATCACAGCAAGGAGGACCACTCTCAATCAATGGGCCAAATGTGCTACTGAATTTTGTGACTAAAAACCAGTCAATTATGGATTGGAGTGAAATAGGCTCCTTTCACAAGGGCTTCCTTTTTAGCAATAGGGTTGATTTACTCATTTGCAAACATTAGTTCTTGGATTATATAAATACAACATGTCCTTTTCCTGGAAACTAAAAGCAGGCACGGGATTAGCAGTTTACCTGTGGAAGCTACTTTAGACATTGGAGCACAAGTAACATGAGTTTGATTAGAAAGAAGGTGGGTGATGTAATATCTTTTATTTGTTGAACTTCTTTTGGTGGAAGGGACACATTTTTGAGTTTTCCAGAGCTCTTCTTCAGGTCCGGAGAAAGTAACCAGAATGTCTCCACTAAATACAAGCATAAGGGATCTGTCCCACCTTGTATTTAGCTCAGACACTCTGGTTACTTTCTCTAGACCTGAAGAGGAGATCCGTGATGCTCAAAAGCTTGTCCCTTCCACCAACAGAAGATGGTCCAATAGAAAGTATTACCTTACTTACTCTGTGTCTCTAACATCCCAGGACCAACACGGCCACAGCAATGCTGCAAACGTGAGTTTGATTAGTTTTATTTAGTCCCTTATACATTTGTTTGTTCCACAGAAATACAAGAGACAAACTTATAGAACTGGCAGCTTCTGCCTGGGAACAGAACAGCAGCACAAGTTGGAATTGAAGTTAGCCAGTAGGGCAGCCCACTGAGGGAGTTCACAGTTCTTCTTGCCTGTGTCAAGTCCCTCTTATGACCATTTCAGGTACGGCACCCCAAAAACAGAAAATTAAGTAGGTTAAAAATTCTAAGGAAGTGAGGTAACTGGAAATTACCATCGATGCATGTAAATGCAGTGTAAAATTTGCAAATGAAATTGCTAATAGGGGAAGATGAAACATCTCTCCAGTTACAATCTCTCCAAGGTCCTGCCTACACTATATCTTACTCTGCTAGGGCTGTCCCAACACTTAACCATGCTAGAGTATTGCAGGACCAGACCGTGTGTTCAATATATCCCTGAGCCACATGACAGCCTATCAAGGACACAAGGCTGTAACAAACCAGGAATACATTAAGAGAGTTCCATCCATACACACGGCAAGGTCAAGCCCCGTTTTAATCATGACAAATCATTTACTCTATGGTAACCAGTTCCACCACAGGGGAAATTACTGCATAGACTGGACAGTGAGTCTTGATGGCCTTAGCAGCCTCTTTCTTCTCATTCCTTTTCTATTCCTAACTGCTCATTTTGTCAACACCCCAGTTTAACATTTAATGGCATTTCTGTCCGAAGGCAGAAAGGCGGCTGGCAATAGTTTGTGCCGCGTGCTAGAACACTTGGGCCCACACAGAACAGACTGGCCAAGCGCCACTCACAAAGACTAACAAAGGGGTCTCTGTTAGAAGGGAAAGCACAGCCACGCATTCAGCCTCTTCAAATGAAGCGCCAACCACAAGACCAGGACAGAAATACCCCAAGGAGGAAGAAGGCAAAGTTGGGTTTGTGACACTTGCAGAGAAGAGCAAATAAGTAGAGATGAAAGCCTTGAGGGAGAGAACATTTCAGGGCATTTAACACAAACCAGTATTAAAAATCTCACAGATAAGCACAGAAGCAGGGTTGCTATTGGGGCTAAATGCACAACAAGCGCAAGGTCCTTACCTGTCGAGGTCTCAACTGTGCGTGATTCGGGATTTGGATATTGCTCGGAATGGCTAGGAGAGAGGTCGGAAGAACCTTGGCGATTCAATGGCCATTGACCATCTTGGGAAGACTTGCCTTTTCGGGGTTTGGCCTGCAAATACACTTAGATTATTCCAGTCTTACAGCCAGTATGGTCATCTTCACCCCAATGGTAAAAACATGCCAACCATTGCTCTCTGCTGAATAGGTAGAAAAGCAGTTCATCTGGGGGAACTAATTAGAACATGGAGATTTTCAGAGGCACAGAGGACAATGTGGTGGGAACTGGGTGCCTAACTCATCTGTGCCTTTGAAAATATCCCCTGTAGTTTATATTTAAGGTTTAATTCTGAAAACCTAGTAACATGCATTTTGTCCATAGAGACTTTCAGTTATAACTGCGAGAAGCTGGGACTGGATGACAGGGAATGGATGACTCAACACTGCCCTCTTCTGTTCATTCCCTCTGAAGCATCTGGCACTGGCCAGCATCAGAAGACAGAATACGGCGCCAGAATGGTTACTCTTATGTTCTTAACTCATTTAGTAACTATTATAAATACACACACAAAGACACCTGCACTTGCCCTTGTAGTCAACCTCCATTGAAGGTTTCACACATAACAGGAATTGACTAACACCTAATGAGCATGTAAGCCCCTTTGAGCATTGGCCACCTTGTTCGTACAGTGCCACGTACATTAAAACCATTTAAATCAAAATACAGACATGGTGCAGATGAAGTTACTCAGTCCTGGTATAGAGCCGAACAGCTGAATTTAAGTAAGCTCTCTGGCCAGCAGTCAGGTATCTTCAAACATGAAATACTCAACGAGCCAAACTTTCCTTGTTAAACCGTTCTAAAAATATACTGCTGTTGCCTTCCCCACCCAAAGCAAGTCTAAGTCTCCCTGCTATATAACCAGGAGGGCTTATCGAATGTCCCCTGGATGAAAAGCATCAAGCTCTCTCTGCTCTTTTTGCCCCTGCTTCCTGATCCAAAGATTAACGGCGGCGTTTATAGGGTGGGTCTTCCCTTCCCTACCCCTGCCCAGCAAGGACCCACTATAATGCATCATGCCACAAAGTTACTTACAAAAGTTGCATGCAAGTCTGTATCTTCTGTGGCACAGAAGAAACCAGAACAGCTAGGTGAGATGGGGCAGACAGCCTCACAAAGCACAACCAGTGGCTCTAGCTGAAGAATATTTTTGCAATAAACTGGAAGCAGAAAAACTCACTTGCACAAACTTTAAATGTGAGTATTTATGCCTAGAACAGGAAAAGCTGGCCACATGCACATGTTTACATCTAGTAACTCAGGAATCATGCTGGACAGAATTTATATCACATCACCCTGAGAGAATGCAGCCCTACTTTGTGAGCTTGTTTGCATTTTATTTCCACACTCCCTCTTCAAAAAAATACTTCAGTTCAGAAAATGACTTTTCCACCTTAAAGAAGGTGCAGTTAGGGAATGTTTTGGTTACTAGGAGATAGCAGTGCTGTTTTGCTCTTAGTTTGTGAACCATCTTGAGCAGTACAAATGCAGACTCATGTCTCTCCCCCAGGAGTAAAATACACAGTTTGTGGTTTGCCACCTCCCAGAAAAGACAGAATTGTGATGTCAAAGAAGAAAATTTTGTTTCTCTTGTATCATAAGAAAGAACCAAGTCACTCCTACCTGAAGCTGGTTACTGCTGATAGCACCTGAAGATGGCGATTCCCCTAAGGGAAAAAAAAAAAAAAAACCCACCATCAAAACCTGGGCATGTTTTTCCCCCACCCATCCTCTATGATGTATCTGACAAGATGCACTGGGTTTTACCAAGCCCCTCTAACCAATCCACAAGGGAGGACCATGCCAGTGGACTTGACTTAATTCTCATCACATGGCTTAACTTTCTACACATGTTAGACCTTGTTAAAATTCCTTTCTATATTAGATGGGAAGCTCGTCTGGATCAAACCAAACCAGATCTGAAACTCTGCCCAAAGCATCAGGTGAACCTTGACAGTGCTAGAGAGCTTTAATCCACTTACGAAAGGAAAGCAAGGCTCAGGGGCTAAGAACACATGTGCAGTCATGACTGGACACAAGATGGAAAGCAGCAGTTTTTAAAAACAGCACTTTGTGCCTTAAAAAAAATCAAAACAAGAGCTGTAAAGCACCTGGAGTTAAATGATGCAGTGAGTAACTGACCCCTGTGCCATTTAGGCCCTGCAAGAGCACTGCTGTTCCCGCAGAATGAGGAGAGCTGGCCAGGCAGAGAAAAACTGCAACACCTGTAGCCTTGCCATACTGCAATCTCACGCATTATCTCACTGCTTTAGAAACTGATCCATTAACTTTCAAGGTACAAGCTGTGAACAAAAAGCACCATTTTAAAAGGAGAAGTGACAGTAATATTGATACCGGAAAGATAGTGACTGCTCTGCTAACACTCCTCCCCACCCCAACACCACCTGCTGTGAGAGGAAACAGGAGCAGAGCTGATCAAGTCCTCACCTTTCTCCCGCCCACCCCAAGCTTACTGCTGCTTCTTGCATTCAGATTCTTTTATACAGTACCAAGAAATGCACTGGTAGACCCCTTTTCTTCGAACAGCAGGTTCTGTCCTACCCACCACTTGAGCTGAGCCACTTTTTGGTGCTAGATCTAAACAAACTATTTCAAAAAGAAAGGAACCAATACAGACTCTCAGAACCAAACACTGTTAGATTCTTGGATTGCTCTCCTCCTAATGGAGAAGGGGGGTTCTTTAGAACCACAATGAGACATCCTCAGAGCGCCAACCTGGATTCAGGGCTCCTATCCTCCTGGCTGAAGACTAGCCAGGAATCAGGATTCCTCTTCGGCTCCTTATTTAGCTAAATGGATGACAAGGGGCTTCCATCAACTCCTCCCTCTTTTAAGGGATTGGGCCCACAGCCTCTGCAATACTCATGGCTTGTGCCAGGCTGAGGGGGAGAACCCTGAATCAAGATTTGAACTTAAGTCTCCGTGCGTTTGTGCAATGAATTCTCTCTAATGTACCACAGTTTAAACAGTACATCATATTGTGCATATGCAACTACACACACACCCATATCCAATGCTTATTTATGCACTAGCATATTAAGCAAAAAGACAAGGGCAAGAGGAAGGAGTAGTATTGTCATTGACAGCTTACAGAAAAGACAAATCCAGCAGCACCTGAACTACATGAATTAAACCTTTCAAGCCAAGCATTAGAAGACATGAACTAGCTTTTCAACCACCATCACCCAAGGACTTCTCCCATTTGGGACTGTGAAGCATCAACCTGAAAACCACTGCAGTTTTGCATCAGACAACGAATAGCTCTGGTAAAGGTTGGTGAGAAAAATCAATGACCTCTTTGCCACTGTGCGCATTCAAGAAGTGGAAACTAGCATCTGTGAATAGACTAGTAGGAGGAGGAGGAGTGTGATTTTGGAGGGCAAGCAAGCAACAGTCATAACACTAAGTCATATTTACTGTTCATTCAGTCTCAGGATGAAACATTTGCTGCTTTAGACCGGAAGTCACAACTAAGTCCCCCAGATCTCTTGCTCATTTCTGTTGTACACACTGAGCAGATCTTTCACCTAAAAAGCTTTTCTTGAAAGAAAACCAAATGCAACAATACTCGCCTACAAAATACAGGGTGGTGTACAGTGCTCCAGGTTCCCAAATCCCACATAAACCACCAAATGAAGGTCCCTCTGGGGGAAGAGAGCCAAGCGCAGTATTTAATCTGATGGCATGACCGGATTTTAAACTGCCGCCTAACAGCAGCTTACTTTGTCTGTGTTTGTTTTCTTCCTTGGTTAATTTATTTTTCTAATTGGCTCTGACAGCCAGTGGTGCATTTCTTGATTTTGGATTGTGATATCAGGGCCAGATCCTCAGTTGACATGTATTGACTCAGATTTAAACCTCTGAGGACCTGGCCCATTAGTATTTACACATTTGTATTTGACTGACTCGCTTGAACAGGGTTTTTCCCTAGTAGCAATGGATTGGTTATTCTTCCATTTTGATCTTTTTTGTTCCTGTTTTGCTTACTTTGTGCATGAGATTCTGGTGTTTTAATTTTTAAAGTTCAATGGGTCAAGTCCCTAGGATCTCATATTTGCCTTAAGGGCAAAAAACCTTCTCTTACTTAATGTAGATATTGAGGCAGAAATATTTTAATCCTCTCCCCTGAGAATGGAAGCAGATTACCACAGGAACATAACTGCAGCACAGAATCCAGCCATCCGAACCAGAGAAATAGCTGGGATCAAATTTCTCCCCCTGCGGCCCCCTACATGCTGGTCACATCTGCCAGCCCAGGCAGTCTGGGCACTGCTGTCTTTCTGGACATTGCTGTCTTTCTGTATCATCTCTTACCTTTTGTTTTTCTATCCACTGCAAGCGGCTTTTTAGTTTCTGCGGTAAGCAACAGCTCATAAGGATGCTCCTCTTCTTCGGCTGCACTTCCCCTGCTCTTCCTCCGCACCACAGAGACCTAATGAAATACAGCATGCTGTAGTTGTCTGTCGAAGTCAGTGTCATTTACCCCTATGGTATGCATGGAGCCCTCCTATATGCCATTGTTCTGACCATGGAATGTGCTGCAGAATCCACCCTTCTGCCAGAGAACTAATTCAGAAGCTGAGACTGTTTTTTAAAAATGCAAACACCTCCCCCACCCCCACACTACTTTCTAACTCTTACAGTTGGAAAAACGCCTTCCAGACTGCCCAGTCACTGATGTAGTGACGACTTGCTCAGTCTGCAGGCAGCCTGAAAAAATAGAGGAGAAGTCCATCGCTATCTATTTTAAAAAGATGCTGACTCAGACTTCATGTGGCAAACTCCATTAGCAACCTTATTAATTATTTCACTATTGATTGAATACTTCATCAGTTAGCAAGCATACTACTCTCAAATCTGAACTACCTCCTTCTCACACTTTCCCGGGTGCCAAAAGTCACAATTAGCATTTTCAATATCAAGTTCCACAGCATGCTTCAAACTGAAAAGACCGGGAGCAATATAAATTGAATTTAACATCCAAGTAAAAAAGGGTACTGAAGTGATTGTATTACTTATTTCCATATTCAAGAGAAGCCTCTTTTTGTAATTAAATGCATCTGGAACAGCTGTAGAATCCCCAACCAACTGCACTGGAGACCTCTAGAAAGCCTGCCAGTGGTGGTCTTCAAACAAACCCAACCTCCCAGTCAGTCAAGTTACCTTCCTTGATCCATTGCACCTCTAATGCTAATGTATTAGAGACTAAGGCAGTGGTTCTCAACCTGCGGCCCAAACAACACACAAGCTGCGGCCCTGTGACATCCTCAGAGCAATACAGGTAGTATTGGATGCGGCCCATATAATATGTTGTGGGCCACATAAATAGGTTGAGAACCACTGGACTAAGAGGAGTTAGTTCTATAGCAATGCACACCAAAGTGCTGTGCTGTAACTGCCCCATGTGGGCACTGAAGGCACAAACTGCAAGGTTCCTGCTTTGCATCAGTATAGTCCTGTTTGAAGAGGACTACATTCATGTGAACTAGTTCGCGGCCTCAGCGTCCACATCAGGGAGATACAGCACAGCACTTTGCTATTCACACCCCCATTGGCTAAACTGCAGGGCCGTGTAGACATGCCCTTAGTCTGTATCAGGTTCAAACTAACTCAAAGCCTCACCGTGAAACTGAATCAGGAGTTTGCTTAGCATGATGGTGAACCTTAGCAAATTATTTGAGGAACATGCTCCGGGTATGTAACAAAACCAGGTAAGTTTCCCAAGGTTTTGCATTTACATGCGCGTCTGCAGTCAAACACCCCGATTCCCCTAAGCCCTAAATGAGGAACGAAAGACCTTCAGTAATAGACATGCAAGAGCCTAGGCAGTCAGCACTCAGATCATAGGACTGGCTTCTCACTTCAAGTTGAGAATAAGCCTACCACAACTCATCCATCACTGCACCCAGTTTCGCCCACCCATTTGCAATGTTCAGTCTGGTAGCTAAATTAATGACAAGAAAGTGATTGTTTCTGCCTGGTTTAGATGCAGTGAATCCATGAGCACTGAATGTGGCTAACTGTGCTGGAATGTTCACTGCTACTTTGCCTCCAAAGAATGAAAGCTTTAAAACAAAAAGAACAAGGAGTACTTGTGGCACCTTAGAGACTAAGAAATTTATTTGAGCATAAGCTTCCATGGGCTAAAGCCCACTTCATCAGATGCATGAAGTGGAAAATACAGTGGGAAGACACACACACACACACACACAGAATGTATGAACCTGTATCTTCCTACTTTATTTTCCACTGCATACATCTGATGAAGTGGGCTTTAGCCCATGAAAACTTATGCTCAAATAAATTTGTTAGTCTCTAAGGAGCCACAAGTACTCCTCATTCTTTTTGCTGATACAGACTAACACGGCTATCACTCTGAAACTTTAAAACAGGAGCACGACAAGTAGCAGCTTTTGGAATGGCAAGTGTGCAGTATGCCACCTTCCTTTTTGAAAGGAAGGCATTTCTCCCTCCCACTACTGCTAGAGTTATTAAGACCTTGCATGTTTTGGGGCATTAGACCAGATATTTTATTTTTAAGCCAGCACACCCAATTTACTGTTATTTTCCCCCACTCTGTTGCAGCTCAAGAAAAAAAAAAAGTGTTTTTGTTTTTCTATAATTTGTATCACAGCAGTCCCAACTGAGCTGAGAACTCTGTTGTGCTAAATGCTATACAAAACACAGAGAGACAGACCCTGACCCTAAAAGCATACAATCCAAGCCAGGGGTAGGTAACCTATGGCACGCATGCCGAAGGCGGCATGCGAGCGGATTTTCAGTGGCACTCTCACTGCCCGGGTCCTGGCCACCAATCCGGGGGGGGCTTTGCATTTAATTTTAAGTGAAACTTCTTAAACATTTTAAAATCCTTATTTACTTTACACACAACAACAGTTTAGTTATATATTATAGACTTATAGAAAGGGACCTTCTAAAAACGTTAAAATGTATTACTGGCACACGAAACCTGAAATTAGAGTGAATAAATGAAGACTCGGCACACCACTTCTGAAAGGTTGCCGACCCCTGGTCTAAGCTATGATGCGACTGCCTGTTATGTTAAACTGCCAGGATAGGATACTAAAAGAATGGCCTGGACTAACAAGCCACAATTACTTAATGAGGGTTTCAAACCATGCAAGCACTCTACATAACTTACTGATTGGACTATCCACACTGCTTCAAGTATAGCTGGATATCTCCTCTCGATGGGAGAGGCTGGGTAGAGAACACATACTGATTGTTATTTTAACTAGGCTTTGCCTATTCACAGCACCTGTCTGAGTAAGGGTCTCAGAAACCCTGAACATTAAGACTTACACCTCTCCTCTGAGGTAGGTATTTATATCCATGCTCAAACCACTGGGAATAGGTGGATCTTGCACTGTGCCTGAAATTCCAACACTGGCTCTGATGATCTATTTTTTTGGGTGGGGGGGAAAAGGGGTGAACCTTTCAAATCTAGGACATTCTACCCTCAGCAATGACTTGCACAAGGTATTTGACATTTGAATCTGTTTAACTGAAAGACAGACAGATCCTAAATCCTATGCTATCTAACTTCCATCTAGACATGCACCAGGGATGGGCAGAAGGAAATTCAAGTTAACATCTCATCCATCATTCATGCACATGGTTCATTTCCCGAAGTACATTAGACTGAGTAGGTAATCAACCCCTTATTCCTATTCATTAGGAGCCATTGCCCAGTCGGTGTTTGAAAACACCCTGTCGAACATACTTAGCTCTATAAACATTGAACACTCCCAGATCTGGATGATTTCCTGTAATTCACCTCTTAATGGCCTGTGGCTACCTTTAGGATTTATTACTTCAACTTAAAAAAAACCAGGTGGCTCTAATTCTGTCTCCCTCCCCGAGCCAGAAAACTACAGAATAATGTTGGAATAATCATGTTTTGTTTGAAACTAATTGTATCTAAGCTTCCCATTTTGATAATGGGAGTAGTAAAAGGATGAACTGAAGTTTTGTTTGAGATTTCAGTCTCTTATCAGGCTACAGAGACAGAAGGGTTCTATTGATGGTGAAAGAATTCACCCATCAGATATGAGCAATCAGCTATTCTGTATATAACTGCAAAACATCTTTCAATGGTGAAACTCAAGGTGCATAAGTGAGGAACAACTGCTTACACTGTGAAGGTGGTCTCATGGCAACAGAATAAAAGGCTGTTTTGAAATAAAAGCTTGGCATTTATAGAGTGCAGTTAAAAAAATACCACCATAATCTGTAATTCTCTCATAGTCATGATTTTTTCCTGTCCCTAAAGTTATGGCAGGTTTTGAGGAGGTAGATGAGGATTCTGTGCCATGTGTTTCAATGAAACATTTACAGTCTTCCTCAGGCATATAGTCCCAGCAGCTGCCCCTGTGGTGGACAGACCTGGCAGGGAGAACATACGTTGAGATATTACAATAGGATAAGGTTTCAATGGGCCCTGCTAAAAATCTTCTACAGCTACTGTATTAAAATCAACTGTATTATGGCAACAAAAATGATTAGGGGGCTGGAGCACATGACTTATGAGGAGAGGCTGAGGGAACTGGGATTGTTTAGTCTGCAGAAGAGAAGAGTGAGGGGGGGATTTGATAGCTACTTTCAACTACCTGAAAGGGGGTTCCAAAGAGGATGGAGCTCAGCTGTTCTCAGTGGTGGCAGATGACAGAACAAGGAGTAATGGTCTCAAGTTGCAGTGGGGGAGGTTTAGGTTGGATATTAGGAAAAACTTTTTCACTAGGAGGGTGGTGAAGCACTGGAATGGGTCACCTAGGGAGGTGGTGGAATCGCCTTCCTCAGAGGTTTTTAAGGTCAGTTTTGACAAAGCCATGTCTGGGATGATTTGGTTGGGGACTGGTCCTGCTTTGAGCAGGAAGTTGGACTAGATGATCTCCTGAGGTCCCTTCCAACCCTGATATTCTATGCAATCGCTCCAGGATGACTTTTCAATTGCCTAATGGTATCACTGTTATTGACCATATTCATTTTTAACTTGGTCAAGAGCACTCCCCCATGAGGGCCATACATGCCAGGATTCAATGTCAGCCATGACTTAGTACAGTCTGAACGGAAACATTCCATTTTTATCCTCAATTCAAAACTAGGAATTCTCTCAAATTTAACACCCATCCCCAAACATTTTTTTTTTTTATCTTCAGGTCGAGATCAAGCATGGAAAATTTTATCCTGAAAGGTGACTTTCTGGGAAAGCATGAGTAAAAGGAGCGGGAATAACCGCTTGAAATGAAATGGTTGTATCATCTTATCTACAGTAATCAATACCAGACAGCTACAATAATACAGTCAGTTCATGGCTATCACTGCAATTGGTTTCAAATCAACATGCCCCTAAGGAATCACTTTGTGCACACACATGTTTGCCAGCAAGATTTCCCCTAGCAGATCACGTTTCCACATCACCTTTAATGGAGGAATAGTAAGAGCAAGTGTTTTGTAATTATGATCAAGATCATGTTCATCTCCCTCCCTCCACTATGCTTATCTTTAAAAGCAGAGTTTCTGCTTCCGAATTACCTGGTGACCCCTTTTCCCAGCTCCCCCCTGCCAAAAGACAGGCATGTGGAAAGGATTATGAAATTAATCTGAAAGACCATTTGTAATGGCAGTGAAACCTGTTCAATAGGCCATCGTTAAATAACCTCAAATTGATTTTACCCCACAATATCCCCAGATGTACTGCACAGTTCTACGTGGGTTTTTTTTAAAGCCAACATTTTCACTGACACCTTGCGTATATATGCTGTACTCCAAACAGTAGCAGATCAAGATAACCAGATAAAAATTCAAATCCAAGTGTCTGGTGAACTGAGAGTCTGTTCGAGAGGAAGGAGGCAGAAGAGACTTAACTTGTATTTTTACATACATCTTACTTGAGGAATGCTTAAGATTTTTAGTGCAGCAAGAAGTTAGCGAAGTTCTCTCGGGATCTTTATTACCTGTCAGCAGGAGTCTCCAAGTACACATTTAGGGTGTTTTCCCATTTAAGTGCCTTCTGCAGAGCTTAAGTATCAGAGGGGTAGCTGTGTTAGTCTGAATCTGTAAAAAGCAACAGAGGGTCCTGTGGCACCTTTGAGACTAACAGAAGTATTGGGAGCATAAGCTTTCGTGGGTAAGAACCTCACTTCTTCAGATGCAAGTAATGGAAATCTCCAGAGAGATTTTTTTATACCTGCCTCTGGAGATTTCCATTACTTGCATCTGAAGAAGTGAGGTTCTTACTCACGAAAGCTTATGCTCCCAATACTTCTGTTAGTCTCAAAGGTGCCACAGGACCCTCTGTTGCTTTCTGCAGAGCTTGTTCATCTGAAGCTCTGGAAATTTGCCAAAACGAGCAACAAGACAGACTGTAAACAGTCCAATGTGAACGTTCAAGTTTTGCATCACAAAGCACCATATACAGACTAGAATCTGCAGCAGATTTCTTTCACACACAATGGGCCAGACCCTCAGCTGGTATTAATCAGTTTAACTCCATGGAAGTCAGTGAAGTTACAACAATTTACACCACTCAAGTATCTGACCTGTAATTGGGAGCCAAGATGCAACATGATTTAACGGCCTCGGATCTCTGCAGACCTGGATTCAAATTCAGGCTTCAGCATTAAATGAAAATATATTTAGTGGGTTCATGATAGTTGACAACTGTCCACATCACAAAACCATTGCCTGATACAAAGTCTCTTCCTAAGGGAATTCCCAGTCTGAAACTGCCAGAGTTGCGTAAGGGAAGTTTCCATATCAAACTGCCACAAAATGAATCCTTCACTTTCAGATTCACAAGGGAGTTAAGATCATCATATTTGGCTCCTCCCGGGCCATTAAAACTCACCTTTAAACCACACATTCACCCACCCCTGCAAAAAGAAAGCACCCAAAAAAGCCTGCATACCTCACATGAAGCACTGCGACCTAGCTTCTTCTCCACGTGCTCCTCCTCTTCGTCAGGGGGTGGCTTGGCAGGAGGGGGTGGACGCTCTCTCTGCAGTTTAAAAGCTCACCATCAATAGCTTTGTTTTAAACTCCTTCCTTTCAGCCCCCTCTTATATGCTTAAAGGGAAATTCTATCCCCTGATAAGACTTTTTAGAGTGAAGGATAGCAAAAGGGGTTTGCCCTAACAGCCGGGAGATTCCCAGCTGGGCTGGTGCCTATGCTCCTTCACAAAAGCAACTTTCTGACTCTGTGCTCCTTGGAGTTGCAAAGGATTAGTTCATTATTAGGGTACAAGATGCAAGAAAGGGAAAGTGCGGTGAGAATTTGTTTATGTTACTCATTAGCAGGAGTAAATATGTACTGGAGAGGTGTGATGAGTTATGAGAGAACACACGGGACATTAAGAGACTTCACTGGACCACATTCCTCACAACACTGCAAGGTTACTACTTGATAGTTAAATAGCTCTAAAAATCCTGCCAAATGCTAATTGCACTTGCAATGTATCTTGACTAATCTAGATACTCTCATGCTCTCTCCAGCAGCAGCACCTACTGGCAAGCACGGATGCTCAGGCACTTGCTCCAAATCCTGAGCAGTTTTTGGGGGAACTCCAACAAGTTTCTGCTTTTCAGAGCACTTCCTCCCTCTTCCCATTCCAGTTTGGCATACTTGACCTTCTGTGCAGACTGTATGGGATGAGTTTAGCCTCAAAGCAGGCACTATTACAAAAAGACCACATACATGGACTGAGTCTACTTGTAGCTGCGGTTCATGGCAGGATTCTGCTTTGGGTGTTTTATACTTGTGAAAAGGGTCTGGCAGAAGTTTTCCTAAACCTTGTTTTTTAAGTTGGTCTCACATCACTATTCCAGTAGCAGATGTACTAGAGGAAAAAGAGGTTATATAGGTTCTCATTTTGAAACTATACAAAGCTGGTTTCAGCATCCATCTAGCTGGTGAATTATTCGTTGCTACTTTCCTTCTTGTCTGCTTCAACTCCCCTCCCCCGCCCCCCCATCTCCCAATAAAAAACACTGAAACAGACAACATACCACGAGCCGAGGTCCCACCCACCCCATGGCAAAAGGTTGCCACCAGCTACTAAAGCCCCAGCAGATGCAATTAACAGAAAGCTAGTTAGGCTGATTTCTTTGAAAAAGACCTTCCAATGACTACATACTTCACTCGCAAAGCCTCCGGCGCCCCCTGCAGGATTCTGTCTGGAAATGACATGCAGAACAAAATTTGCTGCCAAGGCTAATCAGAACAGCTGAAGGAAGCATCTGGGGAAATCAACTTTATTTTACCACTGGGCATTCAAAGGGGACTGGATTACATGTCTTTTGGAGAGGGAAGAGGGTGACAAGGGAGAAGAAAAATGTCACAACTCAGAGAATCATACTAGACTCCAAAAGTTGTTATAGCCAAGGAGGTAAACCATAAACAAAAATATGTCCTGACAAAGTAAGTGACACTCTGTATAAAACCTCAGCAGCCCAATACCATGTTGGATACACAGCACAAGAACCAGAGGTAACCCAATGCAATTAATAAACAGCAGATTTAAAAAAAAAAAAAAAAAAAAAAAAACATTTTTCTCTCAATCCACAGCCAGCCTGTGGAACTCCTTGCCAGGGGATATTGTGAAGGCCTACAACATAACTGGGTTAAAAAAAGAACTAGATAAGTCCCTGGAAGATAGGTCCATCAATGGCTATTAGACAAGATGGTCCAGGATGCAACCCCACATTCTTGGTATCCCTAAACCTCTGACCACCAGAAGCTGGAACTGGATGGCAGGAGATAGATGACTTGATAAATTGCCCTGTTCTGTTCATTCCTTCTGAACCATCTGCAACTGACAACTATCAGAAAACAGGATACTGGACTAAATGGACCATTGGTCTGGCCCAGCATGGCCATACTCATCTTCTTACAGACTTGGACAAGAAGCAGACAGACATGATGTAGAAGTGATTACACGCGTGGAATACTATGGAGGCAACACACACATCCCAGGTAGGAGAGGGAAGAGATCCCAATTGCTCTAATCAAGCTTAGCGGTAGATCTAAAACTTATTTCCAACTGCGCTGCTGGGTACTCAGCCTGTAGCAAGAGTGCAGTAGTGTATGGGAACGGAGATAAATGCTTTCTATATTACTTAAAGAGACAGATAAAAAACACACATGGCTACATACAGGCCTGATTCCTGCTGCCTTAAGACCCGCTGTCTCTGCTTCCTTATTCACAGAGTCTCTGTCTGAAGACCTCCCACTGGCCAGGCTGTCCAGCGAGTGGCAGGATGTCGCATTGTATAAAGCTTCATAAGGACACTCCTCCTCTGGATTCATTTCAAAGTCTATGATCAGTTCAGTCACTGCTTTCTCCACATCACCTGGAGGGAATGAAGAATGCCCCATCAATCACACACTGAGAACTGCAAGAGCCACACAAATCAGGACTACAAGCAAGCCGCGTGGATAAAAATTGATGATTTGCAGAGGGGGGAGAGTTTTTTTTTTTATTTAAATCAGATATTTTGGATTTTATTTAAATAATATGTTTTCTTTTTAAAAATAGACCTGTTTAAATTCAAATTTAATTTTTACACAATATATGTTAAGGCCTAAACTTATTATAATTGTTATAAATGTGAACCATGTTTTAATAAGAGAAGTTTATGTATCTAAAATATTTAAGGTTATTTTGTTCAATAAAAATAAATTGTATGCTGTTGTATTTAATAAAATTCCATTTATAATTCTAATGCAGCTTGACACAAATCGTAAGTAAAAAAATCTAGTAAATAAGCAATACATCATTCACCATTCTCTAACATACTAAAAGTGTAGAATTAATAATCTGAAATTAAGCTATATAATTGCTCAAATGTATATATAGTATAACCCTCTCCATAGCAAAAAGATGTACCAAGTTTACTGTAAAGACTATTTAGTTGTAAATCAACATGCCTTAATGGTTATATCAACCAATGAGAAGGCACCTTTCTTTAGAAATGTAACTGAAGCACAAAAGGAAAAGCGGATTAAAATTGATTATTTAAATTGAGCTTCCCACTTGGTGATTTAAATCATGAAGAAATCTGAGCCCTTAGTCATGATATTTGAGAACTCATGGTAGGCGGGAGAGAACCCAGAGGACTCGTTAAGGGCAACTATGGTACCTATATATAAAAAGGGGAATAAGGAAAACCCATGGAATTATAATCCAGTCAATTTAACTTCGGTACCTGAAAAAATAATGGAGCAAATAATCAAGCAATCCATTTGTAAGCACCTAGAAGATAATATGGCAATAAGTAATGGTCAACGTGGATTTGTCAAGAACAAGTCATGTCAAACCAACCCAATATCCTTCTTTGACAGGAACAAGCCTTGTGATGAGGGAAGCAACAGATGTGATATATCTCAACTTCAGTACAACTTTTGATATTGGCCCACATGACCTTCTCATCAACAAACTAGGGAAATATACAGTGGGTGCACAAATGTTTGGAAAAGAGTAGTTATCAATGGTTTACAGTCAAGCTGGAAAGGCATATCGAGTGGAGTCCCACAGGGATCTGTCCTGGGTCTGGTTCTCTTAAATATCTTCATAGATGATTTGGATAATAGCAGAGAGAGTACACTTCTTGAGTGTATGGATAGGGTTGGGAGAGGAGGGGTTGCAATCTTTAAAGGACAAGATTAGAATCCACAATGATCTTGACCAACTGGAGAAATGGTCTCAAATAAATAGGATGAAATTCAGCAAGGACAAACACAAACTACTACACTTAGGAAGGAATAATCAATGGCACAAATACAAAATAGAAAATGACTGCCTAGGAAGGGGTACTGCAAAAAAGGATCTGGGGGTTATAGTGGATCACAAACTAACTATGAGTCAACAATATAATACCGTTACAAAAACAAAGCAAATATCCTTCTGGGATGCATTAGCAGGAGTGTTGAAGTAATTATCCCACTCAGCACTGAAAAGGCCTCAACTGGAATCCTGTGTTCAGTTCTGGGTACCAGAAGATGTGGATAAATTAAAGTCCAGAGGAAAGCAGCAAAAATTAAAGGTCTAGAAAACGTGACATCTGAGGAAAGATTGAAAAAACCGAATTTGTTTAGGCTAGAGAAGAGAAGACTGAGGGGGAACATAAGAATCAAGTACGTAAAGGTTGTTATAAAGAGGAGGGTTCTCCTTATCCACTTAGGACAGGACGAATAGTAATGGGCTTAAATTGCAGCAAAGGAGACAGATTTGACATTAAAAGACATAAATGTAAGAGTAGTTAAGCACTGGAAAAAGTTACTTAGGGAGGTTGTGGAATCTCCATCATTAGAGGTTTTTAAGAATAAGTTGTGTAACCTACAGATGTTTATCTAAACACCTGTCAGGGATAGTTTAGATAATACTTAGTCCTACCTGAGTGCAGGGGCTGGACTAGATGACCTATCAAGGTCCTTTTCACTCCTACATTTCTATTTAAATTGCTGATTTAAATTGTTTTGATAAAAAATCAAGTTACCCTACAAGCAAGCAAGAGAAGTGGCCTAGCAATTGAACAAGAATCTAGGCTGCATGCATCGCTGCTTAGATATCATGAAGCACACCCACACAAGGACCATACACACTCATTAGGGGTTGCCCCATTAGAGAACAGCTGCTGCGGTTTTCAGTTCAGTTTGGTGTCTTACCCACAAGGCTGCTCAACCCATGCTAGCAATAAGCCTTTTTTAATTTCACCAAGGTTTAGCCTGGACTTCCTTGATCAGTGTTGAAGGATTTTTCCTCGGTTATAAAAACCTGTTCTATAGACCAGACAGTCTCCACCAGGGTTGTGTGTCACTACCACACACCCCTGGAATGCAGCCAATCCTTTGGTACTCTCTCTAAGAGAGGATGCGACACATACATAGGAAGCACTGTATTTGCATTTTACCTGATATGTTTGGTACTTTACGGATCATTTTATTGGTTCAGCAGAACAGTAGCAAAGATGAGAGCAAACAAATGGCAGCTCCCTCTGGATTTATGGAGACATCCACCCACCCCCATTACAGGGGCAACAGATGGGATACGTTATGCAAGTCAGATTTAAAGAACCAGGGGGTGGGAGAGAAAGGGAATCATTGGTTTCAGACTATTTGGCTTTCTGGGCACAAAGTACAACTTTTGGATTTATTATAACTGAACCCTGCCTATTCTATACTCAGAGCAGTGCAGTCATCAGCAGTCATCTGCACACCCGACAAACTCAAGCCCTGCCTCCCAGATAGCAGACTAATTACCCTGTGGTATCCGGACTGCAGGTTCAGTGGCAGGAATGACAGGTGTTGGCAGAGCCTTCTCTGCCGCTTTTGCACTCTTTTTCCCAGTTGTGTGATCTGTGCAGGAAAGAGGAAAAAGCAACATTCAAATAGTGAGAAGCTCACCACTGGAGTTGCCACTTAACCAGGTTAGGCAGACAGTCCTGTTCCCTGGTTCAATATCATGCGTGCCACATTCCCACCTTGTGGATCAGAATTAAGTGGCTATTCTGAAAGCTGCTGAGCTACGTATTTAAATGGCCCAAATGAAATCAAAGTGCAGGGTTAGATCTGGGAGCTCAGCTCCCACAATAGGAGCAGATTACCCCTTTAATCACATGTCCAGGGTTAGGAATAATGACACTGAACTTCCACAGAATGTCTTTCATCAGAGAACTACAAAGCGCTTTACAGATCAACTAGTTAAGATGCACACCCAACCTTATCAAGCAGATTACTACGTAGCTGTTTAGTGAGATACAACACTTGATCTGAGCTCTGAGGAGCCGAGAATACTACACTGAGAAGAGGCAGTGAAGTTGTGTGGACCAGCACAGGACTGTCAAGAGACATGGTTTCTAGTCAGGGACCTATGATCACAGGCAAGACAGCTAGGGTAGAAATACCAAGTTTAAATGCCTGAAATTAGACACCTGAGTTTAAGAGTCTCACTCATGTCACTTAAGGCATGAAAACTTTCAGCCTTCAAGCAGCCTTCGTTTCCCCATTTGCAAAAATGAGGACAGTATTTGGCAACCTCACAGGAATAGCATGAAGTTTAGTTCATGTTTGCAGAATGCTTTGAATCTATAACACTCTACACAAATGCTTGAGGT
This sequence comes from Chrysemys picta bellii, assembly GCF_011386835.1. Taxonomy (NCBI): domain Eukaryota; kingdom Metazoa; phylum Chordata; order Testudines; family Emydidae; genus Chrysemys; species Chrysemys picta. Next base: position 24,274,812 of record NC_088794.1, on the reverse strand, counting down.
GAAAACATTATTTACTAACAGTTACATGCAAGATGTGACAAACACCAAATCCAGCTGAAAGGAAATTTAAAGGAAAAAATATTACCCAAGTGGGACTCTAGCTAGGATGCCCCACTCTTGTGCAAAGGGTCAGAGGTCCTTTTATTCCAACAAGTAATCAAGACTTCTGTTTTAAGGATCATCTGCAAGACAGCACCTTCTAGAGCATCATGATGGAACACTGGTGGGGCACAGGGTCAATGACTCAGAAAGAGCACCACCAACTGAGGTAAAGCACTACTTCTTGGAGCATTCCTAGATGCTTCCCTCCAAGGACTGGCCTGGCCTAAAGATGCTTAGCTTGTGATGTTTGCTGGGATCACAAAACATGATCACATGGCTGCAGACCACATGTACATTTAGACAGAAAAATAAATATGAATGACTAGAAAACACACTCATTTACCTTCAATGAGAGCTGCTATTTGTTGGCTTTTCTGAGAAGGAAGTTCCCTCACAATATCCAGAGCTGTCAGGCCTCGGTTATCTTTTATATTCACATCAATACCTAGAAGAGATAAGGCGGGCAGGGTGAGACAGCATTTTCAGACTATCTGCAACAAAGCTAATTTCTTGTAACTGAGTCATCACTTAGATGCTCTTCTGGTCATTTCCTGGGCTGAGTTAAATAAATTCTTCCTCCAAAGAGACCTAAGACCCAACTGCCCAGAGAATACCTCCTCCTTGAGTCACTCAGAGGAACGATTCTTCCACCGCTGCCTGATAAGAGAAAAATGCTACCACCATACACCATTCCCTTATCACATGCTCCCTGTAAAGCCATCTCCAGGCTATTGTGTCAAAATGTCGTTCTCTCACCTGCAGCCAGCAATATTTGTACCACGTCTGTCTTGCCAAACAAAGCAGCCTCGTGCAAAGCACTGCCCTTCTCAGTCTGTAAAAATTAAACAATATACCATGAGCCCAGATTGTGAACAGTAATCCTAAAACGTTTTAGGGGTTTATATAAACAGGAAAAAAGTAATTGCACGCACAGTATGTGGACAAAAGCAACTCACTGCAACCAATGCCCATTACTGGGGTCACACTGTGTGAGAAGCTATTCTGCGGCATTAAGAATTTGGGGTGAGAGGAAGGTTTAGTTTAACATGGGAGAGCCTGAGAATTATAAACAAAGTAAAAACTCTCCAAAGTTTATTTAGAGTGGGTGTTCTCCCACAGAAGGAAAGACAGATAAGACATACAAGTTTATTTCTGTGCTAACAGGGAAGTCAGAAGTGGTTTGGTGGGAAGAGAGAACAAGTTCTCTCCACTCTTTTTGGGGACACATTTCACTGCTGTATATCTGCCCCAAGCGGGACCCCCCAACACAGCCAAGGACTGAATGGGAGACTGAGCTATTCTCATCCTTAAAGCAGAGTCCTCCAGGACTGAGGTCAAGAGACGCTTGCCCTACCACTACAGTGCCTTTTCTATGGGGAGGACTCCAGCCTCCCCAGCTGCTATCTGACCCCTTTCACTTGCACTAGATTCACAAATGGATTGGCAAGATACCTGGTAGTTGCTATCCATGCCGGCATCTAGGAGGACATGGACTACAGCTTTATGTCCATTCCTAGCTGCCAGGTGCAGGGGTGTGTGTTTCTTAGTGTTGCAGCTTAAAAGATTGGGGTGAGCGTTCAGCAGCATCTTCACGACCTCCAGCCTTCCGTAGAGTGCGGCCAGATCCAGAGGCGTCTCGAACTTGTTATTGCGCATCGTGGGGTCCGTCAGCTCCTCCAGGAGAACCTTCACAACTTCCGTGTGGCCATACTGAGCAGCACAGTGCAGCGCGGTCTCATTGTCGTTATTCTGAAGGGTCATAAACACAGCCGCGCTTCAGAAGACGGAAGAAATGAGCCCTTTTGTGCCTCACTCACAAAACCATTGAAGTTTAAATGTAAAAACAAGACAAACAGCCAGTAGTGGGGATGCAATAAATCCTTTTTAACATAAAGAGCCCAGAGCAGTGTTTTGGTCGCATTCCTAATTTATCAGGCACAGGTAACCTTCATAAACTGACCAACCCGCCTAACAAAAGCCTGTAGAAAGCCTCAAAACACTCATCAACAGACCTTTGTGTTCTGAGCTATGGGAAGTAGTTGATGTACCCAGATATACACTGCTTTCAAAGCACTGAACACAAAAGCAAGAGGCCATATTAAAAATTAGAGGACTGCCAAGTTTCTATAGGTTGTCATTTACTTTGCAAGCTCTTGCAGGCAAGGTCCGGTCTTCTCTATGAAGCATACAACCCTCTTGGGCACCATAACAATAAGTAAATACAAAATGTAATAAGCAAACCACCGTATGGATTCCATCTACAGTAACTTAATTGCCATTGTTTAAAATTTAAACTTCAATTGTTTCTAGAATCCAGTCATTTCTCCTATGACTGAGGTTTTGATTCTTTATAGCAGCCATTCCGCTTTTACAATTCTGAAACTTGTAAGCAGACCATTTTAGAAAGAGTGTGCAGTATGTTTAAATTATTGCATGCAAACACGTGAATTTAGTGAGCAGCACAGCTAGATCATGGTGCCAATCAGACCTTCCCAGGCAAGGCCCTCAATTCAGCAGTGGGGAAGTGTCTAAGCCACAAGTGAATGCCTCTACAGTGAAAGCCTGATCCAATTAATACATGCAGCATCTGTCAAGTTAAAAAATAAATAAATAAAAAATCAGCAGTGCAGAGTAACTATAGGCAAGCAATCCAAACGATTTTTCATTTTCAGGTGCAAAATATGTGTGAACACCTTCCCTGGATTTAAGCCAGTCTGCTTCCAACTCAAAAGCTCCATTAAAAATTTCTAATTTTACTACTGTGTATGATATACACAGAGGTATTTCTGTTTAAGAACGTTCAAGTACTTACTAGTGTCTGCTTTGACGCAAAACTTATTACAAACTTGTGCTTTCTCTGCTGCCTTCATAGCAGTTCTAACTGTGGCACAAAATTGTAATTTTAACTATACTTCCCTTTTTAAAAATGGATAGCTATCTGTCTAGCTAGATTTCATTGCATATGAATTTCATTACAAAATGTTTCCATTTTGCTTTTTTGTGAATTGTGTTTTGTGGATTACGATTTGCAGAGGAATGTCTCAATATTTTGCACCATTTGCCATTGAAATAAGCTGTGAACTGGTCGGGATCTACACGTGCTTTAATCCTACTAATGTGTTAAATCACAATCTAGAGATTACAAAACTCATGCATGCAAACTCCCATTGGTTTTTATCTGGTATTTGACTGCATCATTTTTCAGCCACATGAAATGCATAAGGAAAGTAGGGAGCTGTGGAGACAGCCTCTACAGTCATGACTCACTTATAAAAACAAACAGAACAAGGAAGTGAGAAGCCTCAACAGCCACATGCAGAAATAAGCAACATTTAGAAGAGAAATGTGTGGAGATGCAGGGTCTCACTATTAGAGTACAAGTTTAACAGAGTCTAACAGCACAGGCTAAGCAGCCATAAAGAAAAAGTGAGCACAGGGGAGCCAGATCAGTGAATGCAAAGTGAAGAGGACATAAGATACACGTAAGGAAGGGGAAGAGACTGAATTGCTAACAGAACATTTAGCACCCCTTATCTGTACATCTCAAAGCATTTACCATGGTTGGTAAGTAGCATTAGCCTCATTTTACAGATGGTGAAAACAGCAGTGCATAGGTGACATGCTCCAGGTCACACAGCAATTCCATGTCCGAGCCAGGACTCAAACCCAGAAGTCCTGGGGGCAAGTTATATGTCCTATCCACTGGACCATATAAAAGGGCCTGTCACTTCTAGTTTACTATTTGGAATCCAACCCATCTCAGTAATAACTGAACAACTTCTCCATGACAGTGAAATGAGTTTAGTGGGTCTCAGAAGGCAAGTGCCCACATCACACAAACATTAAGTAATCTTCCCAATCTCTGCAGAACGGTGCGGAGACGGTTATAATCACTCCTAGAGCGGATTTCTCCCAGCAGGCGCAATGGTGGGACAGTGTGCGCTGAAAACTCATTGCCAGAGACAGCGTGAGCACAGAAAATTTCCACCATTAGGGTAGGGTTACCATTCGTCCGGATTTACCCGGACATGTCCTCCTTTTTGTGTTAAAAATAGCGTCCGGGGGGGAATTTGTAAATCACTAAAAATGTCCGGGATTTCCCCCCCATGCAGAGCGAGGCGCGGCTGGGAGGGCTGCAGGAAAGTCAGACGCTTGCATGGGGCCCTTCCCCCGCAGCTTGCCAGGCTGGACTCCGGGCAGGGACCGGGTTGTGTGTTGCGCTGGGGAGCGCAGCCACGTGTCCGGCTCCGCACAGAGCCTAACACCATGTTCTGAGCGGCAGGGTAAGGGGGCCAGGGGGCAGGAGAAGATTTGGGGCAGTCAGGGTACAGGTAGGGGGTAGGGTCCTGGGGGGCAGTTTGGGGGGTCTTAGGAGGGGGCAGTTAGGGGACAAGGAACAGGGAGACTTAGGTAGGGGGTGGGGTTCTGGAGGGCAGTTAGGAGCAGGGGTCCCAGGAGGGGGCAGTCAGAGGACAAGGAGCGGGGGGCGGGGGTGTTTGGGAGTTCTGGGGAGGGCTGTCAGGGGCCAGGGGTGGGGAGAGGGATCGGAGCAGTCGGGACAGGGAGCAGAGGGGTTTAGATAGGTCGGGAGTTCTGGGGGGGGCTGTCAGGGGGTGGGGAGTGGTTGGATGGGGCGTGGGAGTCCCAGAGGTCTGTCTGGGGGTGGGGGTGTGGATAAGGGTTGGGGCAATCAAGGTACGGGTAGGGTCCTAGGGGGCCAGTTAGGATGGGGGGAGGGTCTCAGGAGGGGGCAGTCAGGGGACAAGAGGCAGGGAGGCTTAGATAGGGGGTGGAGTCCTGGGGGGCAGTTAGGGGCAGGGGTCCCAGGAGGGGGCAGTCAGGGGATAAGGAACGGTGGGGGGAGGGTTGGGAGTTCTGAGGGGGGCGGGAAGTGGGAGGGGCGGGGCTCCTCCCGTCCTCTTTTTTGCTTGCTGAAATATGGTAACCCTACATTAGGGCTGCCAGCCTAGAACCTGTCACCCGCACAAAATTCACACCCTTCAAATAGATCCACACAGCACAGCGTGCATACAGAAGTGCATGCCTGTTGAAGGAGTGTTTCAGAGATAGCATTAAATAATTTTCTAATAAGTATTCCATAGGTTCTCTACCTTCAGATGGCAATCAGATCCAAAGAGGCAAGGGTCGCAACTCCCTTTCCTTATGGCGAGATGGGAGGGGGCTCTGAAACTATGGATGGGACCCCAAAGCTTTTTCCTTTTCTAACATGGGGTCGCAGGATGAAACAGACTGTACTAACAGTATCTAAACCAAGTCTTTCTCCACCATTGAATGAGAGCCAGAAGCGCCTATGAACTCATTTGGATAGATGCTCATTGTCTCAGCAGCAGACATGGGTCTCCACTCCTACTAGTAGAAATGGGGGGTCACTATCCAGGTTTTCCATTGTACATGCACTCAATTGGACTTTGGAGCCTAGGTTGTAGAGCACATATTACCCAGCATTGCATTTACCCTGAAATCACTTCCCTTATGTTAATAATGGAAGGTTATCTAGGGTAAAAACACACACACAGCAACCAACACCAAACATACAAATCAGAAACCCACAAATGCACTGTGAGCAACAGAGAAATGGACAAGAACTGGGAAAGCTATGAACACCCAACAGCCAAGGCAAGCACTGGAGCTATTCCAGGGAGAGGAGACTCACCTCCATCCCCAAAATCACCACCCCAAACGAGGCTGGGGAATGACAGAAGAGCAGACCCCCAGGTTACTCTGTGGTGGGAGAGAAAACTCCTTCCCAGGAGCCAGAGACAGTGAGACTTCATGTTTCAGACTTATTAGTCAAAGACAGATAAGAACAATGGAGTCCTTAAGGAAGATCCAGGGACAGCACTCCTGTAGCAATCCCACCACCACCCCTCTTCACAGCAGTTGCGAATGGGGAGTTGGGAAGCAGAAGAGGGGGGAAATCCTCAGCTTACGCATCAGTCTCTGGAGCTAGTAGGTGTCTGGTAAATTTTCCCAACGCTGGTAACTACGTACCTACCTACCATACTCCTTACCAGACCTGAATCCTATGCTTTTCACATACACAACACTTTGCATTGGAGCATTCAATGCTAGCATTTCAACACACCTTCCAATGATTTTCTGAGTTTCCTCTCCTCACACATTATGTTGGGCTTTGTTGCTTTGTGTATTTCTAAGAAAAGTGCTCTCAGCCTACAAAACCCTGTGAAAACCCTCCATGCTCCTAGTACTTCACGCACTCCCTGAAATAAATTCTGAAACACACAGTTGTCCCTCTAGCTGTGATTGCAGTCCCTGGCATCCCAAGATGAAAGAAGAAACACTTGTTGAGCAACACCCAGGCTACTTCTCCACTAAGCAGCGTGCCATAACATTCTGATATAACAGGGTAGGGAAGTAGCCAGAAGCTGCGGTATCAGTTACAGCATCACCATTCCACATAACAGTCCACACTCCCTGTGCACTCCCACATAGAACTCCCAGTAATGCTAATAAGAACTCCATGCAGGAAACAGGACTGAACGGATTCTCCCATTCCTATAGGTGCCCAACACTGCCAAACACAAACATTTCAGAAAAAGGATCCCCAGTTGTCTGACAATCTATCGGGTGGGTTCACTGTCCAGTTTGATTTTCCGACTGCAGGTGGCATGCTTCCACTTTTATCAGCGGCCCATGCAGATTTTATAGCACACATTAAATCCCATCTCCATTATTTGTTTGTTTCCAGAGACCAATTAAAAAGACAACTTGTGTGGCATAGCTTATTTTTCCTTTAACTGCAGGACTGTTAGCTTTTCTACTCTGGTTTTGGTTAACTGGTCAGTTTCTTCACAGGAGTTAGCCAAATTAAAGGAAGCAACACATTACAAAAACAAAGATAGCACTCCCTCATCATCTCCCTAACTTAATTATGCCACTTGTTATACATAGCTTCCTCAGCTCTGGAATAGCCTATAATCAGGTCATCTACAGCATACGTTGCAGGGACCATCTGCTCACCAAGGCTTCTGGGAAGGAAGAGGCATGGTAAGGGCTGATATGAGTTGGTTTGGATTTAATCTTTGGTTGGTTATTTCTGGCTTTGGCGTAGGGGAAAAGCAGCTGGCATTTGTAGTTATTCCTATACAAACGATGAGTTTGCTAATTGTCAGGGTGCCTAGAGCTTGAGCATAGGCATCTTTTTTTAAACATGTCAGAAGCACCCAAGTCTTATTTTTGAAAGGGACAGAGGCTCCTAAGTCACACTGACTTCCAATGACACTTAGGCCCCTAGGTCCTTTAGTCACTTCTGAAAGTGAGCTTAGGTGCTTTTGAAAATGTTATCCTAAATAAAATGCAGTTCTCTTTTTAACGTATGGTCAGTGCACCAAGAGCCCAAGGAAAGTCTTTTAAAAATACCCTTTATGAAAACAAACAAGTCCACAAGATACGACTAACTTAACATCTCTAGAGGTAGTTTAGCTCGGTAGCACTTTATTGCCGTACTTCATTCACAAGAAACACTGACAAACTCCCATATTATTTTACAAAGCTCCTTTTAACACATTAAATTCCCCTAGTCTTAGTATGTTTCTCCACAGAAGAGACTTGTTGCTGTAAAATTCCACCTTTTAAAAAAATTGAGAAAATGTGATCTTCAGTTAAACATTTTTATTCAAAAAGAGGTATGCACTGGAGTTTATTTCCTGTAACAGATATCTGCTAATACAATCACCCAACTTCCCATTAGCTGGTAAGCCCAAGAACTCTGCCTGTGTAGGGTACTGCAGATCAAGCACAATTGAACTTTTAAGTAAACTTTGAAGAGCTAAACTCTGCCATGGCTGGCTGGCTCCAGAAGAGTAGTCCGGAAGCCATCCTGGTGTGATAGCTGGAAACAGAAGCATCTCATGATAAATCAGCAGGCTATTATATCATCACTTGCCTGAAGCCTGGCTATAAATAAAACTCAATTAAACACGGCAGGTGTCTGAGCAAAACACTACTGTCTATCCACTGGCAGACAGAACAAATGACCTTAGAAACTTTTTCATCTGCTTCAGTGCATGATAAGTTCTTATTTTTGTGCCCTTTTTTGGATCAAGAATTGCTGAAAGCAGAGAGAAAAACCAACAGGCAAAAACACAGGGACAGAAGACTAGGGATAAAGAGCCAGACACAAAACACAAGGACTCAACACCAAAACGAGAGACTGATGCAACAAGCAAAACGGGAGGTCTTAGGCAGTACAGACATTACTGCCCCCTGCCACCAAAAGCATTAGCTATCCATTTAGAAAATGAGCAGAATGTTGTCACTACAAAGAAGATTGGTCATTCACTCTGAAAACCCCATGAAGAAAATGCAGCCATCTTTAAGCAGGAAAACAAAAACAAACAAACCATTCTTTCAATTTCTGCTCAGTAACAATAATTTGAGCATGTGAAACAAAATCTGAAGCATTTTAATTAAATTGTTACCTTTTGGAAGTCATCCAACCAAATTAAGCAAATTGACCATCACCATGAATCTTATACGTTTAAGTATTGAAGGAGCCCATGAAAGCAGGGAAGAAATTTCCCTAAATCTCTCTAGAACTGGCTTAAAAAGAAACCCACAAATAAATGGTTGCATTTTACTGTTCCTCAAGTGGCTGGAAACCGAGCAGGCATCATCAGCCAACTGGATGACAATGCACCTGGATGCATGAGAGTGCAGCTTGGAGTAATGATGCAGTGAAATCCTGACAGCGAAGTACACACCTTGGCATTGATATAGGGGTCAAAAGGGCCGTACTTTTTGAGTTCTTTGATCTCAAGAGTATTCTACAAAAAGGAGAGGAAAAAAGAAAAATGTGACAATGAAATGGGTGAGATACAGCAACAAAGCAATGGGTGACTCTGAAAGGGTGGGGATGACAACACAGCATCTCATTCCAGTCGTAAACCGTTAACCACACCGATCATTTCAGCTGGTAGATTGCATAATTTGAACCACTGTGCACATCATTTACAAATCTTTAAAACATAAAATGTGCAGGCTATTTAATGGGCTTCATTCATTTATAAAGGTTCCCACTCAAGACCAAACATTAATGAAACATTACCTTGAAGAATTACACTCAACTCCATCTTCTGCATAGGCTTCTTCCATACCTGTCCTACTCTAACCTCAGATAACAGACCCACTAAGACTTACATGATCACTTGGTTGACTCCATCACAGATGGATTGTAAACAGATTTAAGAAGCATACTAAACTGTTTACAACCAATTTATTTAAACAGAACAGATTGGCTGCCTGCAGCTGTACTGCGGGTCACTACTAGGCCTGGAGCTGAAACATGATTGACAAACATAACATAATCAAAGACATTTTAAATGTGCACACTTAACTATCCTTACTTAACTGAGGAGTGGTAATAATTAGCACTGACAGCAGTTTTCATCTTCATGGTGCTTTACAAACTACTAATTCAGCCTTAGAATGGCCTTGTGAAACAAGAAACTCCATTTTACATACGAGGAACAGAGAATTTAAGCATCTTGTGCAAGGTGTCAAAGGGAGTATGTATCAGAGCCAAGTTTAGAACTCCAGAATTCCTGAGTTCTAGTCCTTTCCCCAACCACTAGGGAACACCCCATAACAGGGAGGTTTATTGATAGTCTGACTGGTACTAAAGAACACATTTGCTTCCCAGTCTGCAAATAGGAAGACATTACTTAATAACAGGCTGCTTCCTTATCCAAATGCTTAGATACAGGGCAAAATCATGGAATAATAAAATCATAGGACTGGAAGGGAACTCGTGAGCTCTTCTAGTCCAGTCCCCTGCACTCAAAGCAGGACTAAGTATTGTGTTTTTATCCAGCAGCCACCTGTCTGAATGAGTGGACATGCATTTCACACGTGCTCTTATTTGTGTCAGAGATGCATGGAGAAGACACTGACAGGCTTTCATGGGAAAGCTACACAGGGAAGTTAGCACTCCAAGATGAGAAGATAGCACAGAATAACAGATTGATACAAGCTAAGCCAACCTGCATCCCACTCAAAGACCAGGGTGCAGAAAGAAAGGAGGCTGTATTACTTGATCTTCTCATCCAATTGAGAGGATTGCTCTTTAGGATCAAGTTATAGTTCTCTATTTGGGGTAGAGGCAGGCCATATGCTTTAAAAAACCCACACAATTAGTCAAGTGGGCACAAGTGCTAAAAAATCAGAGCAGCTAGGAGTGTGGGGCCAAACAAAGACTTAAAGCTGCTTTGATTGGTTCCCAACAGAAAGAGCCAATATAGCCTTTAACAGTACTAGCAATCTTCATTTAATCATCCAGCAACTGGAGAGGAAATAAATAGCCAGTGTTTGTTTTGAAAACCCAGTAGGAGAGCAGAAGATCACTTCCCAGACACTCTGTGGTTGATTGACTGCTCACTTTCACACCCCAACCACTCTAGATTTGATTATTTAACCCATCAGAATTAGAGCACCACACCAAGAAACAGTGTTTCCAACAATCACATCCATCCATTTCCAAATTGCTCAGCACCTTATGTCATGCAGCTGACACATTCCTTTCCACCCTAGGAGTACAAATCTGCTGGTACATTAAAGACCAATAGGAGGAGGAAGATATTCAAACCTGTTCATTCACTTTAGTGTGGGAGGGTCCCTGATGGATGAGAAGTTTTACTATCTCTGCGTCTCCTTTCCAGGCTGCCAAGTGAAGAGGGTAACAACCTTTGCAGTCTGCCACATTGGTTAGCGCATCATTCCTCAGCAGAACTTCCACCACATCCCTGGAAAATAAGGATGGCTATGAGTCTCCAAAACACTCAGTCGCAACAGAACTGAAAAGGATACTGTTTAGCAGTTTGCACCCAAAAAGTTTAGGCTGCTCAAAAATAGTGGTTTGCAAACACAACACACAAAACCACACTAAAAAACACACCCCAAATCTGAATAATAATCATTTCTTTTTATCAAAATAAAAGTTGTGTGGATTTAAAAACTCCCAGAAGGTGTTGCCCAAGAATTTTAGACATGTAGGGCTGGAAGGGACCTCAAGAGGTCATTAGTCCATCCCCGTGTGCTGATTAAATATACCTAGACCATCCCTGACAGGTATTTTTCTAACCTGATTTTAAAATCTTCCAACGATGGAGATTCTACAATCTCCCCAGGTAACCTGTTCCAGTGCATAACTATCCTTAAGTGTTAGAACGTTTTCCTAATACCTAGGATTGAGGTTAAATCTCCCTTGCTGCAAATTAAGCCAACTGTTTCTTGTCCTATCCTCCGTGGACATGGAGAACAACTGATCAACATCCTCTTTATAACAACTCGTTATCTGAAGACTTGTATCTCCCCTCAGCCTTCTCTTTGCTAGAATAAATATGCCAATTCTTTGAACCTTTCCACGTAAGTCATACATTCTAAACTTCTGATCATTTTGGTCACTCTGGTGGAAACCTGTTCTTCCGACATGCCGCACAGCTATGCAATGTGAGTCGCACCAGTGTCAATTTGTTGCATTGGTGTAAGTCACTTCTTTACACCTGCACTGGTGGTGTGTATGACTGAGTCTGTCTCAGTGCAAAAAACCTATTGGAGGCAAGCTCCTAGGGTCATGGTACAAACCAAGCAAAACTGAGGAAAAAAAGCTTTGAGGCAAAAAGTGAAGTTTTTAAGGCTATTTAAGTTTCAGTACATCATCTTGTCACTGTTCACTACTAGCCAAGATTCTACACATGTACTGAAGACTGTAGAAAAACTGCATGTTATTGTATTGTATTTAAGAAAATGTGATCAAGTAATTGGAGACAGCAACATATGCACATCGGGGCAGCGTTAATACACATCCCAGTAGAATCCTACTGGTGTGTCTGTTCCTGGAGAGGTCGTCTTCTGGATGAGTTACACAACAAGAAGTGTTAGTCCCTTGTGGTTATTAAAGATGAAAGTGTGTTTGAGATAGCCCAAGCATCCTAGCCAAATTTTAAATCTGATTAATTGAATTCTGCAAAAACATGCCCCTACAATTTCACCGCAATATGGTGTTGTTCTCTTCTTGTCCTGAAGGTGGTATCGTATTGCACCAACGCCCTGTTCTATCTCCGAGGCAGCTGCATTATACTTGTGAATGAGGGAATTCTATAGCGCTCTCTTTCTCTCTCCCCCCATATTTATTTTTTATGGATAGTAAAGCACCTGGACATCCTTTAAGGTAAGAGGCACTATAGTAAAATTGCTTACTTGTGGCCATTCAAAGCAGCATGGTGCAGCGGAGTGTATCCAGTACTGTCAACACAGTTCACATTTGGTCCCCTCCAGATGCTGCAAGATAAAAAACTCAAACAGTAAGTCATGTACCAAATTTAGAGGCAGCCAGCTGGCAAGGAAAGGTTTCTGCAGAGTTCTTATGTTAAGTCTGTTATTTCAAATCAAGCCATAATAATGGACTGGCAGCTGCAATTAACTGCAGCAAGGCAGAGAACAGATATTGCACAATGCTATGTTAAACAAGGGTAACAAATGTCACAAGGCACAACAGAGTCATTAAGCAGACTCACTACTCAGCATTCCTCCCAAAGATCTGAGTTCTTAAGCCAGAGATTTGCTATTCCCTCACCAATGAATATTCTACAAGGCTTCTCAACAGTACTTTAGTTCATTAAGAAGTTTTAAAGGAACATCAGTGGCAAACGTCTATCTAAAAATTAACACAAGAACAGGTTCAACACCCCACACCATCAACCCACCACTAATCCTCTCCCTTCTCTGAAGGATTTTCATCAGCTGGGGGTCCCTTTTCTCAATGGTAAAAAACATTAAAGAATATGTAACTGTGAGATCAGTAATGGGATACAGAGCCTTTCATCTCTAGATCACTTATGCAAGTCCACTCTGAGTCAGTGGTGACCAAAAATCATCTCTGTCTGACAGCTGTTAGTGGGTCTGTGTGAAACAAGTAGGTGGTCTCAGAGCAGTTCCAAGAACTGGCCTGCCTTGTTGGCAGACTGAGATCAAGAATTTAATAGGCCATGGAGAATTAATCTTCTTTTACTCCTTAGGCCTGGTCTACACTGGGGGGGTGGGGGAGGGTGTCGATGTAAGATACGCAACTTCAGCTACGGGAATACCGTAGCTGAAGTAGACATCTCTTATTCTGACTTGCCTCCCGTCCTCACGGCGCGGGATCGATGGCTGCGGCTCCCCTGTCAACTCCACTACCGCTGCTTGCTCCGGTGGAGTTCCGGAGTCGATGGGGAGTGCGTTCGGGGATCGATATATCTCTTAACGAGACATTATATATCGATCCCGATAAATCGATCGCTACCCGCCAATACGGCATGTAGTCTGGACGTACCCTTAGAAGCGGCCCATCTAGAACAGGATTGAAACATACTGACGCAGCCAGGGGAGAGAGCATGTGGGCAGGAAGTGGGCACTAACCTTGCCCATGCTGTAGTAGTTAAAGGAACTCAATCTCTAGGGCTGCCATGTCTGGCAGCTTTCACCAGCACTTGAACCTGCTTTTAAAAAGATGGGATGGATACATTTGAAATCAGACATGCTTCCAAAGAAAGCTGTAGACTTCCATCTCTGAGTGTGCCTTCTTTTATAAGCCCCTTTTTGCTGCACACTGGCCTGTTTTGAAACCGATGCATTCGAAAGTACAGTAGGAGTAATTAAATGAGCTCAGAAAGGTCCCAGCTCCCACAGGTATTTTTGTTTTGCTTTTTAAAGAGAAGCAGGACTGATGCTTAGTTGCCCTCCTCCACTCCACAATTGCACTGTGTTAAAATAAGAGTGAACTGTTGCTGTTTATGAACTAGGGCTGACAATTTCATTTCCTCCACAGCATGTAATCACTATGGCTCATGGTACGATACACAGACAACCCAAGCAGTCATTAGGTTTTCTAAAATAACAGTCATTACTCGAGGGCCCCTCGCCAGAAAAATGCCACACCACACACACTGTATCAACTCAGCAGAAAAGAACTGGGGTAAAACAGGAAGGGCATCAAACCAATAGGAATCCTATGTAGACCAAGTAGGAACTCAAACTTAAACCCAACTATTTACTTCCCTCTTTCTGAGAAACATGTTCAAAAACTTAAGTTGGCCTCCCCAACCACAAAATATGTCACTGAAGTTCATTCCCACCAAGAGAATCCACATGATCTAGTGGTTGGACTGTTATAAAAAGCTTTTCAGACATAGATAAAGGGCAATAAGCAGTATAGAGAAAAAATGACCAAGGGCACTGGGGGCAAGAAATCTACCTTGTACAAAGATAATATGGGTCCTCTACTTAAAGGCCATATCCAAATACATCCCTATCCAATAAACTGCATAGTCCTCAATATCTACCTCAGAAGAAAGACAAGATGAGCTGATAGGGATAGAATATAAATCCTTCGACTGTATACCTCATTGACGACTGGAAGGCAAGAATATTGTCTTCCCTTTTCGTGGCCCATACTGTCTTCCCCCTCAGAGTACACTTAGGGACAGTGCATAAGATGATCTGGTCCCCAGAAAAAAAATGTTCCTAGAACTGTACAATGCATTCCACCCTTAGAGGGACTGGCTTAGGGGCCTGAAAGTCCAGACTTCTTAGGACCAAATACAGAGACGAGGTAGAGTGCTCTAGTGCAGTGGTTCTCAATCATGGATACACCAGGAGGACTGCAGTGCCCTAGAGGGGGGAGGGGCTCATGGGACAGGTATAGTGGCATCGTAAGTGCAAGCTAGAATTAGGGAGTGGCAAGCAGGACAACTGCCCAGGGCCCGGCAAAGCTAAGTTACATGTTTCAGCCCTGCCGCCTGGGGCTCAAGCTTCAGACAAGGCTCACAAGTATCACACTGAAATGCAAGTACAATATTTATATTATATGGTAAAAATGAGAAAGTCAGCAATTTTTCAGTACTAGTGTGCTGTGACACGTCTGTATTTTTAGGTCTGATTTTGTAAGCAAGAAGTTTTTAACGGAGGTGAACTTGGAGTACACACGACAAATCAGACTCCTAAAAGGGCTTCAGTAATCTGGAAAGGTTGAGAACCACTGCTCTAGTGGACTAAGTCTGGAGCTGGGAGTCAAGAAGGTATGGGTGATTCATCCCAGATCTGCTGTTAATTCACCCATCTTGAATTTTGCTAAAGTACAAGCAATGAAATTTGCACCATACAAGACCAGTATCAGGGCACTCTACTGTGGAGCATATGTAATCTAGAAGACATGGTGAGATCTACAGGAAGGATTCCGGCCTTTCTTCCCTTTAGTGCACAGATAGTATTTTCACCCGCCCTCACGTAGTACTTCTTCCAGTCCCCCAGTTTCCTGCAGCACAGAAGGAATGAAAATGAAGTGGTCACTGAATGCGTACAGTACTGCAGATGCTGCTAGCATCATTTGAGAAGCAGGGTTAAAGCCCTGGCTGTGCACTTTTATGACATCGTCGAGTCAGCTCAGAGACAGAATAAACTACAGGCCAGAATCCAGGAAGTGCCCTCCCACTTTCAGCTGCCATGAAGCCGGAGTTGGATTTAGTCAATTCTAGAGCTCTGTGGTTTCCATTTGGCAATGGGCTCATGGAGTGTGGTTACCCAGCTAATTTATTGCTGTATTTACAGTGGCAATTAATGGTTAAAATTATGGCAGAGCAACTTGTTTTTAGTCTGGGCAAGGTTATAAATGTGTCTGCATATCCCCTTTCACAGATTGTGTTAAAATTTGCTCTGATTTTGGTCAGGTTACTATTTGACATAAGGAAAGGAAATCAGAGGGGTATAGATTCACGCTGTGTACATGCACACACAGCGCCCAATGCCTGCAGTTAACCACCATCAACACTGGGCACCTATGGTATCATTCATATGAAGATTTCAAATTACTTTATGAAGTGGATAATTTTTATTATCCCCATCTAAAAGATGGGGAAAGTGGAAACTGTAAATCAAACGACTTGCCCAAGGTCACAGCAGTATAGGAATATCATACTTAACCCGGAAGAAAAATCTCAGAGCTCTGAAGCAGCCACACTTCCGATATCGGAGTGTAAATCTTTTACAGATGCAGAGACCGCTTTTCTTACTAGGAAAACAGGGAAGAGGGCAAGACTTTGAATGTGGAGATGGAGTATTTCCACCAGGAAGGCTTGGCTTGTTCTCATTATGAGGAAGTCTGGCTGTTGCAGGAGTCTTTATGCTAGGATTTTGCTTTTTAAAAAGCAATAAAAGGTGCCTAGAGTCTGCAACAAGTGACTTTTTATTCTTACTAATGGAAAGAAATAAACCCACACTAGCCCACCTTGGTCAAAAAAGGTCAACTCATCCCAAGGCCTAGAATGAAGTAGGGATCAAAAAGAGACTGAGAAACATTTATCTTTAGATGTTGGGATTGTGCCAGAAGTAAATCAGTCTTCTCTTCCCTTTACTCCATCTTCAGCTCCTCCTCATAGTTAAAATTGCCATATAATTCTTAAGCCTTACTAGAAACCAAATCTTTGTGTATTAAGAAAGGATCAGTGCATGGCACTTGACACAAACTAAGATACTGAGATTTTTCTTATCAGATCTAGACACAGTAAAGTGACTACATACTATGGGCTGCAGAGACCAAACTTTGAGAGGACATTGGGATGGGAGTATTTCTTTGTGGAAGACATGCCTTTTCCTCGGAGAGCTGTTTGCAGTATCTGACACAGTTACAGAAGAGGAACAATCTCAGTGACACCTCACACCTTATCTGTAGAAAGAGTGGTATGTCTACACCACAAATTAAAACCTGCAGTGCCAAGTCTCAGAGTCCAGGTCAATTGATTCAGGAGGCTCAGGCTGCAGAGCTAAAAATAGCAGTGTAGACATTTGCACTCAGGCTGGAGCCTGGCCTCCAAGACCCACCCCCCTCACCTGCGTTCAGAAGCTGGGGGCTTCAGCCCAAGCAGTAAAGTCTACAGTGATATTTTTAGCCCTGCAGCTCCAGCCTTAGCCAACTGAGCTGGGCTCTTAGACTCCGCCCCCCACAGGTTTTTCTTTGCAGCATAGACATACCCACTGACAGAACTGTTGCAAGGAACACCACCCTTTGACTGTACCACTGAGGGAGCTTACGGTGCTGATACTAAGGGGTTAAAGTTAAGTATTACAAAGTCAAGACTGATTGTCAAGTGGTTGTGGACAGAAAGCCGGAGTGGGAAAGGAAGCATGCAGTTGTCACAGGAGGTTCAGATAAAGTTTTAATTAACTGGCAACTGTTAGAGTGCTTAGAAATTTGGTGTAGTTAGAAAACAGAGGCCTCGACAAGTGACAGAAGAAAGTTATTACATATTGGGAAAGAGTTACAAGCTACAGAGTAACCTATTGGTCACGTCCATTGATATAAAGAACACACAAACGCACCCATCCAGTAACAAAATCTCTCAAATGGGGATTTGACACCCTCAGAGTCTGAAAGGACTTACCAAGAGGCTTCAAAGTTTCAGAGAGAGATAAAGAGAGAGAACACTTATATGAAGATTTCTCTGTTACAGAGTTCATTCCCATCCAACATTGCTAAACCATTCTTGCCAGGGCTGGCTTTTATCCCTCGATCTGAAAGATGCTTCTGTAGAGTCATTTTCTTTTTAGTAGCCTCTCATGCAATCTGGTAATGTTCTGAGTAGCAGGACTGGATTATAGCTTTTTTTTTTTTTAATTGCCAGAAAATACACCCCTAGTCCTCCCAGCAAAGGATTAATTCTCCTCTGCAGCAAGTTGACATTTTACAAAAGCACCAAACACCAGCCCTGAAGTAAAGTCCCCTAGGACCTTAACTCTCACATTCGGAAGACTGGAAGGGGATGCAATTTTGATGACGATCCAAAGCTTCTGCATCATGGAAACAGAACCAGTGCAGACCTTTGGTGCCAAGCAGTTCGAAAGCCATTGCACTAACAGAGATAAATACTTGGAGTGTGCAGTCACTGAGAAGCCCAGAACAACAGAATAGAACAGGTTTGCATTGCTCTGTACTTGTGTTCAGTGTCAGAAGGTGGATGATTCTTATATCATATTGGAGATGGTACTGCTCCCATAAGCATTTTGAAATTTTTAAGCTCCGACTTTGGACTCATTAGTACCCAAGTGACATTCATTGTCAAACCCTGTTCAGCCAACACCATCTTTTTAACAGGTTTGTTTTACTGGGGACAGAGGATGAAGAAATGATAGCGCATAACTCCTCCTCATTTCAAGAGGCATTTTAGAACACATACGGCAGTTAAAAAAAAATCCGACATTAAAAGCCCATTCATTAAGTTGGTTTTACATGGTGAAGACAGGAAGAAACTATGGGAAATCAGAACAGTGTCTGAGGGACTCGTTCTCCTTTCATGGAAACTCAGCTGTACAGTGACTTCTGCCTTCTATCACTGACCTTTGACTGTGAAAAGGTACAGCAAGATATGGGCCCGCTTCTCCAAAGAGAAAGCATAACAGCCAACAGCATACAGACAGGAATGAAACAAGGGGAATAACTGACTGCATGTAGCAGGTCACCTTCAAAGCACTGTCTACCTTTCAGGGGCATCACCTCCATTTTTATAGATGGGGAAAACTGGAAGAGTAGCATTAAAATTAGTTGCCCAAGGAAATCAGAACTAGGACTAAAATTCATGAAGTCCTACCTCTAATAATACTATGCCCTGCCCTCAGTAAGCCAGCAGAGAGTTGACCAGTGTAGAAGTCGGTACACCTGAGTTCTATTCCTGACTCTGCTGGGGAGCACTGGGAAAGCTGCTTAAAGCACAATGCCTCAGTTTCCAAATCTGTAAACTGGAGATAAAATATTAAGATACTTTGAGATCTACAGTGCACACAGTTATACTCTTACCTATTGAAACGATGATGGAAGGAAACAGCGTCCACTGTATGAAGTGTTACATGCCAACATTGTTATTAAACTATTTCCCTGATTAAAGAAAAACAAAACAGCATTTGTATAAGTAGAATAATCTGTGCCTCACAGGGTTGAGAGAATCATGCAATACAAGTTTCCAATAATTTTCAGACAGCTAAAAGAGCTCAGAAGGTTTGAAGCAGATCTTACTAGCTTTCTGTGAATGGATTGGTTTTTTCCTAGCCTTATTTCAAAAAGACTTTTGGATTTATAATATTAGTCTTTGTTCTGAAGATGCCAACTTCCCAGCCACAATAATCTGGGGCTCATCTCCCATTTCTTCACATCAGCTAATGAAGAATTTTACATGTTTCTGATATCCATATTTAATGCATTTAAAAAGGCAGAACACTATGGAAATAAGGCAAGTCCTAAAAGTTACAACATCCACCTACTCTTCATACACATTTTTCTATTCTGCTTCTCTGGTTTCAGCAAGGGCCGTGGGCCCTTGGCCTTTTATAACTTCCCATTGGGGAAAATAACTGAATAAGGCACATTGCTTTAGGACACAATAAACCCCTCATTTATTTTTTTAAACAAACCCTATTTTGCCCCCCTGCCTCCCCATCTACTTTTCTCTGCCCAGAGTAACTAATCAGAAAATCATCCAGGAGTGCTGTGCTCGGATCAAGACAAAAATACTAAACACTACTTTCCAACAGCAAGTAACAGAAGAGTCACCAATAGGTAACCTGGAATCTCATTTATTATTCATATTAAAGGAGCATCTGGAAATCCCAACCAAGATTGGAATTCCATTGTCCTAGGCACTGTACAGACAGCATAAGGCAGTTCTCCTGCCTTGAAGAATTTATGTTATAAATATTTGAGACAAAGGTGCTAGAAGTAGAATTATCCCTACTTTACAGGTGGGGAACTGAGGAATAGTGTGAGTAAGTGACTCATTCAAGGTCAGAGAGGATGCCTAGCAGCTGGCAATTAAACCCATATGTTCTGAAACCTCAGTCAGTGCCTCAACTACAAGCTCAAGTCATGAGATAATAGTTGTTAGAATTGGAGACTTACTAGCTCACCACCCATTGTTCTCAAAGTGCAGAATACAGAGTTAATATACAGAATTAAATATTACTTCCTCAAGACACTAGATCTTAGCTATTCTAATGCAAGACCATCCTCACCTTTTTTGTATTTGCCATACATACACAGGCACGGAACATGAACACAACGTATCTCAGCAAATGCCTGGCACTTTTACAGTGATTTAGATTTTCAAAGCATACTATAAACATTTCTTAACAATGCTGTGAGGTAGGTCATTATGCCTATTTTACAGATAAGAAATCTTTGAAAATAAACATATGGCAAACTGGGAGTACAATCTCTGACTCCAAGCCCTGTGCTTTAACTGAGAGACAATGCTGTCAAAGGGACAGACATCTTAAACAGAAGGAGTCCATGTTGCCTTCTGTACCTTTGGGGGTGAGGGGGGAGAAGAGGATTATTGGAAAACATTTTTCCAGCAACCTAACAGAGTTCAAACAGACAAATTATTATAAAGCTTGGCTTTAGCGTTTTACAACTGAAGTGCCTTATCAATTATGAAAACAAATTTCAACATACTATATAAGATGTGTGTGGCCATTTAATCCAAAGCATAATTATATAATGCATTGCCGAGTGTACAGGCATTTTAAATGCACGTATTAAGTGTCACTTAACATTCCAATCTTGTACGGGAAGCATTTGGTGCGTATAATGTTCTCCCACTAACATTCGTGTCTTAATTTTACCAGAAGAGAAACATCCAATAACTCATTTCTTTAGCATTTCAAACAGCACAATATTGCCAAGCATTTTACAAAGTAGGATAGCTGGCAGCTAACAGGGACCCAATATGGGAGACCTTTGTCAAAAAGTCATGTTATTTTGATGGTGGACTATTGTTTAGATCAAAAATCTCTTCTTCCTTCTTGTGGGATGCAAGAGGCTGTAAAGCCAACTTGCTGTGTTTGAATGGGTGTGGAAGGGTGATACAGGAAGGTGACCACAGAGGATGCAGTGGAGGAATGTGTGAAGTGATCTACATTTATGCTGTACATGTCCAGAACATAAGCTCAGGACTTTAAGAATAAATAAATAAATACATAAATAAATACACACTAGCAGCAGATCTGGAAGCTACCAAGGATCTCTGAAGGGCCATCCCCAGCCAGCTGTTTTGATTTAAGAAGTACACAATTAAAGGAAGCAGGCGCTAGATCACAGAGCATTCCCAAAATTGTCAGGAATGCTTTCTGAAGCCTTAGGTATTCCAGGCACTAAGCTCTCTGGCTCAGGATCAGCATTTACCCCGTATGAGAACAAACATGAAAGGACAGGTTTAGGAGTTCAGTCAGATGACAAGGGGCAGAAGAAAGACTATAGCAGCCTTGGATCTACTGCCAGTCACTACCTGCAAGCCACCCATTCTCCCAAGTCACAAAATGTGACCTGAAAGGACACTATGAGAATACGATGCCACTTCTATTCTCTCATGCCAGCTGAGGATCCAGGCAGCTATCAGATGTGCTCTATGCTACCTACTGGTTGACTTGTTGCTATTTGGGGCCCTAGACACCAAATTTCTTGTCCTAGTCCTCTCACAGCGAAAGCACTATCACTTTGAGGCTCAGACATTGGAGATTGAACTTCATCTCAAAGCTGGCCACACAATACATGTTGCTCCCTGAAAAGGGTGGATGTAGGAATGCATCTTCAATAGTATCCACCAATTATACCCTAAATTCAGCATTCACAGCATCAGTCCAAGGGGAAAAAAACAAAACCATCCAGTGACAAGACCTATTAAGATGCAGGAAGGAGCAATATATCTGGCAGATAGAAAAGCAGCACCTTTACTCTATGTCCTTCATGGTGAGATCCTGGCAGATGGCAATTCATGGCAGCTGCATGTACAAATGGGACAGAGAGAATTTGTGACTGCACAAATACGGAATACCTCATCAACATCGCCAACAATCATATCCAGGTGGTATCTCTGTCATCCACTCTGCCACTGGAAGCAAATAACTAAACTTAGGCCTGGTCTACACTACGGGTTTAGGTCGACTTTAGCAGCGTTAAATCGAATTAAGTCTGGACACGTCCACACGACGATGCCCTTTCTTTCGACTTAAAGGGTCCTTTAAACCGGTTTCTTTACACCACCTCCGACAAGGGGATTAGCGATAAAACCGGCCTTTGCGGGTTGGAATTGGGGTAGTGTGGACGGAATTCGACGTTATTGGCCTCCGGGAGCTATCCCGCAGTGCTTCATTGTGACCGCTCCGGACAGCACTCTCAACTCAGATGCACTGACCAGGTAGACAGGAAAAGACGCGCGAATGTTTGAATTTCATTTCCTGTTTGCTCAGCGTGGAGAGCACAGGTGACCACGCAGAGCTCATCAGCACAGGTAACCGTGATGGAGTCCCAGGATCGCAAAAGAGCTCCAGCATGGACCGAACAGGAGGTACGGGATCTGCTTGCCATATGGGGAGATGAAGCAGTGATAGCTGAACTCCGTAGCAGTAAAAGAAATGGCAAAGTATTAGAAAAGATCTCCAAGGCCATGAAGGACCGAGGCCATAACAGGGACACACAGCAGTGCCGCGTGAAAATTAAGGAGCTACGGCAAGCTTACCACAAAGCCAGAGAAGCAAACGGAAGGTCCGGGGCAGAGCCGCAAACTTGCCGCTTCTACACGGAGCTGCATGCGATCCTAGGGGGTGCAGCCACCACTACCCCAACCGTGTGCTATGACTCTCTCACTGGAGAAACACACAGGGAAGACTGTTCGGGGAACGAGGAAGATGAGGATGGAGGTACTGTAGGTAGCTCACAGCAGCAAGGAAGCGGAGAAACCGGTTTCCCCAACAGCCAGGATATGTTTGTGACCCTGGACCTGGAACCAGTAACCCCCGAACTCACCCAAGACCCTCAGGGCACACAGGAGACCTCTGGTGAGTGTACCTTTGTAAATATTTGTAAACATTACACATGGTTTAAAAGCAAGCGTGTTTAATGATTAATTTGCCCTGGCAATCGCGGCCAGTACATCTACTGGAAAAGTCTGTTAACGTGTATGGGGATGGAGCGGAAATCCTCCAGGGACATCTCCAGAAAGCTCTCCTGGTTGAAATGGGGTGATTTTATTAAGGGGACATTCAGAGGCGCCCGTTCCTGCTCTTCTGAACAGAAATGTTCCCCGCTGTTAAACACGCGGTGGAGGGGAGGGGTGAAGTGATCATCCCAGAGAATCGTGTGGGGGGGGGGGGGGGGTTTACTTGGGTTTGTGCCGCATGTTAACCGGGAAACCGCAGCCCCTCCTTTTACATTGAAAACCCATTTTAAATGGACAACCCAATCCATCCTTGATATGGGAAATGCGCTGCTGTTTGCAACCTTTCCCGCATGTTAAGAAGGTTAAAAAAGCCAAAACACTGTGGCCTACCATGGCTACCTGCACGCCGAAATATGCGACCTTGTAATGAAAGAGTGTACCCATTGTTCTCTAAAATGTGTCTTTTTTAACCACCTCTCCCTTCTCCTCCACCAGCTGCAAATGTTTCTCCTTCGCAGAGGCTAGTGAACATTAGAAAGAGAAAACGTAGGACGAGGGACGATATGTTCACGGCGCTGCAGATCTCCTCCCACGCTGATAGAGCACAGCAGAATGCGTGGAGGCAGTCAATGTCGGACATGAGAAAAGCACAATATGAACGAGAAGAGAGGTGGCGGGCTGAATGGCGGGATGAAAAGAGCAAGTGGCGGGCTGAAGACGATAGGTGGCGTCAGCTTGCAGACAGACGGCAAGAGTCAATGCTCCGTCTGCTGGAGCATCAAACTGATATGCTCGAGCGTATGGTTGAGCTGCAGGAAAGGCAGCAGGAACAGAGACCGCCGCTACAGCCCCTGTTTAACCAACAGCCCTCCTCCCCAAGTTCCATAGCCTCCTCACCAAGACGCCCAAGAACATGGTGGGGGGGCCTCCGTCCACCCAGTCACTCCACCCCAGATGATCGCCCAAGCATCAGAAGGCTGGCCTTCAATAAGAGTTAAAGTTTTAAAATGCAGTGTGTCCTTTTCCATCCCTCCTCCCCCACCCATCCCAGGCTACCTTGGCAATTATCCCCCTACTTCTGTGAGGAACTAATAAAGAATGCATTAATGTGAAAAAACAATGACTTTATTGCCTCTGCAAGCGGTGCTCGAATTGGGGAGGGGAGGGTGGGGTGGGGTGGTTGGTTTACAGGGAAGTAGAGTGAACCGGGTCGGGGGGGGGGGGGTTGGAGGGTTCATCAAGGAGAAACAAACAGAAGTTTCACACAGTAGCCTGGCCAGTCACAAAACTAGTTTTCAAAGCTTCTCTGATGCGCACCGCGCCCTGCTGTGATCCTCTAACCGCCCTGGTGTCTGGCTGCGTGTAATCAGCGGCCAGGCGAGTTGCCTCAACCTCCCACCCTGCCATAAAGGTCTCCCCCTTACTCTCACAGATATTGTGGAGCGCACAGCAAGCAGCAATAACAATGGGGATATTCTTTTCGCTGAGGTCTGAGCGAGTCAGTAAGCTGCGCCAGCGCGCTTTTAAACGTCCAAATGCACATTCCACCACCATTCGGCACTTGCTCAGCCTGTAGTTGAACAGGTCCTGACTACTGTCCAGGCTGCCTGTGTACGGCTTCATGAGCCATGGCATTAAGGGGTAGGCTGGGTTCCCAAGGATCACGATAGACATTTCAACATCCCCAACGGTTACTTTCTGGTCCGGGAAGAAAGTCCCTTCCTCCAGCTTTCGAAACAGAGCAGAGTTCCTGAAGACGCGAGCATCATGTACCTTTCCCGGCCATCCCACGTTGATGTTGGTGAAATGTCCCTTGTGATCCACAAGGGCTTGCAGCAGCATTGAAAAGTACCCCTTGCGGTTTACGTAGTCGGTGGCTTGGTGCTCCGGTGACAAGATAGGGATATGGGTTCCGTCTATGGCCCCGCCACAGTTTGGGAATCCCATTTCAGCAAAACCATCCACTATTGACTGCACGTTGCCCAGAGTCACTACCCTTGATATCACCAGGTCTTTCATTGCCCTGGCAAATTGGATCACAGCAGCCCCCACCGTAGATTTGCCCACTCCAAATTGATCCCGACTGACCGGTAGCTGTCTGGCGTTGCAAGCTTCCACAGGGCTATCGCCGCTCGCTTCTCAACTGTGAGGGCTGCTCTCATCTTGGTATCCTGGCGTTTCAGGGCAGGGGAAAGCAAGTCAAAGTTCCATGAAAGTGGCCTTACGCATGCGAAAGTTTCGCAGGCACTGGGAATCGTCCCACACCTGCAGCACGATGCGGTCCCACCAGTCTGTGCTTGTTTCCCGGGCCCAGAATCGGCGTTCCACGGCATGAACCTGCCCCAGTGACACCATGATTTCCACATTGCTGGGGCCTGTGCCTTGTGAGAGGTCTATGTCCATGTCAATTTCCTCATCACTCTCTTCGCAGCGCTGCAATCGCCTCCTCGGCTGGTCCGGGTTTCGCCTTGGCATGTCCTGGCTCTGCATATACTCCAGGACAATGTGCGTGGTGTTCATAGTGCTCATAATTGCCGCGGTGATCTGAGCGGGCTCCATGATCCCAGTGCTAGCTATGGCGCCTGGTCAGAAAAAAGGCGCGAAACTAGTATCTGATGGACCAGGAGAAGGAGGGAGGGCGGGAGGGAGGGAGGGCCGAGTGACGACATGGCGTACAGGTACAGGAACAGGGAATTAAAATCAAGAAAGGTGGCTGTGCATCAGGGAGAAACACAAACAACTGTCACACAGAATGGTCCCCCCAAAGATTAAACTGAAAACCCTGGGCTTAGCAGGCCGTTGATTTCACGGAGGAAGGGGAAGCAAATGAATACAGAACAAATCTTTTTTTACATCTTAAGCTGGCAGCCGACGGTGCAGCATGAGTGATAGCCTCTGCAGTACGATGACGATGGTTACCAATCGTAATATACCATCGTCTACCAAAAGGCAAGGGGCTGCTGCTGTGTAGCAATGCAGCCCCACGTCTGCCAGCCCCACGTCCGCCAGCAGCCAGCATTGCCCTCGGCCTCTTCTGGGTGCTTAGCAGACAATACTGGGCAATTGGCAGAAAATAGTATACTACGACTGGTAGCCATCATCATCGAAACAGTAGCATGTCTGCCCAGGTGGCCATGATTGACAGCCACTCCAGTACGACGACGATGGGTACCAGTCATAATACACCATCGCCTACCAAAGGGCAAGGGACTGGTGCAATGCAGCCCCACGGCTGCCAGCCCCACGGCTATTACTCATGCTACACCGTCTACCGCCAAAAGGCAGTTAGCAGCTGCTGCTGTGTAGCAATGCAGTCCCACGTCTGCCGGCACCCACAGGACATATAGTGACAGTGAGCTCAGCTGAGCTGAGCGGGCTCCATGCTTACCATGCTTTTGTTTTGCATCATCCATCATCCATGCTTACTGTTTTGCATCATCCGGGCATTGGGATCTCAACCCAGAATTCAAAAAAAAGGCGCGAAAGTAGTATCTGATGGACTAGGGGAAGGAGGGAGGGCGGGCCGAGTGACGACATGGCGTACAGGTACAGGGAATTAAAATCAAGAACGGTGGCTGTGCATCAGGGAGAAACACAAACAACTGTCACACAGAATGGTCCCCCCAAATATTAAACTGAAAACCCTTGGTTTAGCAGGCCGTTGATTTGACGGAGGGAGGGGGAAGCAAATGAATACAGAGCAAATCTATTTTTTACATTTTAAGACGACGGTGCAGCGTGACTGATAGCCCTCGGCATCTTTCCGGGTGCTTGGCAGCAAATACTGGGCGCTTGGCAGTTAGTGTATTACGATGGTCTTCAGGCCTATTGCACGATCTGCTGCTCAGGGAAGACTCTGCTAATGTGCGATGACCCAACTTGTAATAGGACGGTTAACAGTCGTAATACACCAAAAGGCAAGGGGCTGGTGCAATGCAGCCCCATGGCTGCCAGCACCCAGATCGCCGATGAAGGCTACCAGTCTACTGCACCGTCTACCGCCAAAAGGCAGTTAGCAGCTGCTGCTGTGTAGCAATGCAGTCCCACGTCTGCCGGCACCCACAGGACATATGGTGACGGTGAGCTCAGCTGAGCTGAGCGGGCTCCATGCTTGCCGTGGTAAGTTGTCTGCACAGGTAACCCAGGTAAAAAGGCGCGAATCTATTGTCTGCCGTTGCTGTGACGGGGGGGAGGGGCCTGACGACATGTACCCAGAACCGCCCGCGACACTGTTTTGCATCATCCGGGCATTGGGATCTCAACCCAGAATTCCAAGGGGCGGCGGAGACTGCGGGAACTGTGGGATAGCTACCCATAGTGCAATGCTCCGGAAGTCGATGCTAGCCTCGTACTGTGGACGCGGTCCGCCGACTTCATGCACTTAGAGCATTTTATGTGGGGACACACACAATCGGCTGTATACAACCGATTTCTATAAAACCGGCTTCTATAAATTCGAACTAATTTCGTAGTGTAGACATACCCTTAGACTTGGATATCTAACATTGCTGTGTCTAAGCCATACAAAACCAGTTGTTCCTGGAATCAAGTTGCCCACAGTGATATATGCAAGTTTGCAGTTGCACAGATTTGAGGAAGTGGCAGAACACACTGATTATTGCAATCAACATGCAGAATAATAGTTTTATATTATCAGTGCTCAATTACTTACACAGTGCTTCCCCCCACCCCAAGGGCTTCAGAGCCCTTCATATGCTATGAAAACATGCACTACTAAAATGCAGCCACTTCTGGTTGGAGGGTAGCAGACAGGTGCTCAACTAGCACACAGCACATTGCACAGGAACGGGAGAGAGCAAAGTTGGCAGTAACTATAATGAAAACCACATTGGGATCTTTAACATCTGTGCTGAGCACATAGTTAAAGTGCTATGTAAAAGAGAGAGAGAGTCAACTGCAAGAAGAGACCAACTGACCGTCCTAGGATTTGAACGCATGGGTCTAGGAAATCTGGATATTTCAACTTGATAGTTAAGCCACCCCCTCCAGTTGGTACTCATTGAGCAGTGATTAGTGGTCACCAGACAAACATTCAAAATTAATATAGGTGCACACAATAAATGTATAGGTATTTACTAACTGCAGTATTTGAACAGTACATACATAATATTGAGTGAGGTCTTTCCAAAATATATGAACAAAGTGTGTCCCACATACTGGAGGAGAGGGGGGAGGGTATTGAATTAAAACTTTACCCATGGGGAACATACAAGTGATTTCTGTGGGGTCTAGATTTCTACCCAGTCAGCACTTCCTGTATTCATCAGATGAAGTTTAAACTTCATGGCTCCGAAATTAAATGGTGCGTGTCAGTCTGGGCAAAGCAGGACCGGTTAATCTGAGGAGAAACTAATCCACACACAGGAGACCGCAGAACAACAACAAGAAATAAATGGACCCGAAGAGCAGGCCGTAACAATCAGATTGCACCCTTTCTCCCCCCACCAGAAAGGTATGCCCAACCTGTTGGGGAGTGCCTGGGTATGGGCAGGCATTCACAGAGACAGTGCAAGGAGTATCTGACTGGTATTGTCAGCTAAAGCCAGCAGGTGAAGACATGCTGGAAGTGCTTTCCCCTACTTTAATTGCATTCAGCTATTTTCAGGAAATTCCTTTCAAGTGCAGGGAAAGGAGAAAGATTTACTAGTGCAAATCTTTTCCAAAAGCCCCTTGGTAAACAGAAATCTTGAAAACTAAGCAATGGTAGCCTGTAAAAAAACAAAACAAAACCCACACACACACCACTCTCTTACATTGCTTGAACAGGTATTGTCCTCACCAAGAGGAGGATCCTTGATTTATGAACAACAAGGATGGAAAGAGTTTGTTCATTTAATAGAGACATCTTTTTAACAAGCAGCTTTCTACTGCATTACTGTTTTTGGTACTCAGGAAGTGTTTCCCCTCACCCTGCCTTAGAAAGCCGTATCTACTGACAAAAGCCTTTAAGTGGGCAGTTTTGTAGATCTGTTAGCTTCTGATGGGTAGTTCTGGGACACTCAATGCAGGTTTCCATACAATCCATACCTGAACTACCCAGTAGTATTTAATAACCCTGCTTCCAATGGACCTATTTGTTTTGATATAGTTTAGAATTAAGGTTCTACTGAAGATATGCCCATCATGGCCAAGCAATCAGACCCATCAACAGAATGCTTCACAGGACAAGCAGATCCTCTCCAGGCAATCTGAGAAACGCCTTTAATTCCTCTGGGGATAAGACTTCAACACTACCATCAGGCCTCCAGGTTCAGGCAACTCCTTTAGACACAATCCTAGTGTTTTCCTGCAAGTCCTTTATGTTGGGCTGACCCGAGAGAGTTTTAACTCAAAACGGAGAGACAATTATGGCTCTAGGAAACAGAGGCCTGAATTCTGACGGCAGCTGCCTCTCGGGGGAGTGGGGGAGAAGCAAGCAGTAAAGTTTATCAGCAGCAAGTCTTAATTCCACATCAGCTATCTTTAAAGCAAATAACTATTTGAGACTTCCTGGCAGCCAAACTTGGGAGAAGAACTGTTAAATATAGGAGGAAAAAAGGCAAAAATTCTATTTGCATATTAAACAGGAAAACCCAGCGATATTTAAGAAAAACACCTCAGAGCATTAGAGCAAGTGACCCAGCTCAACTCCTTCTGAGAAAGGAAACCAGAATGGATGAAAAGGAGAAATCTGAGAGTAGCTTTATGCTGTTACTATAACCAGGAAAAATGTGGGGTGAGCTCGTACAGAAAAAACACAATTTTTTTTTTTAATCTAAGATGTCAATACGGAGAATTATTTCTTTCTTTTTAAAAATCAAGCCAAAAGAAACAGGTTTTGCATAAATGAAAGTGAAGTTTGTTTCCAAGCCAAGTTGTCACCCAGCCCAGTTTCCACCACTGAGGCAAAACTTCCCTTTTAAGAGGCACCGATTCTCTCCTCTAGGAGTGGTGGGGGATATGTAGTCTGACAAACCACACAGAAGCAAATCAGCACTGAATTTGAAAATTAAGATTTGAGGCATGCGGATGGACACTTACTGAATTACTCAAGGAGAAGCCAGGGTGTTAATGCTCAGTTCTGAACACTGCTGGGCAATGACCAATCACACTGAGAAAGTTCAGGAATTCTGGGAGTGATTTGGTTCCTTTCTTCAGAGACCATTTCAATCTGTAGCCCGACCAAGAAAGCGATTCTGCTCCGGTTTAATCACAAACCGCCCTCCCCCAACTGTTGTGCATATTTTAAATGTGCACATTGTAGTTAAGGAGATTCAAACCCTTGCAGATGGAATTAAAAGCATTTACTCTTGGAATTTTCCTCCTGTGCATGCCCTTTTTGCTTGAAGACAAAAAGTGATCAACTCCTAAACCTCCTACCTTCACATTAAATTCCAGTACATACAAAGCCCTGAGACATGTCTGACCCCCTGCAAGAAAACCATCCAGTGACTTTTTTCCAGAGTATAAAGAGGAGGGAGAGATGTGTTATGACTTGTTCCATTGGGGAATTTCAAGAGTTCCATTTTATCCTTCCTCAGCATTTAAGCCAGTCAAAAGGCTAAAATATGGCTTATAGTTTTAACCAACCCTCCGTTTCTCATTTAAGATACACATTTACTCCATCATTCTCACTCGTAGAGTGATTTACTTACAATGCTCCAGTGTCACAATATATCACTCTCAGTCAGCTTAAAAAACTTAATCCTATTGCACTTTAAGCGCAAGACACAGAATGGAAAGGAAACATTTGCATCTCCTACAAGGCAGGCACATGGGGCTGGTTTTAAGCAAAAGCAAGACAAGCAGCTGTCTGGGGCTCCTCCATCCCTGGCAATAGATGGGACAACCCCGCTTCCAGATTCCTTCACTCCTCTGCTCCAGCATCAGGACTGAAAGCGGAGGGAACTCATTGCTCTATCCTGAAATCTAAGGACCCACTCTTATTTGAGAGTCCATAAATTGCAAGGCCAATGCTGTATTTAGGCCTGGCCTACATGGGAGATTTATTTTGCCCTACCTTTAGTTTGTGCAAATTTAAAAGAGACCCGAGTCCACACAATGCAGTTCTTAAAGCATATTAACTGGCCACCTAATACTGATCTATAATCTACTTCGAAAGTGGATTTAGTTAATTGGCGGTTGAATTAGTGTGGACTAATGCTCATGAGGACATATCTCTAGCTTCGCATTGACTTGGCAGTGCTCCAATAGCCATCCCACACTGGTTTGCATTATGCCAGTACCAGACTGCGTTTACCTGTGCGCCCTCCACCACTCTGAGTTGTAATGCCCAATATGACCTCCCTGTTTAAATGCTGGTGCAAAGCCAGGATTGGTCCATTTGCTGTACAGAAACTATCATACAAGACATTCAAAGGGAACAAAAGCCAACACACCAGATGCAGTACCAGACAAAGTTGTCTGGCACAAGAGCATACCACACCACGAGTACCCAAGTATCCGATAGAGAGAGGAAGTCCCCCCATAGTACAGAGTATAGGGAAAGCAGGGGACTAAAGAAGATCCAGAGAGCTGAAATAAAGGTGTAGATTTGCAGCATGCCCTAAACCAGCCAATGAGCAATTCTGGCAACCTCAAGAAGAAATTCCATCAAAGACGATTACCCAAGACAGCCCTGCATGAACCTGATATTGAGGGTGGTTTCACCCAGCTGGACCATAACTAACAAGCAGTAACCGGGGCAAAAGGCGATCTTCTCAAGGGCCTACATTATTAATAGCTTTATACACTAGTAGACATGAAACTGATCTTTGACTCACTGGCAGGCAATTCAGCTATTTGTACTACAGTGACCACAACTGGTCCCTCTGCGCAAAGACATAGCAAGACAATCCCTGCCCCAAAGACCTTCCAATCTCCAGGTCTAATTTCCCTTACAGAGCACTAGCTCTGGACCAAGAAAGCTGACTGACCTATACAGGCTGCAACTACCTGCGTATCCAACACTAACACAGCTCAAGCAACTATACAAAGAGGGTAACTAACGTGCTTTAGAAAAGCCAACATTTTAACAAATGCAGCAATACTACATAACCAATCTTGCAGTAGTTGAACAATTTTGGCCCCTTGCTTTACAACACTGAGGAGTTTAAAGTACACCAAAATCACTTCCTCCACTATTGAAACACAGCCACCTCTGGACTGGAGCTCTTCAACAGCCTACAGCAACTCTGCACAACAAATTAGAGCAGCAAAATTGTATCTAACTGAGGCATCAGCAAACAAGCTACAAGACCATAAAAGGTAGTGACCCATTACAAAATTTACTTTTCCTCAGCCTCCCACCCCTACTCAATCACAGACAAGGTTTCTGAGGATTATGCAGCCTGGGCCACTGGTTTGAGAAATCTGACAATCATATGCTTAGCCACCAAGACTGCAGGTTTCTGCTACAAATGAACAAAATAAATAGGCTTTTTTCCTTCTAGATCTGCCAGCCCCAAGTTAAGTCCCCATTATGGAAGGACAGCCCTGCTTTTATCAATGGCCCCTTGGCAGTAGAAATGCATTTCTCTCAACTTCATATGTGGGGAGTGGGGTGGGAGAGGGGAGGAGTCTGCTTTTACCTAGAGCATTACGTAACAGAAGAGACAGCAAAGGATGGGGTCATTTGTGCACATTACGCTACATCAAAGAACAGCTCTGAGCAGAAGGCAAAATAAAAAGCCATAGGAAAGCATCAGGCCTGCTTTGAGTGCACACGTGGCTTTTTATTCCTAAAACCATTACAGCCACTCGCTCAGCAACCTGCTCACATTATTGGAGCATTTCCAGCTGATTAGACACAACGAAGCAGCTGAGTTCACACACTTCATGGGTGCTACACACTGATGTAGATTGCTGGGGGGATGGAAGCACACAAGCGCCACATCTAAACAGAGCTTCTCCAGGAAAGTGCAATAGATTCAAATCTCAGTGCAGATAAGGCCAAATGGTCAGCACTCAGCGACTAGTGCTGTACAGGGGCGTGCAACCTACTGGAGCCCTGCAATCACAGAGGAAAAGTCTGTGGAGCCAAAGACCCTATTAAGGATTTCCATGTGAATTTGCCTCCTCCGAGCAGCACCCTCTTCAAGCTGCCCCACAAAGCAGCATGCTGGCAGGGCAGGGATAGTGAGAGAAAGGGAAGATAGTTTTTAAATGGGGTTGCTTGTTGATGTTCCAGTCACAGGTCCTTGGATCCCACACTCCTTCAGCTCGCCAGTAGACTTATGTCTGGAGACTTCAACCCTTAGAACACTGCCAATTAAAGTCTCATAATTTAGCCAAAAGATGGAGGTGGAGGGAACACTGCTCAAGAAAGTGCTGAGGAGAGGGGAAAAGGAGAGGGAAGAAATCCTGGCTTCTGTATTTTAAAAAGGAGACAACTTCATCTAATGCACTGGAATGGAGTCAAGACAGTCTCACCTACTAACTCACTGTGTGACAAGCAATACTTTCAAACCTGAGTGCCTAAAATTTCAATACCAACTTTGGCTACTCAGCCCTTGTGGGAGGGGGCGGGACCACAAGCCATTCATTTAGGTGCCCAAACTTACGCACCCAAGTTTGAGAAGGCTGGCCTTATCCTTAATTTGGCAGATAAGGAAACAGGGTCACACTTTCCTACCTCACAGAGTTTGACCAACATTTGCAAAGTGCTTAGAGATCCTCAAAGAAGGGACACGGAGCTGTGAAGTTTTATTAGTACTGCAAGGAACTCTCCCATATTCCACTTAGCATCGGAATGGAGTGAAATTCTTCTGTGGGCACTACATAAACAGGTGCACTGAGGAGTTCATATACAATACTCCAAAGCTGACAAATTCATAGGGCCTTCTTGATAACTGGAACTGGCACCATCAGTTAGGTCAATACTCCTGGCTCATCATTTGAATGAAACAAGTTTCCTGTTTCAGCTCTGCTGGGAGAAAGATGCATTTAAAGAAACAAATTGCATCAATATTAAAAAACAGCAGCATACTCTGCCCAAGTATCTCACTGGCAAGGTAAGTAGCAGAGATACTCAACCTTGTCGCTATGATGCGATCAAAGGAAACAACATACATATGTCAAGATGGCATGTTCTACCAGGCTCTGCTGAAGCAGGGATCTTTTGGTGAAAGGCTGCTCAAGTACCAAACCCAAACATCCTTGAGAGTATACGCAACACTACCTAAATCTTAACAAGGGCAGAGCCTTCTAAGGAAGGGCTCTCCTTAACTAGGATATTCAGCTTCATAGATACACCTATAGTTCCTCCCTGCCTTAACCAAAAACAGCACTGGTAACACTCTAAAACAGGGGTTCTCAAACTGGAGGTCAGAACACCTCAGGGGGTCACGAGCTGTCAACCTCCACCCCAAAGCCCACTTGCCTCCAGCATTTATAATATATTATATTAGATATATTAAAGAGGGTGTTTAATTTATATGGGGGGGGTTGCACTCAGAGGCTTGCAATGCGAAAGGGGTCATCAGTAAAAAAGTTTGAGACCTACTGTGCTAAGGGCTTGTCTACATTGGCAACGTACAGCGCTGCAACTTTCTCGCTCAGGGGTGTGAAAAAACACCCACCCACCCCCCGAGCTCTGCAAGTTTCAGCGCTGTAACATGCCAGTATAGACAGTGCATCCCGCTGGTAGCTGCACCCCTCGTGGAGGTGTTTTCTTAAGCTGTGCCGTGACTACACAAGCCATATTAAAGTGCTGCCACGGCAGCACTTTAACGTTGCCAGTGTAGACAAGCCCTAACTTTATCTACAGCCACCAAACTTGCACTGCACTGTCTGTTCCTCCCAATTTCTTTTTGGTGGGGGAATGGATGGTTACTTCCTTCTGCCATACAGAACTACATAACTTCAAAAGCTCAGCTAGACTATGGCTAGCAGCTACATAGCAACAGAAACAGCATGGGGCAGCTATCTACAGCTCATCTGTTCTATTCCCTCTTGGCAATCAGCAGCCACACCAAGGTGAAAGTTCAAGGGTAGCAACATTGCCAAACGGAAGTTGTGCAAAAATGCTGAAGCCTACAGATCAGCACATAAGCATGCTACCTAACTCATTACACCATTCATCTGCCCCAACCCGCCCCCCCACTCCCACCAGCCCCAATCAAATGAAACTGATACACCAATTAAATGTCTTGGGATGGCAGAAAGCATGTCACACACAACTAGCTGCCTAGTCTGTGAAACAGACATGTTACTTGTCAGATAATGTCAACAATACTGAAAAAACAGTAGCTTGTTGACTTGTTTAAAAAAAATCCTACCAGAGACCTAATCCGATTCTCATAAGGCATTTTTGGTAAGAAACCTGGCATCCTCATTGCTTATCAGAAAAGTGACATTTTCACCACCTCTGAAACATAAGGCATCCTGGTTAAGCCTCTGATTAAATGATATGTAGCTGCAGAAAAAGAAATGTGGCTCCAGTTTCTCTATCTCCCTTGCACCAGTACAGATTGCTCATCTGTAGAGCCCTACAAATCTGCAGATAACAGCTTTACATCGGCAGATGCGGATGCTTGTGGACATATTTGCGGATCGGATGCGGATACAAATTTTGTATCCACGCAGGGCTCTATTCGGATGATTTACCAGGCGGAAAACCTTTCCCCCAACCCTAAAGCAGTCTGTCCAATGACAGCTGACCTTGAACGCTCCATTTGGTTATCATGCCCTGCAGCTTAGTTAAGACAGCCTCTAGTCCATGCCTTGATTTGTAACATTACAAAAGCCCCTTCGCTTTAGTAACAAAGTGGTTTCTTTTGTTTGTCTGAAATCACTGCTTGGGGTCCTCTAAAATTAATGCATGGAATGCTAAGTAACACAGCAGAGTCAGCACCTGGTCATTTCTGAACTGGAAAGGGAAAGAAAGAAGGAAACAGGCTGATGAGTAAAGAAAGACACTGAGAAACACACAGAAAATAAGATGCACAATTAGTTTCTCCCCTGCTCAAAGGAGCAACTGAAATTAACCATCATTTTGTGCCATTAATCACATTCAGACTACAGAGACCAAAGCCACAGAAAAGGGTGGCCCAATCACCCAAAACATCATATTTCCCTCATTGCATTGCCAAGATCAGTAAGTTCAGGCTTTCAGAAACCCATTAGTTTATTAAAACTGGGAACTGTGTGGGTAGTGCTCTCAGACCTGTCTATGCAGTCACTGATAGCGGCTTGCTCCCTTATCTTTGCAGGAGACTCTAAAAAGGTCTCCATTTGGGGGAAGGAGTGGGAAATCAGGTGAAAAGGAAGGAGTTTTTAGGATGACAGTTTAAGCTACAGTAAAAGGTTTGCTTTAGTATCCAAGACTAAATGCAAAGGAACACACAAGGCTCAAGAATTGAAAGCATGGAGAGGCTACTAATATTAAAATGTTTGGGTAGACCCTATTTTCAGACAAGCATGTAATCTTCCCGCTCTCTGGAATCAATGACAATACAGCCACACAGTGATTAAGCACTGTTTCACAAACAGTCTATTTTAAGAAGTTAATAGTGGCACAGTAAACAATCAACTATAGGCAATAACTATCTCAAACCAGAAAGACAAAGAACAGCAAGGGCACAAGAAACATAACTGGCAACTGTGTGGTACATAGTCATACTAGACAAAGTGACTATTCACCACATGGTCTCCTTTAGAAATAGCTACTTGATGGGTTGCTTAAGTGGGTACCTACAGAATGAGTAGCAGAAACACAGAGCAGATGGAGAGTAAATAAGAAAGTGAATAGAGAAGTTACATAACTACAACTTGGAAGGGGATATTTACAGACTATATGATACAGTATCTTTACCTTGTGCATTTAAATTTGAATACCAGCATAGCACTGAGGAGAACAAATCCTTCTACTTCTGGGACTATATATAGAGAAGGGAGGAAGCAACAAAATTGACTTAGTTAAGGCTTGCAGGACAAAGTCCTAAAAAAGCAGGAAGTGTGTTAACCACTTTGGCTAGCATTAATAGGCCTAATAATGACATTCACAAGTATATCAATGGAGGAAAGTGGGCAATAAAGTGCATAACCACAGTGGCTGACATACTCAATCTGTCTTAAGATAAAGAGACGCATAAACAAGTAATGACAACTTTACAGACTGCCATTACAAAGAACATGCAGATTTGGAACATGTGACTTGCACAAAAGTCGGCCAGTCCAGATGCCATTCATTATATTATAGGTTGAGGGAATCAGCTAACCCACTATTTTGGGAGAGTCGTGTAAAACTGAGGAGGTCTTACAAGCCTGGAGGAAAAGTATACCACCAATCTTTGTAACTGGCACATTTCAGTGCTGTACCTATAAACTTGTATATGGAGTAAATAATGGAGCAAGTAGTGAGACAGAGGTGAGGTCCTTAGTGCAGGTTTCACTGTATACCTATCCTGTAACTATAAGGTCCAGATTACGTGATGGATTCTGAACCAGGTTGCTCAATCAGGCTCTGCTTTAGTCCCACCTGCCAGACTTCTTGCTTTGCGTGCTTTCAGAAGGCAGCATTGGCAGGCTTTCATCTTGGGCTGTTTCACCTTTTCTGCAAAACTCATCTCCTCAGGAACAAGGACAACTATTTTCTTGAGTGAACACGCATCAGATAAACTAACAATATTGAAAAGCTGCATACCTTAAAGCCCTTAAAACACCTACCCACTTATTTGAAAGGGCGCATGAACAGCTAGATACAAGCTTTTTGGTCTTTTTCTGGACTTGTTAATGCAGTACTGCTAGCCACAAGTTAGCTCCGGAGGCAAGACCTAATGAAAAGATATTTCTGACCCCAACATAGTTTTAATGCCTCAGTCCAATATAAACGGCACAAATGAATTCTAAGCACCCTGTGTGGGGACAAACTCCGTTACTCTACAAGTTTTGCACTTAAATCGTGTATTCCATAGTTATGTCAAAGTAGTAACAGCTTACTTTTATATTGCTACTTGGATCCCTAAGCACTTCAACAGCTTAACTGAAGAATCACTTGCCCTCCACCATCCCCGAAATGCAGTCACTTTTAAGGCAGAAAACACCAGCTGTTTATCAGCAGACAGCAATGCTACACAGTCTGGGAAAGGAATTAAAGATCATCAAATCCAACCAAAATTTCAGGGGGATTTAGGGAGGCAGAAAACAGTAACCCAAATACAAGTTTGACTCGTACACTTGTGAAAAACACTTAAGGATATTTAGTTACCTCAAGCACGCATGTTAAGTCTCATCTGAAAGACAAAGCTAAGATCTAGTCAATAATGCCTTCAAACACCATCCTAAAGAGCACACAGGTAAGGCCCAGAATTTAAGGCTCACTCCACTGGGGGGCGGGGGGGGAGGACTTGGGTAAGCATGCAATGAGTTTTTCATGCATGATTTTAAAAAGCAACATTAGAGGCAATACCTGTTTAAACAGGTTTCTGCAGATTAAAGTTTAAAACTTCAAATTGGGTTGTTTTTTGGTTTTTAATATATTCCCATACCCACACTGCTTTTCACCAAATTAATTTTACATCTGAACCAACTTTGCTGATTGCAGATAAAACAAGCAAACAGGCAATTTCCTTCAA
Organism: Chrysemys picta bellii; assembly: GCF_011386835.1. Taxonomy (NCBI): domain Eukaryota; kingdom Metazoa; phylum Chordata; order Testudines; family Emydidae; genus Chrysemys; species Chrysemys picta. The sequence goes on along the minus strand of NC_088794.1, from coordinate 24,236,141 downwards.
AGGCCTCGGAGCAGAGAACATCCTGCACAAAGTGGCTTCTTTGAATAAGAGAACCCATTCATGTTTAAATAGTGTAACAAGAGAGCACAAGTCAGAAACAGCACTTATAGGAGGAAGCAGCTTTGTACAATAGAATGACCAAAGACAGCATCCTAAAAATTACTTGCTCATTTTAATTTTGTTAATCCTTAGTCTTGAAACAGACATTTCCAAGTAACTTCCATCCCTCCATAGCAAATCCACACATGGAAGTCATAAGAACAGCCATACCTTGGGTCAGACCAAAAGTCTATCCAGCCCAGTATCCTGTCTTCTGACAGTGGCCAATGCCAGGTGCCCCAGAGGGAATGAACAGAACAAGCAATCATCAAGTGACCCATCTCCTGTCCCCCATTTCCAGCTTCCGGCAAACAGAGGCTAGGGACACCATCCCTGCCCATCCTGGATAATAACCATTGATGGACCTATCCTCCATGAATTTATCTAGTCAAAGGCCAGAGAAAGCAGTTATCTGAAAGTACTGCACCCTTTTGGATCCATTTAGTGTACCTGAGCCAATTCACAGAAGCAGAGAGAGGTCATAGTGGATCTAACTCAAAAAGGGGGTAAGCAAGTGCTACCCAGCCTTCCCTGAGGAGTCTTAAGAGGAACTGGAGCAGTGTACTTAACATACAGCATTGGGGGTTGATCTTCTTACTGTTTCATAAGTCTGCCACTTGACTGTCCTTTCTATGCTGTAATTTGCAGGTTAAAAAAAAAGCACTTCACATATTTAGGATTCTAAGCTGAGGAATCTTGTTTCTAGGTTAGCAGGCAAGGCAGGACAGAATGCCCTCCAGCAACTCTCACGCAGAGGGATCCTTTCCAATTAAGGGAGCAACAGGTGTGTCGCACCAACATGCACTTCAAAGTTAGATTACTAGAACCAGGTTTTTGAGCCAATTCCCAACTTTCTAGGTCTTAAACATAAGTGAAAGGGATAGTGTCAATAAAGACAGGGCCCGATCCCATTTTTCATGCAGGATCAGGCCCTAATGCTTCATATATTCCTAGTTCAGTAGTATTTTCATCTGTTTTTAACTGGCAGGAGATAAACCTAAGAAACTTTCAGAGATGTACCTTTAGCTTTCTAGCAGGCTGGATTAGGGCTTGGAAAAAAGAAACAAAAAACGTTTTTGTATGTTTCAAATGTCAACAGGAACATGAAAAAGTGTTTGTAGGGTGGTGCCTATGGGTAGGCTCCACAATATTTTTTAAACACCCTGTTGGTCTCACAGTATCACATAAATCACTACTTGCATTCGCACCTAGAAGCCCCAACCAAGACCAGGAACTCACTGTTCTAGACACCGTACGTACATGCACACACACGCAGAGTAGAGCCCTTGGCCTGGAGAGTTTCTAATCTAACTAAACGAGAGAAAAGATGGAACAGAGAAAGCACTGTCCCCCCATCTTCCAGAGGTCTTGAGCCAGAAAGATTAAGTCATCTGGTCAAGTTCACATTGTCTGGGTTTTCCCACAGAACAGACTGCAGATCTCCCGAGTCCCAGTTCAGTGCTTTACTCAATAACCACTCTTCCTAAAAAACCCATATTGGCTTCTAAAATTAAGCACAGCAGGTAAAAGAGCTTTTAAAATCCATGCATGTCTCTACATTTCAAGGCTTTAAGCCTTACCAAGGATGAGGTTTGTTTGATGGGATTACAGTTTAAAAGAAGGGTTTCAGAGTAGCAGCCGTGTTAGTCTGTATCCACAAAAAGAAGAACAGGAGTACTTGTGGCACCTTAGAGACTAACAAATTTATTAGAGCATAAGCTTTCGTGGACTACAGCCCACTTCTTCGGATGCATATAGAATGGAACATATATTGAGGAGATATATATACACACACATACAGAGAGCATAAACAGGTGGGAGTTGTCTTACCAACTCTGAGAGGCCAATTAATTAAGAGAAAAAAAAAATTTGAAGTGATAATCAAGCTAGCCCAGTACAGACAGTTTGATAAGAAGTGCGAGAATACTTACAAGAGGAGATAGATTCAATGTTTGTAATGGCTCAGCCATTCCCAGTCCTTATTCAAACCGGAGTTGATGGACTACAAGCTATCAGGAACAGTATCCCTGATAATGTCACAGCTAACCTGGTGGCTGAACTTTGTGATTTTGTCCTCACCCACAACTATTTCACATTTGGGGACAATATATTCCTTCAAGTCAGCGGCACTGCTATGGGTATCCGCATGGCCCCACAATATGCCAACATTTTTATGGCTGACTTAGAACAACGCTTCCTTAGCTCTCGTCCCCTAACGCCCCTACTCTACTTGCGCTACATTGATGACATCTTCATCATCTGGACCCATGGAAAAGAAGCCCTTGAGGAATTTCACCATGATTTCAATAATTTCCATGCCACCATCAACCTCAGCCTAGATCAATCCACACAAGCGGTCCATTTCCTGGACACTACTGTGCTAATAAGCGATGGTCACATAAATACCACCCTATACCGGAAACCTACTGACCGCTACACTTACCTACATGCCTCCAGCTTCCATCCAGGACACACCACACGATCCATTGTCTACAGCCAAGCTCTAAGATATAACCGCATTTGCTCCAATCCCTCGGATGGAGACAAGCACCTACAAGATCTCTATCAAGCATTCTTAAAACTACAATACCCACCTGCTGAAGTGAAATAACAGATTGACAGAGCCAGACGAGTACCCAGAAGTCACCTCCTACAAGACCGGTCCAACAAAGAAAATAACAGAACACAGTGGTGTCACCTTCAGCACCCAACTAAAACCTCTCCAGCACATCATCAGAGATCTACAACCTATCCTGAAAGATGATCCTTTACTCTCACAGATCTTGGGAGACAGACCTGTCCTCGCTTACAGACAACCCCCCAACCTAAAGCAAATACTCACCAGCAACCACACATCACTGAACAAAACCACTAACCCAGGAACATATCCTTGTAACAAACCCCGATGCCAACTCTGTCCACATATCTATTCAAGTGACATCATCATAGGACCTAATCACATCAGCCATACCATCAGGGGCTCGTTCACCTGCACATCTACCAATGTGATATATGCCATCATGTGCCAGCAATGCCCCTCTGCCATGTACATTTGCCAAACCGGACAGTCTCTATGCAAAAGAATTAATGGACACAAATCTGACATCAGGAATCATAATACTCAAAAACCAGTGGGAGAACACTTTAACCTGTCTGGTCATTCAGTGACAGACCTGCGGGTGGCTATATTACAACAGAAAAACTTCAAAAACAGACTCCAACGAGAGACTGCTGAGCTAGAATTGATATGCAAACTAGACACAATCAACTCCGGTTTGAATAAGGACTGGGAATGGCTGAGCCATTACAAACATTGAATCTATCTCCCCTTGTAAGTATTCTCACACTTCTTAACTGTCTGTACTGGGCTAGCTTGATTATCACTTCAAAAGTTTTTTTTCTCTTACTGAATTGGCCTCTCAGAGTTGGTAAGACAACTCCCACCTGTTTATGCTCTCTGTATGTGTGTATATATATATATCTCCTCAATATATGTTCCATTCTATATGCATCCGAAGAAGTGGGCTGTAGTCCATGAAAGCTTATGCTCTAATAAATTTGTTAGTCTCTAAGGTGCCACAAGTACTCCTGTTCTTCAGTTTAAAAGAAGCCACCTTACCTCTTGACAAATCTGGAAACATTGCAGATTAGGATAAGGCATTTCACCTAGTTTTCAGGTCACTTAAATATTGAGTGTGAAAGACTAACACTTTTGGCTTTTAGTCTGAGAAAAGAAGCAGGCAAAAGGAACAGAGACAAATCTAATGAGAACCTATTTATATTATATTGATGACATCCACTTGTACTACTAGCTTTTGGAGGGGGCTTGTGTTCTTCTGTCCACAATATATAGCAGAGGCTTTCCCTTAGCTAGAAAAACCACATGGTTTATTTTTAAACGGAATGTCCCTTTAAAAGAAACCATGGGTTTAAAAGTACGGGGGGAAAGTGCTGTCTCACTACTGCTATCCAACTAGATTTCCAAACCTAAAATATGATAGGACCTCAAGCTCCATCCTTCTTTAAACTGCACAGACAGCTCAGAATGGAAAGAGCCTTTTACAAGGTAGACTGCACCCAGAATTGAAGAGTTTTAAAGAAAACCAACCACTTTGGCAGCAACGCTCAATTCACACTAGTCCCAGAGTATTTCAGATAAAGAAATCAACAAGGGCCATGGGAGGTGGCATATGCCATCCAGGCTCTGCTGCTTCCTCTGTTTGCACTGCTTTTTCCCCTTCAAACATGTAGATACCCATATGGTCCCAGCATTTAGTAGCCAAGCACCTCCCAAATATTTAATGAAGGCTGAATTCTTTCACTCTTCCTTGTGAGCCTTTATGGAAATAGCTGGATACGTTGACAGGGTTGATGGTTTGTTGTGAGTGGATGCACTGTACATCAGAGCGCTGAGAGCCTTTTCTCCTTGAAAGACACTTCCCCCCCCCCCCCTTCCCTTAAAGTGAGTCTTTCAGCTAAATATTTTCTGATCCCTTCCCACCAACATCCAGTACTGAATTGCAGTAGAAAGCACTGCTGTCTTACTTTAAGCAGGCCATTTCCCACACCATGAGAAGGTGGAAGAGTACCGGCTCAGAAAGCAGTCCTTAGGGAAGCTAGTGTATAAATAGTTCGAGGACATAATGTAGGCTCCTCTGCCATTAAACAGAAAAGAGGCCACATACATTAATGCCATCTCATTGTGAGCATGACTCACAGCTCACTGGCCTCCCGAGCTATAATCAAACATTTCACCCCTTGTCCCAGAATACAGAAGACTTTCCTTCACTCAGTCTCAAGCAGACTAACATTTCAATCCATATTTTCCTCCTTTCTTCAGGAAGCTCTATCAGCTTCTCTAGTCACAGTTGCGACAAAAATAAATCCTTAACACTTTTTATTTTAACTAGTTTCTGTGAAATAGGATGTAGTTGATTTTCAAGATTGTACGCTAGATTAAAGAGCAAGCTCTCTGGTGCAGGCACTGTGCTTTCTGGGTTCTGACAGTGACTAGCACATTGTAACAATACCAGCAAGTCATCATGCTGATTTACATATTCTACATTTAAAGAGGGCCCTTCATCCTGAAAAGATCCTCGAACATTACAGCAGCTAAATAGCACCACTGAGATGCAGCCAGCTCTGGGGTGGAGGGTAGCAGACAGACAGCAGAACCCAGAAGGGAAGGATGTTTTCAGGAAAGTTCATGAGAACTTCCAAAAAGAGTGCCCCATTGGAGCTCAAGTGTTCCCTCAAAACAAGCAGGAGAGCTTAGTTTTTAAACAGGTCTTTATTCAAGTGAGCCATGCATAGGTTGCATGAAACTTGGTTCATCTACCTCAGGTAAGATGAAGGGCAGAAATAACCCTTCTAGGATTCAAACTTGTGGTTGCAGGGCATTTAAGTGTTAAACACATTACTTGCCCTGAACCAGAGAATCTGCCCCCAGGCATTACAATGGGAGGGAGCTCAACCCCTAGGAACTCCTGCCTCATCTTTGTCTCAGAAATTCTGAGTTTAAGGCTAGAAGGGGCCACCAGATCACCCAGTCAGACTTCCTGTGTATCACAGGCCATCGCCCAGCACCCTCACATTAACCCCAACAACCAAAGCATTACAACCCACACTCCACGCTGCAGATGAAGGCAAAAAAAAAAAATCCCAAGATCACTGACAATCCAACCTGGGGCAATTCCTTCCCAACCCCACATATGGAAATCAGTTAGAAAGAACCAGCCAGCCAAGCACGTCAGAGAGAATGCTCAATACCACTTCAGAGCACAGGCCCACTCCAATCCAGTGTCCCATCTCCAGCCAAGGTCATCTCTGATGCTTCAGAGGAAGGAGACAAAAAAAAAATCCATAGTACATTTGGAGGGGGAAATCCCTTCTGACCAGGTGGCCAGCTGAAGCCTTAAAGAATGAGCTTTAGGAACATAAAAGCGAACTCCATGGCTGCCCTGCCCCGTATCACCACAAGCAAACCCATCACACAATCCCAGTCAAATTTGTCCAGATCTCTCAAAACTAATTAGGTTGTCCCTGTGTCCCTCAACTCCTACTGGGAGGCTGTTCCAGAACCTCACTCATCTGATGGTTAGAAACCTCAATATCTAGCCCAAATTTATTCATGGCCAGTTTATATCCATTTGTTCGTGTGCCAACACTGTCCTTTACCTTAAATACCTCTTCACTTTGTGGTGTTTACCCTACTTATGTATTTAGAGAAAGTAGTAACCCCTCTCAGTCTTCTTTCTGCTACGCTAAAGAAGCCAAGCTCTTCCAGTCGCCTCTCGTAAGCTTGGCCCTACGTTTCCAAGTCACTCTAAATTCAGTGCCTTGCATGGTGACAGATTACAGAGGGGTAGCCGTGTTAGTCTGTATAAGCAAAAACAAGGATCTGATGAAGTGGGTTATAGCCCACGAAAGCTTATGCCCAAATACATTTGTTAGTCTCTAAGGTATCACAAGGACTCCTCGTTTTTCCAGTCACTCTAGTATCTCTTCTCAACACTTCTTCCAGTTTGATTTCATCTTTCTGGATCATGGGTGACCAGAATTATACACAGTCTTCCAAATGAGGTCTTACAAGGGTCTTGTACAATAACATTAATACTTCTCTCTCTCTACTGAAAACGCCTCACCTCACCTATACCCTAGGATTGTGTTTGCCTTTTTCCACAACTACACCACATCAGCAGGTCAATCATCTTGTGATCAACCCACATGCCCAGGTCTCTGCTCCTCTGTTTCTGACTGATAAGCTCCCAACTTGTAGCAGAAGTTATTATTAGACCATAAGTGCATAAGCTTGAACGTCATAGTATTGAATTATATGACATTTCCATTACTCCAGTTTTCAAATCTTGGTGATCCAAATCTTCCTGTAGAATATTCCAATCTTCCTTCTCTGTTAGCAATTCCTCCCAATTTTGTATCACCCATAAATTATCACACTTCTATTTTTTGTGCAAAAGTAATTCATAAAAATATTAAATAAAATGTCATCCCAAAACTGATCCTTGAGGACCTCCACTAGTAACCTCCCTCCAGTTTGAAATTTCACCATTTAGCACAACCTGTTGCCTTTTTCCCTTTAGTCAGTTCCTTATCCAGCTTAGAATTCTTGTACTAATCCGCATCTTCTCTAAGTTAATAAATTTCCATGTGATACCATGTGAAATGATTTACTGAAGTCCATGCATAATAGATATACACTGCACTTCCCTTATCTTAAAAAAAAAAAGCAGCTATTTTCTCACAGAAGGAAATAAGATTAGTCTGGCGTTACATCCCCTTTTCTGTTTACCTCCATGCATTTTATTCTATGCTTCACAATTTGTTCCAAAATCTTGCAATTACAGAGACTAACAGCTCTGTAATTGCCCAGATCACTTCTTCCTCCCTTTCTTAAACACTGGTACAAAGTTTACCTATTCTCAAATCACACAGTACTACCCCCGAATAGATAAATGTATTAAAAAATCTTTGCTACTGTAATAGCAATCTCATGTGTCAGATCTTTCAGTATTCTGGGTTGGAAATAATCTGGTTCCCCCACTTTGAGCACATTACACTTTGAGTTTTCCATCTGCCTCAGATATGGTCATTTCTGTTTTGATACACTAATTTCCATCAGCTGTCCTGCCTTCATGCCCATGTTCTATATTATCGTCCTTACTGAAAACCAAGGCAAAGTACAGTATTCATTCAGGTTTTGGGCCATATCTACATTATCTTTAATCTCCTCTCCACCCACACTGCACAGCAGCCCAACCTCATCCTTGCTTTAATTTATAAACTAAAAAAACTCTTATTTATTCTTTCAGCTCGACTTCTACCAATTCTCACTTTATTCCTACATTTTCTAATCTCCAAGATGTCGCTTTTTTGCTGATCAACCCGTTTTTCCATTCCTTAAGAGATCTCTCCTTACGTCTAATCTTTCTGAGGTAAGTTATCCATCGAGATAAGTCTAGAACCTTTCTCTACAAGCTGTTTCTCTTTGGTTGGGATACACATTGCAGACAGTTTTTATATAGTTGATTTAAAGAAAGTTCCCGAGCCGTTCAGTCCAGCTGACTTGTTTAACTAATTCCCTTTATCTCTCAAAGTCTGGCCCTTTGAAATAAAAAATTGTAATTGACAACCTGATTTTGATTATCGTATCATTTAATTTAAACTGAATAAACTTGCAATCACTCGATTCACAGTTATTTCTTATCACCAGCCCTTGTGTGATGTTCTCACTACTTACCAAAACCAAGTCTAAAATTCCAGCGGCCCTTATTAGCTCAGTGAAAGTCTGATGAAGGAAACTGTCATCTATCACATTGAGGTATATAAGTGGATCCAACCAATATTAGTAGCACTTATTCTCCAATCTATATCTGGGAAGTTAAAGTGTTCCATTATGACTCAACCTGCAGTATTTATCTCTAGTAATATTAGTTGACTATCCATATCTGAGTCTGACCAAGGGGGTCTATGGTGGACCCCTAACACTAACCCCTTAGAACCTCTTTTACACTCCTTCCCCAAAGTGATTTTGATGCAAACGGATTGCTTTGTCCATACTATCACTTCTAATTTCTTCAATTTATTGCACCATTGTTATACAACACTACCCTACCAACTTTGCCTTTATTTCTCTCTTTAACAGCACATACTCTTCAATACCTGTATTCCAGTCATGAGTGCTATTCCACCATATTTCCGTAATCCTCATATCATCTGGTTTGGCCTCCTGCACCAATAGTTCTAGTTGCTCCATTTTATTGCCCAGACTCTGTGCATTCATGTATGAGCATTTCAGTTATTTTCCTCAGACCTCACTCAGTTTTCGAGAGGGATTGGGTATAGTCTTTTCACTAACAAACACCTGACTACTACTCCAATCAGTACAAGTACTTTCTTTCTCCTTGTTTCCATACTCATCTTCTGGTGTTCCTTTATCCCTTGCTACACCTTCATTTAGCTGACTTTCCTCCTCCTCTGTATTCATGCATGGAGATTTCCAAGGGCTGCTTAGTCGATTCATTTTGTCCCAAATGAACACAAGTGTGATCTACATGCAGCAGCTTCTGTTGCACTCCATGTCATTCACCCAGCTTCTTTGGTATCCTACCAACTTTTCTTTCTATCCCTCTCACCCCAACAATGACCCTTGACAGCGCAAAACTAAGTCCATCAGAATAACATTCTACTTCCTGCGTCATTTGCTTTCAATGCCTTTTATGTTTTGTTTCAAATATTGGTCTTTTCAAAATAAGCCCTCTACATGAAAGCACAGGCCCTACCACTTCATCTTTAGCTACATAGGGCCTGCGTCACACTGTTGAGCAGTTCAGATTGCATGTGATAAATGAATGGGTATACACGGTTTAGACAGTGTAACAGACAAAAGTAGCACTTTACAGAAATAAAAGCATGAATTCCTACAGAGATGTTTTTAAGATCCCATTTCCCTATAATGCACTAGTTTGCAAAGAGCCAATTATATTTTGCAGAAGACTTGAAAGGAACATCAAGCAGACAACCTACCCGCTTCCCACATGACTGCAAATGACATTTTTGTTCTGGAAATGTCATTTCTCAGATTTAAAGAACGACAAGGAAGCAGTGCAGTCCAGTGGACAAAACATGAGACTGGACAACAAAACTATTGATTTCTACTCGTGGCTTGGTCGCTGATTGGTGTTATTACCTTGGGTAAGTCACTTAAACTCTCTGCACCTCAGTTTACCCAATCTATAAACATAGGGATAAAGAATTTGATCCATGGAGGAAAAAGTCATTTAGTGCACCAGTTATCCAGAGTCACCACAAAGTGCTTTTGAATAGGACTTGATTCATCCACTACTGAAATGAAGCAGGAGAACTGTTCACAAACAGATAGCAGCTCTACATGAGTTAGACACAAAGTGAAAGACTGTATCCAATTAAACTGCATAGGCAGTTGTTAGAAACTTGGCTAAAATACCAGGATTAACACCTACCTGAAAGGCCCAAATGACCACAAGCAGTCAGAATCTCAGTGCGGTCTCATCTGAAAACGGTAGCAACATATTCCAACATACCTTACTCTACACAGAATAATCGGCCCTATTTTTGAACATGTACGTTTTACCTGGTAGGACTTTTGCACCAGCAGAAGTTATTTCTCCTTTCTGTGCCTGCAAGAATCAGGCAAGGACAGACAGTTGCCCTTCTCTTTGGCAGGTTTGAAAGCCACTCGTCTCCTAGGGAGGAGCCTCAAGAGATTCACTTCACTAATCAACAGTAAAAGCGGAGACTGTTCTACATCTCAAGCTTCCCAGAGTACAAAGTGACTCATCAAGTTTGAGAAGTTCAGAAAGATCTAAATTTCTGGCTGTCTCTCCAGCATAAAGGCACTTTTCCACCACAAGGGTCTGCTGTATCACCACACCAGCTGGGAATTCAATGTCTTCCCTAGATGGTGGCAAGAGAAGGACTAAAGGAACCCTCATGTATTACTGAACAGCATGTTCCATCTTAACTCTTCTTCATGACTTCACAACAAGCCACACTGCCCTTTTATTTCCTCCAGAAAAGACTGGGTACATTCCCTTCAGAGTTGGATCAATCAGCAGGGAACATGCCTCAAGAACAAGGTTCATTCACCCTACCTTGGGCTGCCATAACCAAACCCTTCCTGCAGCCCACATTTACCAAAGGCAGTTTGCCAAAAGATGTATTTTTTAAGGCCTAACAAAGAATTCTACAAAGCTCCTACTTCCAAGTAGAGCATAGAGCACTCTTGGCCAAATGTTCATGCTGTACTTGAAACTGCAGTATCATATGTTCATTTTCAGGATTGCAGGCCCAGAGATGAAAGCAGAGGGAAACAGAAGTCTACTGAAATGTCAGTATCTAATTGCTCAAGTATCTAATGTTTGTTTACATGCATAGCTGTGGCTTCAGTCCTGAAATTCCCCCACACAACTCAGTGGCAGAATAAGTCATGGCATACAAATTAAAAAAAAACATCAGGGAATCTTGCATATGTTCAGATGGAATGTTCCCCTTTTGTAACCAGCAAAGACAAACCCAGAAGCCAATGCAAGCACTTGCAGAGAATGATCGGTTATTTCAGCACCAGTGCACCCAATCCTAACAGCTTCATTATACAAATTTCAGCATGTGTCTGGCATTTTAACCAAACTGTCAGGACCAAAAGGCAAAACTCTGACCATGGACATGGCAGTAAACAGTCTTCTCAGTTATCCCTAGCCAATGACCTCCATTTATTTAAGATCTTCTTGCAGCCTGTAGCTAGAGTAACAAGACCCAGTCTCAGTGTCTGAAAGACACTTGGGACCCAAGTGATCTGCTCATTATAAAAAAACTGTTTCATTGTGGTCTGCCAGTGGCATGAGACCAGGGAGCCTTATACAAGGTGTATTACTAGCAAGAACTTTAGCAACAGGAAACTCTCGGGAAGGAATGAGATTTAGTGGACAGAGCAGAGGACTTCTCGTCCTACTTCCTGCCTTAACTGACCTTTGGCAGACATCAGCCTCAGTTTCCCCAGCTGTAATGCAAGTCTTATAGTCACAGAGATGCTGTGATACTTGAGAGGTACATCTCTCTCCATAATGAAGAATTAAGCCTCCTATTGCAAGCTCAATTTTGATCCCTCTACCAAAACTGAACCAACCCACCTGAAATTTCTCATGTCACATCTTAGTCCACGGTAAAGTTCCTTCTTGAAAGGCTAAGGGCAAACTGGACAAGTTTTGGAAATACTGTACATGTAAAGCACTTTGAAATCCTCTGATGAGAAGTTTTTATCAGAGTGCAAAGCACTTATGTTAAGCTACTGTATTCTGGCTTGTTCCACCTCCGACTTGTAACATTTTAGAACTCTATTCCAGAACACCTGAAGTCCTTTGACATTTGAAACTTCAGGGAGATTTTTCTTGGCATTGCAAGAGTGGCGAGAGATTGACAACAAAGCAATATCAAAAGAATATTTTCCAACTAGTACATTTTTGTACCTTGTGGAGCCAGCACTTGATTAATAAGTCACAGACGTTTTAAATTTCTGCCTATGTAAACATTTAAGGCTCTTGTATTCAGAGGTAATGAGGAACAGGGCAAGTACCATTCAATATTCTGTGCCATAGATATTGCCAATTGAAAGCAGAGCAGCTGAACTTGATTCATAAGTTGCTTCAACATCACTCTCACTAATTCAGTGTAGCATCAGAGCACTTTCCATTACCCTGTGCTAAGAAACTGTCTTTGAGTAAGTGGCCCAGATACCAGGGTCCTGCCCTTCGCATTACAGAAAACCTTGGACTACAGATATAAGTGTGTATCACCTAGAAACAGGTTGATATATCGGTTTCCTCTCCCAACAAGGTTTTATAATACAGGGAGAAGACACTAGTAGTCACATGATCTTCGCGTGAGCTCAAAATGTGTGTGCGATGCTGTATAAATAATACAGTCCCCTCTCCAGAGGGTTGACAATCTAAGCAGAAAAGACACACAGGAAGAATTATCCCCAGGTTAAAGAAGTATCCCATTTACAGATTACATGCGCTGACTGAAGCACTGATTAAGTGACTTCTCTACAGTGTCACGGCGAGTCTGTGACAGGGCCAGAAACTGAACCCAGACCTCAAGTCCCAGCTGCAACCACAAGCTCATGCTTAACATAAAACTACATAGATCAGTGAGCAAACAGAATGCTGCAAAGCTGAATTAAGAAGTCACCCAGATACAAACCTCTTAAAAAAAAAAAAAAAAAAAAAAAAAAAACACACACACTCCCTTGCAGCCTTCCTGAACTGTAAAAAAAAAAAAAAAAGTGCTTTCAAGTAAACAATTCACAGGGGAAGTGTGTCAGCTGGGAGACTGCATATCAATGCACACCTAAGACCTGTGGCAATACTAGTACTCAGAACTGCTCAGAGTATTATTACTAATAGAAGCCTGTCCTACTTAACAACTGTTTGCTAGACAGGGCATGGAATACTCCACAGTTCAACTGAGTGAGAAGCTATTGTTAAACTAGCAGTGCCAAGCAAGAAAGGTTCAGGGAAACCCCTGTCACGTTTCTATTATAAAGCTATTTTATGAGCTAACTATGTGCTCAGAGCAGCTTCCTTTTTTTGAAGGGGAGTAGTTTTGTTGATTGTTCCCTCCTCCCCACACACAGCGCTCTGAAAACTTGGACCTTGGAGTCTAGAAAAGAGCAGCAGCCTAGTGAGGGGAGATATTGCAGCACTTACACTGCACCATAAATCTTAGCAATCCATACTCGATACCACTGCACCTAGGAATAGGGGGGGCAATCTCAAAGCTAGAATCCTATCTTAACTACAGATGGAGCAGAATCTTATCCAGATCCTGTGCCCACAAATAGGTTTTAAGGCCACTGCCTAATCAGTTTGACAAAGGTCAGATTACAAACCGTTTTCAGAAAATGGCCTGAAATCTGTAGAGCCTTGCTCAGTTAGAGGTCTCTGAACATTTTAAAACATGTTCGGCCCCATTCACACTGGCCAACTAATAGTCTAAAACCAGTTTGAGAGGAGAGCCACATTTAAACAATGCAAATGCTTTCCAAACATGGTACAATTTACAGTGACAGGTCCAAACTTCCTTGCCTTTTGACAGAAGCTAGAGGACCTACGTTGTTTGGTTGTTGTAAGAAGTTACATGAACATATTAAGCAATATTGTTTTGATTGTACAGTACAAGCATCTCGTGGTTTGTTTTTTTTTCAGGAAGTCTGAGTATATTAAACATCTAACAAATTGCCCTAACAGGTTTACCCATTCCCTTGAGAGCTAGTTAGCTTAAAAAAAGTGAATTAAAACCCAATTAAGGTCCTACACATGCTCTCGATTCTCACCTGCAACTGTCGCTTTCATAACCACCTTTTTTTATTTCAGATATTCTTCTCTTCTATTTGTGTGATTGAGAAGGACCAACTATGCAGGAGAAAGTGCCATCATAAGCTAAAAAGGAACTGAAAAGAATAAGGACAAGCACTTTTTTCTAATCTCTTCCAGTTCCTTTTAGGTGTCATTTGTAGCTGTAATAGGCAAATACAATTTTTGCAGAAATATTTATGCAGAACATGCCCCTTGCTCTCTATGGTCCTTTGAATCCTACTCATTTAGTGACAAAAAGCACTAACACTCATTAGCTGCACAGAGCCAATTCAGCTGAGTGAGCTGGGTCTAGTCTAACTCGTGTCATCAGCAGAATTATCAATCAAGTGTGATTAACATGTGATCTTTATTTCTAGGGACAGTGCAATGGGCAAAAAGATCTCAGCTAGATTTTCAGATCATAGGCAACCATTGCAGCACTAGGAGTTAGTCATGTTTTGCCTGGTAAATTGAATGAGAACTAATAAAAATACCAGACACTTTTCTGCCTGTAACTGCATGTGGACTGTCTGAAGTTGTTTTCAGTGTTTAATCATTACACTGTCTCCTATGTTATTCCCTAAACCAAAGGAAACTTGCTAGTATTACTGAAAATTGAGTGAAACACACTTGCTGCAGCTTATGTGAAGCAGCAACTGAGTCCCTTCCCTCAACACACACATGCAAGAAAGCTCTTAATTTTTTACAACAGAAGTTTCTCCTTTATATCAGTTTACAGTCCACGGCTCAAAACAACCTCAGTTTTCCCCTCTGCCAGCCAACATTCACAGCCACTTGACACCAGCAGACCAAAATGAAAGGCTTATTCCAAAGGTTCTGGCTGAGAAGCAATACTCCATTACTGTTACAAGCCTCGCTAAAACTTTTTGAATACAACTCAAGATATTTTAGACCACAAGATCATTTCACTGCTTCCTGCTTCAGAATTTTCCAATGAAGATGAAAAGAAAGTTGTAAGCAGAAGTATCCTGCTCAAGCCAGCCACTGACTTGTTTGATTCGTAAGATTTTGTATTCCTTGGACTTCCTTTTACTTACATAAGTAGTAAACTATGCTGGTTTAAGATTAGATGATCTCTGGACACTAACTGGTCAGCAGGAAATATTTATGTTCATGTTACATGAAGGACATGAGGTATGTTTTGGAGAGGAAGAAGCAGCAACTATATAGTCAAGGAGCCAAGACCTCAGTGTATGCAGACCAGCAATCCTACAATTTGATCCATGCTTAGCAGACTTCTGAGCCTGTGAGGAACCCCACTGGCTTCATGTTGCAAGATCAGGATCTGAAAATGGGGCTTGGCTTTAAACCTACACAAAACAGGACTAAACTTTGTCTACAGTTGGCCCCTTGTTAGCAATCTCAGCAACAGCCAACGGCTGCATTGGACATGCAAACTGAACTCCCTTTCCTGTCTCCTAGTTCTTTTTTAATAGAATTGTACTGCCACTGTCTACGCTCTACCTTTAAACAGAGGATTCAGCCTGCAGGTCTGTCCAGCTGGCACTTTTCACAAGCACAAATCACATTTTAAAACTGAAAAGCTGCTGTGCGTTTTGTTGTTTCTTGCCACTTCAGAGCTTAGGGCTAGAAAGTCACTAAAACTGACAACTGCACAAGTAATCTCCACATCACCTGGTTTGGTGTGATCCTGCTTTTCCCCTCTCTCCTCCCTTCCATACTGGGAGCTGGCATGTGCCTGCCACCTTCCATTGGGAACACAGAGGTAAAGAACATTGAAAATTCAAGTTATGTCTCTTGTACAGTTCTCCTTGTGATTTCAGTGTGCCTTTAGTGCAGAATTAACCCAGGCTTTTTACTTGGGTGTTGCCCTGAACTCCCCGCCCCTGTTTATACACCAAAACCTCACCCAAGTAGTGCTTTCATCACGGCCTGGCCCAATTGGGGATGTGGGTTAGAGTCAGGGTTCCACTTTCACGCAGACCAGTAACCCACGTGCTTTTCAGTGAGGATGCAGGCTAAAATACTTGTGTGCTGATGGCCCTCCAACACCTTCTCACAGTTCCCCACCCACTTCCCCCTCCTTTTGTGCCTCAAAGGAGGGATTCATTCTTCTATAATTCACTGGGAAAGGAGAGTGGCTCAGCTTACTGCAACTCAAAGAACCATGGGATGTACCACCAGAAGTCCTAGCAAGTCACACTGGGGAGTGTTGCACCAATGAGGAGACAGTAACATGGGTACGGTTTTGCTGACATGTGCTTTATGTAATAGTTTGGAAAACTAGTAGCCCAATCCTCCTTTCCGCCTCCATTAACCACACTTTCCTTCCGTAGTCCATTCAGTACAGCTTTCTACCTGCTGCTCTATACCCTCTCTTATATCCTCCTTCCTTGGTTAGTTCTTTGTTCATTCACATTAATTTTGCATTGAGGCTTATTTACCTGCCTAATATTTTAGTATTAGATAGTGGAACATATGCATCTCAAGAAGAGGATTTATCTTTAACAGTACCTGTGCATTTCTTTCTCCACATTTGTCATATCACAGCCTATCAGAGCTCTCTTCCTGCATACCTGCATCATTTTGTTAAGCAGGAATTGTGTGATTTTATTACCAACCTATTCATCTCGTTTTAAAATGGACTGCCCTGGAGGGTATGGCTGAAAGATCTAAGCATCACATATGAAATACTCAGTCTCTGCAAACTCAAAGCTGAATTCCAGCAGGCTCTCGCTCAGCCCATCATCCTTATGAGGTAGGGAAAAAACAGAGCTCCATATAATTTACTGCATAGATGCCTTCAGGATGAGACTAAAGACCAACACATGCTCTCTTAAGGCATTAGCAGCCTCTTGGCACTTTTTATACAGGCTTGCACCAGTGTCCTAGCCAGAGATTCCCTTTCCATACCACTATGCCACAGCATAATGCAAGTCATACAATCAACTCAGGATTGAATAAGGACTGGGAATGGCTGAGCCATTACAAACATTGAATCTATCTCCCCTTGTAAGTATTCACACTTCTTATCAAACTGTCTGTACTCGGCTAGCTTGATTATCACTTCAAAAGTTTATTTTTTCCCCCCTCTTACTTAATTGGCCTCTCAGAGTTGGTAAGACAACTCCCACCTGTTCATGCTCGCTCTCTCTCTGTGTGTGTGTGTGTGTGTGTGTGTGTGTGTGTGTGTGTGTGTGTGTGTGTGTGTGTGTGTGTGTGTGTGTGTGTGTGTGTGTGTGTGTGTGTGTGTGTGTGTATATATCTCCTCAATATATGTTTCACTCTATATGCATCCGAAGAAGTGGGCTGTAGTCCACGAAAGCTTATGCTCTAATAAATTTGTTAGTCTCTAAGGTGCCACAAGTACTCCTGTTCTTTTTGCGGATACAGACTAACACGGCTGCTACTCTGAAGCAAGTCATTTGGCCACCAACCCAAATGTGCCTGCCTCTCGGCAGGCAAATGAAGAAAGTCTTCTGTGTTATGTAAAGGACTCTGAGATCAGAGGCACCAGATCAATATCTAAAATAGTGGACACTAGAGAAGTAGAGCCTGCCCCGGCACTCAGGAGACTGAGTTCCATTCTTGGCTCTGCCAATGCCTGCAGGGGGACCTTGGGCAAGTCACATCCCCATTTGTAAAATGGGGACAATGTAAAGCGCTCCGAGAACTACTGAAGCAAAGCCATGCAAGAGCTAGATGGTGTTATTAATTTAGAAGCCCCTAACTTCCACCTTTCTAGACATCTCACCTAAGCACTAGGCAGGGACCCAGCCTCCTGCACCATGTCCACAAGCGTATTTCTCCATTTATTCCTTAGGGTGCCCAAGTTCGTGCCCAGTTCTTTGAAGTCTCCTATTACTTCTTGTTTCTACTATTGAGAAGGCGTTGCAGGACTCAAAACTAGGTTTCTGGAATTCCCCCAGGAATCTTGTGTGAAGGAAGATTCCCAGATTGCTTATTTACAGACAGAATGCCCATTGCTAGATGCAGTATCTGAATGCTGGACAATCCTTTTCAAAAGAGTTAAACTGGGCACAATGCCCAGAACAGCCAGACATTCCCTCAAACAACACACTAAAGAGTAGTCCAAAAAAGTAAGATGGTGGAAAAAGCAGAAACTGGTAAGTTATGTACAGACCTGAAGAGATGAGACCTGAACTCAGTTACAGCGAGAAACCATGGGAAACCTGTGGGCATGAAAAAGAACACTTGCAATCCTGTACCCAGAAAGAACTTCGAAAAGAGGATTGAGGATAACCCAGCTGACCTGAGACACAGGGAAGAGATGGCTGCTACCCAAGAAAATGAAAGCTTGTTTCATGCCTTCCCTGCCTCAAGAGTGCTTTGGCAAAAACACAGTGGGGGGGAACTTAGCCTCGTCCTTCCACAACTCAGAGCCTCACCCTGCATCAGAGAAGAGCTGTGATATTCCCCTATCATTTGTAATGCTCAGAGATCTGCATGGCAAAAGCCCCGCAACGTGCAGCCTGCACGCTCCTAACTTGGTCCCCCAGCAACCCTTATTCTTACTAGAAAGGAAGGTCCAGATGCTACACACTCCAGTATCTCCCCTGCACCACTCCATCTTACAGCGGCTTTCTCCAACCCAGCACTATGGGTACAATTTTCAAAAGCACACGAGTGACTTAGGACTCGGAAAGTCCTACCTTACCCAATGCCTGATTTTGCCCCGATGATCCACTACTAGGAAGTCACATTTGGCTGCTTCAATAGCATGGGCTAGTCTACCCCACCAACTCCTTCAGCATTGCTAATGTGGCCCTCAGCTGACCTTCAGTTGACCTTCTTTCTAGCCTGAGTTCTCCTCAGTAAGGTACATCACCACTCAAACATGACTTTAAATCCCTATTCTAAACTCACACAAACGAAGGAGCCATAAAATATTTAGCGCTAGAAGTGTCTATTGTTCTTTAACCACTCCCTGCTCTTTGCACTCATGATAAAGACGATTACCAGCCCCAACTGGTGGTACTCAGACCTCTCCCCCATTGAGTCACTTCCCTGGGCATGCTTTTATGTTATCTTTAAAGTGAAATTCCCCTCTGGGCATACCTCCAGCTCATATTTGTTTTAATCCAGAAAATATATCTCAGTACACCATGAGAAAACATCAAAGAACGGCTCCTTCAACTGTAAATGTAAATATAAGTATACACTGTTATTCTCGAACTGATTGTCAGACACCTGTTACTTAGTGATTTACCCTACAGGGTACCCTACAGGGTAAATCACTAAGTAACAGGTGTCTGACAATCAGTTCGAGAATAACCGTGTATACTTTTTTTCTTATATTTACATTTACAGTTGAAGGAGCCGTTCTTTGATGTTTTCTCATGGTGCCCCGAGTTTGTCGTACTGGGATATATTTTCTGGATTAAAACAAATATGAGCTGGAGGTATGCCTGTTACTTTGTGATTTACCCTATAGCCTTCCCTAGAATTAATACAATATTTTTCACTGCCCAAGCGATCTCCTGCCACCCCCACTCATCTGCCCCCTTCCCCTCCTATTGCCTTTTCATCTGCCCCTTCAGCTTTATATCAAGGGCAAGGCTGACATTTACATTTTGTTTTGTGTTGCTATTTTTCACACCCTTGTAGTTGTTTTAATGGGAGCACCGCAAGCCACAGTAGAGTGAAATGTAATTGAGAACATGGCTGGTGTAGAACACTTATTAAACAACCTCCCTGCCCGCAGGAAACAGAGAGAAGTCACAGACTGCACTTCATGGGGATGCTCCTGAAGGATTACAAACGTTGAGAGGAATGAACAAGTCAGCAGTCATTCAGGTCTTAGCGGCAGGGACACAAGTTAATTTCATAGGCTAGAGTGAAAACAGACCACAACAGAAAGAGGATGACACAGACAGAGACACAAACACAGGGAAGACTGCACCCAAACCCTCTGATACTCTGAGGCCACTTGGCCACTCAGTCTTGCTATTTGAAAAAAAAAAATCAATCCCACCTGTAATGCTAGGGATCCCATTCAGTCCCCTTTATGCAGCAGCAATGAAAGATGGAGTGTGCCTACTGCTATGAAGATGACAAAACTCCACAGGTCAGAGCTCCTCTATCACTATCAATTTTTTGAAAACCTCAAGCAGTTTTGCTGTAGTCATGTCAGTCCCAGGATATGAAAAGGAAGTGTCACACATAAAACCAAGTGAGCCCCTCAAGTCACAAACTAAGTTCATTTTGCAGAATCAAATCTATATTGGATATTTGCCCAACTTATCCCAACTCCACCCTGAACAATTCCCATGCCTCCTATTGCAGGTAAATTTAGTAACTGCTGTTCATAAGGACATTGTGTAACCATAAAATTAGCACACAAAAGTTTCCTGCTTGGATCCATCTGATCCAAAGTAAAAATTCAAAAAGGTAAATTAACAGGATACTAGAAGTGACCAAGGAAATTTCTAAGCTACTGTCAATCCCCAATCTCATATTTCAATTTAAATTCAGCTTCCAGCATACAGGACAAAGAGCAGAACCTGAGTTGCTGAACTACCTCCAGGTGCAGCGTGCAAATGGATATAAAAGCCTAATCCACATTACGGTTTGGGACCATGTACCCCACAGACTTCCAACATGGATGTGTGCCTACAAGTCACAAGTCATTCCTGCAAGCAAGTAACATTATGAACATGAATTCTTCCACTAAATTCAATGGGACTACTCGCATGTTTAAGTGTTTGCAGGATTGGGGCTTGTGTCACAAACACATTCAAAAGCCTGGCTAGAAGTTGGCCTTCTAGGGACTTAGGAAAGTTGTGAAGAGGAAAAGGGAGTCTATAATAATTTTTCTGTTAGCATGGTCATTTTTAGAGAGATCCTGAATACGTGGGAGCAAACAGCTTGCTCAACAGCAGTTTGACACTTTTTAGTTGTCACCATTCATGCTCAAACATGCACATGTCTGAGCATCTGAGACTGCACATACACAGCAAGCTAGCACATCAGATGTCAAACACTGCCTCCCTGTCCTGTATAACGCAAGCCATCATCCTACTGACATAGAAAGGGTCATCATAACCATCACATGTTGAAAAGAAGTGTGATCAAGCTGCTGCAGCTAGAACAAGGGATTGATGATACTTTTGTGGTATGCATTTAACTGAGGTGCACATATTTTCAAACACATCTATCTCCTAACATAGACAGGTCCAAAGTGTTTGAATGCTTTCTGACCCAGAACAGAAGCAGCAAATGTCAATTCTTTTCTCTCTCTGTTTTGTATATTAAAGTGTGACCCAAGCAAACATACAACGTTTACACTTTGTGGGGAGAAATCAGAAATATTTACAGCAGGCAAACAAACGTCCTTTGCTTTTCATCAACTCATCTCACTGACTCCCTGCCGTTCATCTCAATGGGTACCTTGACATGGCGTTACCCCTAACAATTATCCGTAAGGCAAAACAGGGAAAGAACAGGTTAAAGAATATTTAGGCAAGTTAGAGGTATTCAAGTCAGCAGGGCCTGATTAAATTCATCCTAAGGTTCTTAAGGAACTAGCTGAAGCAATCTCGGAACCATAAGCAATTATCTTTGAGAACTCATGGAGGACAGATGAGGTCCCAGAGGGCTGGAGAACGGCAAACAGTACTTATCTTTAAAAAGGGGAACAAAGAGAACCCAGGGAATTATAGACCTGTCATCCTAACGTCAATACTTGTAAAGATATTGGAACAAGTTATTAAACAAGCAATCTGTAAGCACTTTAAGGACAATAGGGTTACAAGGAATAGTCAGCATGGATTTGTCAAGAACAAATCATGCCAAACCAAACTAACTTCGTTCTTGGACAAGGGTTGCTGGCCTAGGGTTTTGTTTTCTTTTTTTTTTTTGGGGGGGGGGGGGGGGAGGGGAGGAAGAGAGAGCAGTTCACATGAAATACCTTGATTTTATCAAGGGTTTTGACACAGTCCCATGTGACATTCTCATAAGCAAACTAGGGAAATGTGCACTCACCTTATAGTAACTTCAACAAGGTTACAACTGGTTGAAAGACCATACTCAAAGAGTAGTCATCAGCGGTTTGCTGTCCAACTGGGAGGACATATCTAGTGAAGTCACAAGAATGGCCGTATTGGGTCAGACCAAAGGTCCATCTAGCCCAGTATCCTGTCTTCCGACAGTGACCAATGCCATGTCCCATAGAGGCCAGTTCTTGATCTAGTACTATTCAATATTTTCATTAATAACTTGGATAACAGAGTGAAGAGCATGCTTATAAAATCTGCAGATGACATGATAGTGGGAGGGGTTACAAGCACTTTAGAGAAGAGAATTAGAATTCAAAATGACCTTGATAAATTAGAGAATTTTTCTGAAATCAACAAGATGAAATTCTATAAAGACAAGCACAAAGCACTTCACTTAGGAAGGAAAAGGCAAATGCAAACCTACAAAATGGGGAATGACTGGCTAAGTGGTAGTACTGCTGAAACCAACCTGGGGGTTACAGTGGATCACAAATTGAATACAACTCAATATGAAGCAGCTGTGGAAAAGGCTAATATCATCCTGAGGTGTATTAACAGGAAAGTTGTAAGTCAGATAGGAGCCAATTGTCCCGCTCTTCTCAGCATCTGTGAAGCTCCAGCTGGAGTACTGCCTCCAATTTTGGGCACCACAATTTAGGAAAGAGGTGGCTAAATTAGAGTGTGTCCAGAGGAGAGCAACAAAAATGATAAAAGGTTTAGACAACCTGACCTATGAGGAACAGTTTAAAAAATGGGCATGTTTAGTCTTGAGAAAAGAAGACCAAGGGGAAGACCTGATAACAGTCTTCAAAATACATTAAAGGCTGTTATAAAAAGAATGGGCATCAGTTGTTCTCTTTCTCCACTGAAGGTAGGACAAGGCGTAATGGGCTTAATCTGCAGCAAGAGAGATTTATGTTCAATATTAGGAAAAAACTATTAGGATAGTTAAACTCTGGCATAGTTTCCCAAGGGAGATTCCAGAACCCCCATCATTTTGGAGGTTTCTAAGAACAGGTTGGACAAACACCTGTCAGGGGTGGTCTAAGTTTACTTGGTCCTGCCTGAGCCCATGAAGCTAGACTTGACCTCTTAAGATTCCATCCCTGCCCTGCAAGTCTATTTGCCACTGTAGAGGGGAAGACAGATCAAATTTAGCCACAGATATTGAAGAAAGATCCTCCCTACCTCAGAAGGATGCCACCAAGTGACACGCAAGCAAACCTAGCCCTGAACTCTCAGGCCATCCTCCTCCAGCTCAAACAGCCAGAGGGAAAGGATAGCAGGGAACAGGATCCGCAGCATTTTCCAACAGCGGGACTGGAACCGCATGGAAGGAAAACTGCAAAGAGCTGCACCCTGAGAAATGCAATGGCCATTTGTGAGTTGCTTACACGAAAGGAAGGAGAAGAAAAGCAGCTACACAAAGAGCTGAAAAGCCACAAAGCAAGGTAAATTACACATCACAGACCATTCAGAGCCAGGGCAAAGGACCATGGCCCCCAGCATAACTAATCCTCAGTCCTAACTGGGAACTAATGTAATACAAGTGTTTAAACAGTAACATGACTAAAAACCACAGAAATTACAGCGGGGAGAAGGTATGCCCAGCCCGGCTGGGGAGTCAGGGGACAATCAGAGACAGAGAGGACATTTCCTTAAGCATCCCCAACCCCCGATTTCCCAGCCCACCTGCAATGGCCCCCACTCTGCCCCAAGCACCCTGCGAACCAACCTCACCCGCTCCAAGGGCTGAACTCCTACCCGCCCACGGGTACTCCCAGTCCCCCACGGGTACCCTAGCAACCACCCCACACAGACCCCCGGACTCGGCTCCAGCACCCCTCCCCCCACCAGGCATTCAACCGCCTGGAGTGGCCCAGCAGCCTGCCTCGCGAGCCCCCGCCCAGCCACCCCGCCCCGCCGCCCGCGCAGACCCCTACCCCCCGAACCGCCGCCCTCTGGGACCCCGCCCCCAACCGTTTCCCCCCCACACCGTGGAGGGGGCTGAGGCGGGCGCTGCCCTCCGGAGCGGGACCCACCTGAGCAGGCTGGAGAGCGGGTGCCCCCCGCCGCCGCCGCCCCCCGAGCCGCCGCTGCTGCCGCCCCCCGAGCCGAAGCCCGAGCTGAGGCGCTTGCCCGAGAGCAGCTTCTCCACGGCGGGCAGGTTGCCGGTACGGGCGGCCTCCAGCAGCTCCTGCTCCTTCCCCATGGCCCGGCCCCGCCGGCCGGGGCCCCGCACTCCCCGGTTACCGGCACCCGCGAACCGCCACCGCCGCCTACCCCCCACCTAGCGCCGCCAGCGCCCGCCCCGGCGCGTCCTTCCGGGGCGGGGCCACGCCGGTCCCACCCCCAGCAACGGGAAGCTCCGCCCACACAAGGGGAACCGAGAAGGGCTCCCGCCCAGCACGGGGAGGGACCTGGAGGGGCTCCTCCCCCAGAGAGGGGCGGCTCCAGGAGAGGCTACGCCCACACAATAAAGCGATGAATACTACTACTCGGCGTGGGGCAGGGTCGATGTAACCACGCCCTCGAAGGGGCGGGGCAATACATAACCCCACCCCCATAGGGGGCTGAGAGATGCTCCCCCTGTAGCTAGAAGCAGGGAATAACCCCTGATTCTGGGGGAGTATCAGAGTATAAATCCCAACCCAGAGGTGAGATGAAGGGATTGGGAATAATGCCAGGGGGTGGGGGACTCATAGGAGAAGTGACATAATATAACCCCAGCCACCCACCCCCACCTCTCCAGAAATAATTCCACCCTCCCAGAAAGGGGAAAAAATAGTTAATACTGAGGTCCCACAACAGTGCCCATAATAATGCAGCACCACACACTGATTATCTTCTGCACGGTTAAGGGGGAGCCACGTGCGTTAGAGACCAAGCCAGCAGAGCTCAAGACTTCACCTTGCAGATATACCACTGCCATCGCTCTGCAGCATCAATCCTGTTTTACAATCTCACAAAGAGCAACCTGCTGTGTGAAATACACAAGGTCTACTTAGCCTTCCTTCTATGGAAGGGAAAAGGAGCAGCTTACCATGGAGAAGTCTTTCAGGTGAAGCCTCCAAAATCCTGAGGGCCTTTGTAGGGATGATAATAAATGCATAAGTGCCTGTGAAATTCAGTGTCTAACAAAGGAAATGTAGCAGTTACTAAGCTCAGCCATCCTAACCAAGGATAGCATCCAAAACCCCAATTCTTCTGCAGTAGTGACCTTGCCTGGTCCTCAAACCTACATGCCAGAGGTAGTGTCCAATGCATCGCTTTCCTGTCCCAGGGAACGCCTGATCCCCAGACCTCCTGCTTCATGACTGAAAGCTGATACAAGGAGCCCATGATGACATTTGCATACATTAATAAAAAGGGAAGAATAATGATCTGGTTCCATGTCCCATAAGGAATGAAGTTGAAGGAATTAGACTGTTTACCTGTCTTCTAAGACAAATGTAAGGCACATCCTCCAGTGGTACATTAACACCTCTGCCTCCTAGCCCACAAGAAGCATCATAGATCAAGTATGACCCAAGAATCAAATTAGTATCTTGCATATGTGATATGATTTGGGAGGGCAAAAACTCACCACCAGGGTTGGTGCCTTGTTATCAGTCTTATCAGCAGAGACCAGAGACTAAGCACCCTTCCAAGCCCACTGGGCACCAGTCCCTTCAACTCAGATTAGAAGGACAGCAGCAAAGTAACATGGGGAAAAAATAGAATTGATGCTGCTCAGACTGTAGCTGCTCTACATATAAACACAAACCTCCAGGGCAGTCAAGCCAGCACCTTTCACTAGCACTAAAATAATCGTATCTTTTTTTAAAGGAACATGCTGCCTCATGTTTTTGAAACATGATATTTCAGCTTCAGTGGAGAATCCTCAAGGCAGGCAGATGTTCTAATTACCTTGTTTTGTGTCATCTCAGCATATCTAGCTCACGGCTGTATGTAAACACCATTAAAACATTTAAGTTTTGTCTACCTACTTTTGGACTTCCCCAGAAGCTAGTATGGCGTTTTTCTACTGCTCAACTTATCATATTTTTGCTTGACCACCTTCAGTCTGGCGCTCTCAATGCAATTTCCACAAATGAATTAATTCTCACAATCTCCCTGTAAGGTAGGTATTCTTACTCCTATTTTACACTTGGGGAAACTGAGTCAGAAACTAAATGACTTGTCCAAGATCATACAGAGATTAAGACCAAACCTAGTTCTGTTTATTCCTACTCTTATGCTTTATCTACAACACTATTCATAGTCGATCTCATGGCAAAATATAGCACTGGAATAGGCCCTGTGGTTTAGCCCTCTGGCACAATCATCAAGAGAGTTCAACCGCTTCTGAGATAGCATAGTCAAAGTCCAACAGAAACCCAAATAATCCTTAGCCCTGCTAGGCTCACTTTTCAGCCCCCTTTCTTTCAGATGAACCCCACCTAAAGCAAACTACATCAACAGGTTCCTGATGACCAATCTAATTTACAGTTTGTGTTAGACACACCCTTCCATAGGAAGGCTCTAGCAGATCATAATCTTCAATTAATTCCGAACACCAACCACACTTCACACACACACCCCTACAAACTTTGTCGGGTGTATGCTGACATAATTTGCATCAATCAAAGTCTGTAGTGGAGACATGGCTTTAGACAATTCTAACGGTATGTCTACACTATGGAAACTATACCAGCATACCTATGTTTAGATTCAATACAATCCTTCTCCTTCAGTAATTCATGCTGTAATCTTACCTCTGCATTATTCATGCTCTTTTGTATGTGACTTGTAGAAGAATCCTTACATTTAACAAATACAAATAACTAAGGAGAAATTAATTCTAAGTCTTTTTTAATACATTAAGGTAGTTTAAAAGATCTACTGAACTAATGAGGCTAATATCCATCTTAAATCATTCTGGTCCTATCTTTTTCACAATAGCAATGAATGAGAGATGTCATTTGTATTTCATGATAATAGCAGCACACTACCTAGTTGAATGTCTGGTTCAGTCAGAAGCTTTCCCCATGTGAGTGTCATTATGCTGACAAATGTCAGGTATCTGTTTACCAAGTAAAACTCAAGGCTTCTTTCTTGAGAGTGTTAACTCCTTCCTGTTTTACAAAAGGGGAGTCTCTCAGTTGTGTTATGATTATTAGTGAATATTAATCCATAAAGAAAACACTGTTTAAAAATATACTAGGGAAAGATGGTGTGATGGGTTATATGAACCTCACACTGGCCAGGAGGGGTTAACAAGCTGCAATGACTCCAATCAGTCCCACCAGATTATCTCTGGAATCCAGGGGGTCAGATTCCCAGCGTGCAATTTTCTCCATCCCATAATGCTATCTATAGACCATAATTTTCACATCTTTTTTTTAAATACACCACAAACCTGTGTGGAACATTTTGGTGTTTGCCATCTCTGACAGAAGCATGGAGCCCATAAAGCTCTGCACTATTCTCATGAAAGTTGCAAATACAGGATGCATGATTCTCCTGTATTTGCAGACCCTCAGGAAGTACCACAACAACCAGGGACATGAGGATTTCTTTGAGGACAGATTGCTGAGGGACATAGCAAAAAACAATTAAAAGCGCTTGGTGGCGTTCCTGAAGCAGTTGCAGACAGTGGAGTGCCACTTCTGGGCCTGAGAATCAACACTGAGTGGTAGGATTGCATTGTAATGCAGCTTTGGGGTGAGGAGCAGTGGCTGCAGAACTCTTGTATGTGAAAGGCCTCATTCCTGGATCTGTGTGCCAAGCGCGCTCCATCCTTATAGCGCAGAGATACCAGAATAAGAG
Organism: Chrysemys picta bellii; assembly: GCF_011386835.1. Taxonomy (NCBI): domain Eukaryota; kingdom Metazoa; phylum Chordata; order Testudines; family Emydidae; genus Chrysemys; species Chrysemys picta. Next base: position 24,208,321 of record NC_088794.1, on the reverse strand, counting down.
TTTCAGTCACGATTTCATCGTTTACATCATCCTAGTTCTCTTTCTGGCATACAGAAGAGAGGGGTGGTCTCTGAAATGAGGGCTACACAGAAAAGGGAGAGAGAGAGACAGTGTGTGTGTGTGGGGGGGGTGTACCATAGGAGAATGATGTAATATCTAAGCAACTGTGGTCCAAAAAATAATAAAATGTCACACATTTAGCACCTTTCAATCAAGGATCTCAAAGCCCTTCTCAAACATGAATTAATCCTCACCACAGCCCTGTGAAGAATGTAAATATTACCCATTTTACAGAGGGCAAACTGAGGCACAAAGAAGTTCAGTGACCTCAAAAGTCACATACTGACCAGAAGCAGAGCTGGAAACAACTCAGGAGTCCTGATTCCCCCATCTCCTGGCCTAACCACTATCCTAATGATCACAGCAGTTTAGTGGGATGGCCAATTAGAAACAATACAGAAAATTGCTGACTGGGATTTTGCCATCCCGCCTGGCTTCCTTCAACAAAGAAACAAAGTCAGCAGAAAACTCATTATATTGCCTCAATGAGAAATGTTTTATTTGTAAATTTGTATTAAGGATTATAAAGCCCTGTGATAATCCTCTACTCCATTGTGCCTAGAAACAGAGGGTGCTTGAGTCACTCACCTCAATGCCCCCCATCTTCTCTCTAATGCCAATATTCCCTACTCCACCCCATGCCCTCCCTACCCCCAATACTCCTCCCCTCCTCCTACCTGTCCCAACCCCCATACTCCAACGCCCATGCCCTCCCTACTCCCCAATACTCCTCCTCTCCTCCTACCTGTCCCAACCCACATACTCAAACCCCCATGCCCTCCCTACTCCCCAATACTTCCTCCCTTCCCCTATCTGTCCCAACCCCCTTGCTCTCCCTCCCCCACACCTCTCCCAACATGCCCCACTCCAACCCCCATGCCCTGCCCTCCCCTCCCCATCCCAATACCTTACCCCCAAAACTCCCTCCTCTCCCCTACCAGTCCCAACCCCACTACTCCAACCCCCATCCCAATACCTCCCTATCCACAATACTCCAGTCCAACTCCCCCTGCCCCGCCCACAGACCCCGTCTCCCGAGGGCTGTTGCGTTGCCATGGAGACAGAAATCTCTCGGCAGGGGCGGAGTAGATGCGGCCCTTCCGCGGAGCCGCCGGCGTGATGACATCATCAGAGCGCGCCGTCTCTCCGGCGGCGATGGAGGAAGCCGGGGAGCCCAGTCGCGAAGAGAGCGGGGACTCGGGCTCTACCCAGGAGACTTTTCCGGCTGTCTCATCGCCCCCGGGGCTTGGGGCTGTCCCCACGGCCTCCGAGGAACCGCCGGCAGCGGCAGAGAAGACCGAGGGGGAGGCGGCCGAGCCCGGTGGGGGCAGCGAGCCCAAAGCGGACTGCCAGGTGGCAGAGGTGCGGGCTGGAGGAAGGGGACGGGGGAAAGGGGGAAAAGGGGCAGGGGGGGGAGGTAGGAAGGGTGGGGCAGAGAGAGGCGCACAGGCTGGATGGCAAGTGGAGTGGGGGAGGGGTGGGATTACGGCACTAGCTACCTTGGTTATTTCTCAAAAAGAAGAACAGGAGGACTTGTGGCACCTTAGAGACTAACAAATTTATTAGAGCATAAGCTTTCGTGGACTACAGCCCACTTCTTCGGGTGCATATAGAATGGAACATATATTGAGGAGATACATATACACACATACAGAGAGCATAAACAGGTGGGAGTTGTCTTACCAACTCTGAGAGGCCAACTAATTAATTAATTGGCCTCTCAGAGTTGGTAAGACAACTCCCACCTGTTTATGGGGGTCCTGACCTAAATTCCTGCTAAGCTGCATGGCCGGGCAGCAGGCTATTAAGGGCCGTGCAGCGGGGAGAGGTGCCTCTCCCCTGGCACTGGGCTGCTGTGGTGAGAGAGGGCTGGGGGGCGTCCTCTCTCCCTGCCACAACCCTGCACCCCAAATCCCTCATCCCTGGTCCCACCCCAAAGCCCTCAAACCCCCCCCCCCGCCCCGCAGCCCAACACTCTGACCCAGCCCTGAGTTCTCTCCCTGCCACACATCACCTCCATATTAGTGCACATAACAATATTCAGTCTGCACAGGGATGTAAAAAATTAGAGGGGACATTGGTCCTGACCCAGAAGGGGGTTGTGGGGGGTTGTCACACTCCCCCCATTGTAGAGGGGGGAGGTCACAGTATTGCCACCCTTCTGCACTGTCTTCAGAGCTGGGTGGCTGCAGTGGTGGCTGTTGGCTGGGTGTCCAGCTCTGAAGACAGCGCCCGCCCCACCAACAGTAGCACAGAAGTAAGGGTGGCAATATCATACCATTCCACCCTTACTTGTGCGCTGCTGCCTTCAGAGCTGAGCAGTGAGAGAGTGGTGGCTGCTGACTGAGGGCCCAGCTCTGCAGGCAGCAGCACGGAAGTAACGGGGGCAATGCCATACCGTGCCATCTTTACTTCTGTGCTGCTGCTGGCGGCAACTCTGCTCCTGGCTCCCCAGTTCTGAAGGCAGCACAGAACTAAGCAATACCACAACCCCCCCTACAATAACCTTGTGATCCCCTCCCAACTCCTTTTTGGGGCAGGACCCCTACAATTACAACACTGAAATTTATTTAAATAGCTGAAATTATGACATTTATGATTTTTTAAAAGCCTATGAATTTTGTAGGGCCCTAGTTATTCCCCCCACCACCCCTGGAAATTTTCCTCCAGCCTCTGGTGTGTCCCAGGGGTTCTGCTCCAAAGTGCAGCCAGCTGCTGTGGGCGCCTTCAAATCGTGATTTTTTTTGCACAGCTGGTGACATTACTATGATGCTGCTAGCATTATGTGGGTGGGCAGCCCATTTTTTCTCTCTCACACACCCCGTATGGGTGAGCAGAGGTTGTCCGGAATGGAAGGGTGTAATAAAGTAACTGAGCATTAGGAAAGCCTGGAAATTCAGAGCCAACCTAAAACTGTCAGCCACACAGTCCTCTGATTTGTGTTTATATTCACATGCTGTTGTAACAAAGCAATAGCAGCCAAAATATGCTTGTAGATTAAAATCTGGATTCTGTTGGTTGTATATTTATCATAGTGCTCTGTGGATGCTTAGTAGGACTGTACACAGACTAACCACCGAGTACCGAAAGCTCTGGTTTGGAACTGAATAACAGAGACCTCACCAAAATGATGGTAATCTCTTGCAGCAGGTGAACAGTCAAGAAGGCTTGGAATTAGTGTCAACAGAAACTGAGGATTCTACATTGCAGACTTCTGCAGCTAAGAAGATAAAAATAGAGATAAAAGAGAAGAAAGAGAAAAAGCAGAAAGTAGATGAAGATGAGATTCAGAAAATGCAGTGAGTACACCTTAAATTTCTAATCCATGTGACGCCAAGTTTGGTCACCGGACTCTATCTAATTATTTTATGACAACTTGCTCCTCATCAGACTGAATTTAGCTTTCCCAATTCACTGCACAGAGCTTGCTGCTGAAAATAAAAAGTACTATAGCATGTAATATGCACTGTCATTACTTATTAAGCCTAATACTGGAAACTATTTTGTAACTGGTTTTCTCTGATCTTTGCCTTCATAAAGGAAGATCTGAGTCCCAGTTTGTAAACCAGAACAGTTAATACTACTTTGCACCCAAACCTCTGCATTAGCTAAGTAGGGCACAACCTACCCTCTCCTTTCAATGCTGTCTTCCTTATGCCTAATAAAATATTTCTTCTAAAGTGGTGCACTGTAGAAACAGACCCTACATGGATTTGGGGAATGCTTTTTAAGGTGAAAAAAGTCTGTCTTCTGTCATAACTGATGTTTCTTCCTTCCTCCAGAATATTGGTTTCTTCCTTTTCTGAAGAGCAGCTGAACCGCTATGAGATGTACCGCCGGTCTGCTTTCCCCAAGGCTGCTATTAAACGGGTAAGATTCTGCAAATACTCAGTCCACAGAGGAACATATGAGGTGAAAGAGACAGCTTGGTATGTATAAAAATAAGTGCATAGAGCATCATTGTAGTTTTAGATCAATTTGAGTGCACAGATTTTCAATGACAGAAGAGGTATTGAGCAACCTCCACTCATGTTGACTTCAGTAGGTGCTGCTCAGCATTTCTCATGCTTAGTCTAAATGTTCAAAACAAAAAAACCAACCCAAGTCTTCAGCTGCAGGGAAATTTTTCACTTAATTATATCCTCTTTTCTCTCAAGCTGGTCCAGTCCATTACTGGGACTTCTGTGTCTCAGAATGTGGTTATTGCCATGTCTGGGATTTCCAAAGTCTTCGCTGGGGAGGTGGTAGAAGAAGGTGAGTGCAAGAGGAATATTTTAAGTGTGTGTGGGTGCGCAGTAGAGGGGGAGAGAAATATTCTAAAAATATATTGTTTAAAGATTATTAAAGGAAAGAGAAAATCTTTTTAAGGGAGAGGACATGGTTGTTTCAAGGTAACTAATAACTTAGACCTTTGTCACAGCATCTAGACAACTCAAAGAAATTAAGATAGGAAGACTGCTGTAAAAACTATTATGAACTGGATGTCTTCAGGGGCAAAAATAGATGCCTCACGAACCCTGATTCTGCTATTAGGAAGGAATTCAACACAAGGGAGGTGATATTTAACTAGCATAAATCCATTCTTCTGAGGCTTGGTCTCCATTAATTGATGAGCTGAGATCACTATATGAAACACTACATTGAAGGGTGAGCTACTTAAGGAGCTGTTTGGAAATGTTTACAGTACATTTGAAAGGGAGACAGTAGTCTGTTGGTTCAAGCCATCCATTCTGTACAGGCTTGTTATTAAAACACTTGACCTTTACCTGTAGAGGTGGTATTTTGCTGAAATGATGAACCCTGCTTGTGGCTGTTTCTACAGATAGCTTTTATCCAAATTCTCTCACATGACAGAAGTAATCTAGTATCTTTATTTGAGATGAGCCTGTATGTGGCAATTGGATTGGGATGGATGCAGTGATCCAATAGGTCCTTTCCATCTCTACCATATATGCTCATCTCCTGTCTCTAGTGTATTGGTCCCTAATACCTGTGCTCCTCAAATTAACTAACCCCTAACTATTTTAACAAGTTGCAGTAAAAAGGGGCATTGTCATCCAACAACTTGTTTTAAGAAATTAATTGAAGTAATCTCAGCTGTTCAATAAAATGTTATTTTACCAGTTAGTGTTTTTATATTCTGATTCACTCAGCTGGGACAATGAGATCCAGATTAGTCAGTTTCACTCTGATTCTTACATTCTGGTAAAATGCTCCTAAGTGTGCATTGCAGACACTGCAAGGAATTCTAGCTCTTTTGGTGGAGTTAAAGTTGATGACTGTTTATGAATAGTAGAAGCTGCTTAGTTCAAGCTGAAATGTTAGCTTTTACTATCTGAAAGCCTCTTTGAGACACTTGCTTAACTCTGTGAACTGTCTTGACAGATAACATTCACTGTTTGTTTTTTGGTTTGTTTAGCATTGGATGTGTGTGAGAAGTGGGGAGAACTACCACCTCTTCAGCCCAAACACATGCGTGAGGCAGTCCGGCGGCTGAAGTCACGGGGACAGATTCCCAATTCAAAGTATAAAAAAATCACCTTCCATTGAAATGAAAACTAGAGGGCAGTTTAAGAAGCAAGAGAGCGTGGAGAAGCTGGAAGAGAATAGACTACCAGCTATAAACCACATCACTTCAGAGCTGCTTAAACAGAAAGCTTCTAAACCTCCTGCACTTCTAGTGTCTGCAGTATTAACTAATGAGCCAGTACCAAAATAACCAAATACAGAAGTTTCTTAAAACAAAGCTGAACTGAGTGCATGTGGCCAGTTTCTCAGACTATGAAATGCTTCCGTATACAACTTCTGCAAGATTTGTGGTAGATAAATATAAAAACTTACTGTTGTGGCTAAAGTTTAGAATAACTTTGAAACAGCAGTAGAGACAGCAGTCTTGTTCACTTAAGTTTGTATTTTAGTACTAAACTCTTGGAAGAAAAGGCCTCTATACTGTATCATGTGCATAGGAGTCCTTATTTCAACATGCGCTAAACAAACCTCATCAAGTGACTGCAACTTACCGTAAAAGGTGCTGGTGGTAGAGGGGGGCAATAACTGACTTGGAAATGTTGTTAGGGCCATCAGACTTACAGCTGTGGCTATATGAAACACACCTAAACACTTCAACAGAAAAAGGATAAGTCTTTGGTGCAATAGGCTTTTTACTTAGAGAGAGGATGATGTGGTGGTGGTAGTGATGGCTACTGCTATAACAGGTATATCTATAATCGGTATAGAAAGGGGGATTTGATGCAATGAACACTCATTAAACTTGCTATTCAGTTAATTGGCTTGTGAGCTGGATTGGAGTAGTCCCTTCCATTCTCATTGATGGGACAGATGAAACATAACTGCATGTTGTGGTAGCGGATTGTATGACTTAAACAGGGGGAAATGCTATCTATTCATCCTTAATGAACACTGAGGGGGCTGTAGCATCTGCCTCTGGATATGTGCAGGCACTGTAGTCCATAAGCAGGTAAGGGACTGCAGAAACAATACCCTATTAGTGGTATTTTATACTTCTTGGTGACAGTTGCCCACCCTCCTACAACCTTTAGCCTGTCATTTTTCCGGTGTGCTGTTCAGCCACATTCTGCACTTACTCAGAACTCAAGAAAACCAGCCTCAGAGAAAGTAGACATTTGACACAGTGGAGGTTAAGTTTAGTTTTTCTTTTTAAGGTGGTTCACAGAACCAAAAAAATGCACTCATGGAAATGTAATAGGGCAACATAAGATTCCAATACTGACTCACTCTTGAATTCAAGTCAGACTTGTACACAGTACTCTGCCTGTACCCAGTATCCCTGTTTATAAGCAGAGAGAAGTGGTGCCCTCAAACTAACAAGAGCTACTGCAGCCCACACTCATTCCTAATCTAATACTGCAGTTACACAGAGGATTAAGTTAGCTCATTTAATAGAACATAAAACAGTAAAGTCTTCAAAAAATCAACCTTCCCATAACACTTAAAACAAAGTAATATTTTAATCAACCTCACTATTTTCCCCCCTGTTGCAGCTGCTCCCTTCAATCCTCAACAGTGAGGAAGCTTTTATACAATATGGAGCCCAATGAGGCTCTGATAAGGAGGGTCCCTGTATTGTACCGAAATACAAATAAAGAAAAACACCCAGTTTTTTTCCTGAACCTAGCTCGATACTGACTGATCCCAGCTCCTGTGGTCACACTGTGGGAAACTAAGTTCCAGCTCTGTTTGGGCTGCAGTGTCGGAAGAGAAAGGGAAGTAGCTTGACGCCACTGCCATTAGATAGCCAGGCTGTGCAAAGCCTTCCCCATCACTTCTTTCACAAACTGCTAAAAGACACAGCAGAACATCTTTAAAACAAAGGAAAAAAGTGATTTTCAAGCACAATGTAAGTAAAGCAGTGGGATTAGCACTTGCAGGAGTACCCTTACCTCAACAAGAAGAGATGGAGTGTGCATATAATCACATAAATTGGACTAAAGAATGTTAACCTCCATTTATATGAAAGTGACCAACAACTTCACCTTTGAAACAAAAGCTTGGACTTTACACACACACACACATTTTACAACATTAGATGTCTTTTACACCTACAATTATCTGCTGTACATTAGTTTCACAGCAAGTCTGGCTATATATAAATGGATGCACTGCAACGTTAGTGCCTGTCTTATGAGAAAACTGTTTAGCTTAGCAACAGGGTGATCCTCACAACAGGAGATAATTCTTGCATTTCTACAACCCCCTTTTCTTTATTTTAAAATTATTCTGTGCATGCACAAGGTGAAGGTGGTGAGGAAATACTCAGTTAATCTACCCCCACACAACTGCTAAAAGTTAAAGTGCATTCTCTTGGTAACAGATTCTCTACCCATAGGATCGAAGAAGGGCTGCTACATTAGAGGATTTTTCAACATAGGTTATATGTGCATTACTGCCTATCACAAGAGCTGTTCTGAGGAGGCATGGGACAGGAAAGATGCTTTTGAGGAAAAGCAGGAATATTCTAGCGTAGAGAGATAGTGGACTATCCCCCCTCTTCCAGGGACAGAAATGAACATATGAAAACTGCAGCAGCCAAACAAGATATAATACACAGTAGCCACCTCAGCTGAATTAGAGGAGGAAAGAGACTGTACCACAACTGCAAAGCCTTCTGGAGTTCCGCCACCCTATGTTTGCCTCAGGCTAATGCTCAGAGCAGGTTGTTTGTTTAAAACAAATTTCCCTTCAGAAGCAAAATAATTTCTAATTGCTGACTCCTGGTGCACGCAGTGAAGGTCAGGCTCCTGCTGCTGTTGCCATACCTGTTTTTAGGCATTGGTCAGTTGGAGCTTGACAGACAAGCAGATGGCAGAGATACAGTCCTCCATCTTACAGCAGTAAGTCAGTGCTGTCTTTGCCCCAGGCTACTGTCTCTTCAGTGGAACTGGTCAAAGACTACAGCGTGCCATTCAGTTCCATCTTCTGCCTAATGTAGTCAAAAGATTTTGAATTTAAAATTATCCCAAGAATGACAGCTCTGTGTGTTGGGTTCTGGCATCCTCCCATCTCCTCTTCTTTCTTCCATACCCTGACTTGAGTGACATCTGAAGGGAATTCATGGTTGGCTCTTTCCAAGCCATTGTTCAGTACCCTCTCCAAATCTGTCCCATCAAATGAGCACATAAAAACATGCACCCTTCCTCCCTAGAGCTGAAGGGCTTAGACTACAAGTTCCCTACTAAAGAGAAACACCTGATAGATCCAGGATTAGGCAAAGGAACAATTATGCAGGGGAAAAAAAGTTATATTACAAGTCATTTTTTCCTTCTGATCACGCCCCAGACCTTAATTCATCAAGATGGGTGGGGATCATCTGTTTGTTCTAGAGGCACTAGAAAAAGTATTGTGTGCATTACAAATCGTGCGTTAATACAAATATAAAATACTTCTGGAGAAATCCAATCCATAAAAAGTTTGAAATGCATTAAAATTCAAGAGAGACTCAGAATGCAATAAAGTGTGGTGGGTGGGCAGTCTTCATTCTGACACTTGTATGGTTCTGTATTAAACTGTGCATCTTACTCTTCCATCACGGGTGGATTCTCTCTCTCTCTCTGCTGGATTCTAGCATGTTCTGTTTATTCCCTCGTTAGTTAAGGAGGGCACACGTGTAGTTGCTTCCTCACCCAGTGCCAAGACTGTGCCCTAGCTCAGCCAAGTAAAATGAAGAAATAGTGAACTTATCGGCCTTTAGAAGAGCATTTGCTTCCTACAACATTATAAAGGGCATTTTCATTAATGACTTCTTTTCATGAACTCCCACTTCACCTTCTACTAGGTTTTCTTACCTGTAAAAGCTATTTAATTTTAAAGGAAGAAAGTCACACACTGACTTTGGCCACTTCACCTTAACCACAGAAGCACCTTGGAGAAGGTGAGCACTGAGTCAGCATCTTCCAAGAGTGAACATTACCCAGCTGCTGTTTTCATTGCCTTCAGATAACTAGCAGAGAGCAGCCAAGGTAACCAGAAGCCACTAAGGAAAGGTCTGAGTGTCAGCACCCTGATGAAACATACACCATCACTCTTGATTCATCTCTGGCTCAAAATACATGGCTAGGTTGGAATTCGTGTAGTTGTTGCTGTCAAGGCTTTTCCTCCCACATCAGTCTGTGAACCTCTGGCAGATATGTCTGAGTGCAGTACACTTCACAAAGGGAGATTACAGGCCTTCCCCCTCTCCTATCCCTTGGCCTATACACTCTGCACTCAGCCCGATTCCTCGGTGGTCAGTTCAAGAAAAGGTTAAATAATCTTTCGTTAGGAGAGGCTGAATTTCTCCCACTTCAGCATGGAGAACACAGCTGAACTCAGCCACTCTGGTTTCAGCTAATGAGCGAGAGTCAGTTTTCAAAGTGGCAGCCTTCACACAAGGCTAAAGACAATAGCCAGAGTATATGGACACAGTGTGAGAGGTGGGGTTCAGGGACAGCAGGTGTGAGGAGGGTGCCGTCCTAAATCTAGTACCCCCACGGCTTCGTTTTGTCCTGGACCTGCAAATTGTTGGGTCTCTTCTAGTCCCCTTTTCTACAATGTACTACACTAGACAGGTTGCAGGGGGGGACATCTGCAAGTCATGTTCCCTCTCCCCTATGGGGAGAAGTTATTTCCATACCTCTCACAGCCAATCACCCCAGCATTTCCATCCCATCTTACTCCACATCGTATGCACTCACTGCAAAATAAACTTCTGCCATGTTTGACTATGCCTCAACTGGGCAAGTTGCCATTATTGCTTTTGCCTGTGCTCTTTGGTGAGTGTTTGGGCAAGAACACCCAGGAAGATAGTAAAGGAAGTACAGACACCCACTCCTGTAAAGCAAGATGAACAAGGAAGCAGATGCAATGGTGGTGTGAAAGCAGCAACACCATTGTCAGATGACTAGACAGGGGTGCCTGGCTCTTGACTACTGTTCTGCATTTTCTGTTTGCAGACTAAGCACTGCAGTGGGTCAGTGATATAGAGTGTAGCACTGTACTGCCAGGACAGAGGGACATGGCTGCAAAACCAGAACCAGATGGCTCCTTGTTGCTCATTTCCCTTCACCCAGCCAGGGCCTCCTCCCTTTCTACCCCACTTAGAGTTGATCTTGCAATTAGGTTTCCATTCCCCAAGGCGATTCCTCGCTGCTGAGGTTGGCCTCTCAGCAGCAATGTAACAAACTAGCCGCCTGGGTGCTGGTGGTGATCTCTGCTCCTCCTGGGCAGCTGCAGCCTTGGGCCTCTGCTGTCAAAGCTGGAAGAGGGGATCGTATTTCCTAATTTCCTGCAGAAGGCGCGTTATGTCCAGATTGGCTTCTGCTAGGGCTATTTTCATGGCGTGCAGCTCCTTCTGCAATGCTGGGGCTTCCTTTAGCTATAAAAGACAAGGAGAGAGAAGCTTTTCAAAAAGGTAAAATGCAAACCAGACCAGACTGATGATTTCTCGCAGTAATGTCAATTGGAATATGAAACCAGGAGCTTGGAGATGACCTGCAGCTAGAGAGCAAACAAAGCCTACTGACATACTGATTCCATTTGGCTTTCTTGCATGAGTACCTGCTGACAGATACACTTCCAACTGTTTCCTAGAATACCTTTCATAGCCACTATTATATTCAGCCTGCACAGCCATCAGTGGCAGTCTAATGGCCACAGGCCTCCATGGATTCCTACCCCACTTCTAGACACGAGAACAGACTCGCAGCAGGAGGGGATTTTCCTTCACAACAACTCTGTTGTCACACAACTATACTTGCAGGGAAGGCAGAGGGACAAATATTGGGCTCCATTCTGCACCCTTACTTATGTGAATTATCCTTATCCTCATAAGCAGGCATACTAAAGTTAACAGGACTCCTTGTGTAAGGACACCAGGAACCTCTCCTTAATTCAGTCACATCTGTTTCTACCTCCTTGACCAGGGGCGGCTCCAGGCACCAGCGCAGCAAGTGCATGCCTGGGGCGGGAAGCCATGGGGGGCGGCCTGCCGGTTGCCGTGAGGGCAGCAGTCAGGCTGCCTTCGGTGGCATGCCTGCAGGAGGTCCGCCAGTCCCGCGGTTTCGGTGGCAATTCTGTGGCGGGTATGCCGAAGGCGCGGGACCGTGGGACCTCCTGCAGGCATGCCGCCGAATCCGCATTACCACCAGACCTCCCGCAGGAGTGCCACCAAAAGCCGTGCTTGGGGCGGCAAAATAGATAGAGCCGCCCCTGTCCTTGTCTGAAGCTACCTATTGGTCTTGTTATACATATAGCCCTCAGAATCCCTCGCACAGCTTCACAGCATAAGGCAAGGCTAATGTCAACAATGTCTTGGACAATCATGTTTATTTATGGGTCTTCCTTGAACTGTGTTATTCTTTCATTCAGAATTTAGGCCTCAATCCTGCTCCCACTGACTTCAGTAGGATCAGGAAATTAACTACTATTCTTGTATTACTGTAGCACCTAGGGGTTCCAGTTGTGATCACTAATCCATTGTGCTAGGTGCTACACACACACACACACACCCTGCCCCGAACAGATTACAACCTAAATAGATGAGACAAAGAGTGGGAAGGAAAATAGAGGCACAGAGTGGAGAAGTGACTTGCCCAAGGTCACCCAGCAGGCCAATGGCAGAGGAGCCAGGTCTCCTGAATCCCAATTCAGCCCTTCATCCACTAGCCCACAGTGCTTCCCTCAGCACATTTTTCAATAGCCAATGATCAGATTATCTAGTAATGCCTGTGTAAAGGAAGGGCAATAAAAAGTGGAGGTTGTTTTTGCTTGTTTGCAGTACAAAATTATTTGGGTTCCAGATGTTTGGATCAAATTAAACAGTGAGTGAATTAAGCAGAAGGCTCCATGTTACCAGGAAATTCTCATGTCTATAGGACTCATTCTGTGGTTGCTTATGACCTATTTTCTAAAAGTTCCCACATCTGAAAGAACATCTTCCATTCAGGGATTGGACAGGTGGCTGAAAGATGGATCCCCTCAGAAAACAATGTTCGTGAAAGTGATCGGGAGAGTTTGCTGCAGGGTAATGCAGGCATTGCTCTTGATTCCAGGTTGAGTGTGAAAGGTGGTATGGGAACTGAATCCTGACTGCTCTCACAAGAGAACACTAGTGCTTCCTGTCTATAAACACCCTAGATAAGGAAAGAGACATGCATGTACAGGCCTTACATTTCCCAACCCTGTGTTTTCTCGTCTGCAGCCAGCTGTCTGGGACACAAGCTATTGCCTATTTATCTGGAAGGAAACATGCAGAAATGGCTTACCTGTAGTTCATGTACTGCTCCTGTTGGGATTGCCAAGAGTCTCTTTACTGGGACCTTCTTTTCCTTCAGACCTTGCTCAGGCTTTTTCTGTAAAGATAGTCTCTCCTTTTGTGCAGCTGGAAAGGAACACAAATACTAATATGTGCATTATACCATGAAGTACTTTTCATAAAAGTGTCTCAAAGTGCTGTACAGACATGAGTATTATGCCCATTTTAAAAATGCCCATACCGAAACACAAAAAGAAGCCACTTGCTGGGGCTTCACAAGTCAGTGACAATGACAACCAGAACCAAAGAAACCTCCAGTCCCATTTTAACGATTACACCAATGCTGCCTTGAGCTTCTAATTTATAATCTCAAGCAAAAGTTTGTGAACAAGCAAGAAGCTATACCAGTAGCAATGGATGCATATGAGACTATCAGAGTATTGTAGGAGAGGGGTGCTTATATAGGGGACATAATATTCTTAGCCTGTTCCAGCAGAAGTGGTTGCAGTGAATAAGGGAACAATGGACGCTGATCAGATACTACAGCTCTAGCCTCCCACAGCAGAGGCAGATTTTAGTTCCAGTCTCTACCAGCAGGAATCACTGCAGGGTGTTCTAGTCTCCAGTAATGGTGGTGAAGGAAGGGGGATCAAGGCTTCTCTATTTTACTGACCTATTACAGAGAACACTCCATCATCGCTGCGCTTCACAACAATATGATCCACCGCCAAGGTTATGGGAATGGTGCCAGGAGAGGTAGGGTACACCCGAGGGCTGTCATCCTGCAAAACAAACAAAAATTATCAGCTGCCATGTACAACTCTGAAATAGGGCAATGCAGCAAAGGATTTCCTCTCAAGTCCTCACAGTAGCCATGTTACTGCTTCTGACATTTCCAGATCCCATCCAGGGCTGACCATTAAACAGAAGAGAATGGCTTTGCACAAGGGCTGCATGTAAGCCTTAGTTATCTTTGCAAAAAACCCTCCCGGGTGGCAAAAGGGAATTCAGTCACATCCCTGAAGACGACCCGGATCAGTCTCTCACCACAAACCCCCTGAAGGCCACATCTCATAGTTACTATCTTGCATGTCCCAGATTCAAACTTTCATCAATATTGGCCCTTAATAATCTGCAGATGGCCCTGCTGCTTCACAGTAAGCTTAGCCCATGCTTGTGTGAGGAGATACAGACCAAAGGAAGGGGCATGTAATGGTCATACGGAGTATGACAAAGACACATGGCTAGTTACAGGTGGGTTATCAGACATCTCTCTGCACCAGATGCCCTCTCTCACTGAGTAAGTGGCAATAATACTACCACCACACAGCTCTATGCAACTCTTTCCATCTGTAGATCTCTAAGGGCTTCACAAAAAAGGGTCAGAATCATTGTCCCCATTTTACAGATGCAGATGAGAAGAGCGGCACAAAGGGGTTGAGCGAGTTTCCTGTCACTGCAAAGCATGTCACTGGCGAAACTGGGAAGAGAACCCTGGAGTTTCAGACTCTCATTCACATTCCCCATGGTCAAACCATTACACTACGACTCCAAGGAGCTACCTGTTCACCATTAAGGTTGTTTTTAAGAGGCAGAGGAAAGGGTAGAGAACCCATTCTGCACACTTTATTAAGGAAATGGCACCTCTCCAGACAGCCACAGTTCTCTTTCCCTGGCAGAACCTTACCCACAGCTGAGCCCTGGATACCCCCTTTTCCCTGCCAATGCACACACAAACACACCTTCAGTGTAATCTTGGCATCCACAATTTCTATCTTCATGGGAATCACCTCAGGTACCACTTCGTCCTCGAGGAAAGGTCCGAGGTTGGTGAGGGAGGACATCAGGAGCTCTGCACTATAGCTGTGGATCAGGATGTGAAGGAACCCATTCTGGATAGCCAGAGGTGAGTGAACAATGGCGCTCGGTCCTATTTCAAGACGTAAGCACACTTCTGGCTGAGTCTGATCCGCTTCTGTGGTTAAGGGCTTCTCTACGCTTGGATCCCCTAGAGGCACAGAAGAAAATCATAGGGGTGGGGGGACTGGATGGTATCGGCCGTAGGCTATAGGCCTTTAGTAGACATACAGCCTATAAAGCCTTTCATTGCTCAGGAGTCCTGATTGGTGTTCAGTACCGCCCCCTCTGTCCCATGTGAAATGAGTTTGAGTCCAATTTTCAAACAGACAAGTGCCCACATCACAGAATCCATCAACACAATTGGCCCCCTCAGTGGCAGTCACATGAGCCTCCAAACTTGCCCCTCCGCTATGTCAGCTCCAGACGGTTTCAGTGTTCTTGAGGACTTAGGTTTACTCCACAGCACCTAGAATCTTACATATATTGAGCAAAACTCCATCCCCAATTAGGGACCTTTTGTATAAGACAGGAGGCTTTTGCATTCAAATTGAATGCTATGTAATTTTGTAATTTTATTATGCCCCCTAGTGACAAAAGGGTGTATCGCTATCAAGGAGTATCACTAGCACAGTAATTGCTACTCTTTCTTTCTTTGAAAGATTTCTAAGCTTGACCTCAGTGCTGGTGAAACACCTCAGATTAAAAGCAATGTAGTCTGAAGATGTCTGTTGATCCACAGCACAGATAACAGCATGAGGAGCAGCAGTGCAAGCTTCCCCACATAGCTTCTGTAAGCATTATTAATTATACGCATTACTGTAGCATCTAGGAACCGGGTCCCCATTGCGGTAGGCACTGTGGAGACAAAGTCCCTACTCCAGAGAACTTTTAGCCCAGGAGGTCACTATCTGACCTAGACGGAGCCACCTTTAGGCATGATGGAGAAGTTCAGTCTCCAAGGCCCATTCAATCCTTAGTTTCTTGGCTGAGGCTACCAACAAGGGGCCCCACTAGTGTTATAAAGCTGGAAGGGACCACTGTGATCATCTAGTCTGACCTGCATAACATAGGCCATAGGACCCTGCATCGATTCCCGTTTGAACTAGAGCGTGTCTTTTAGAAAAACACCTCATCTTGATTTAAAACTTGCAAGTGATGGAGAATCCACCACAACCCTTGGTAAATTGTTCCAATGGTTAATTACACTCACTGTTAAAAATTTGCACTTTATTTAAGTCTGAATTTGTACCAAGTTAAATGCCATGCAAAAGTCCAAGTATAGTACATCAACACTATTATCATTATCAACCAAACTTGTAATCACATTAAAAAAAGATACCAGGTTAGTTTGACAAGTTCTATTTTCCATAAAGCCATATTGACTGGCATTAATTACATTACTCTACTTTAATTCTTTCTTCATCAAGCCGTTTATCATCCACTCCATTATTTTGCCCAGGAGCAATGGCTGACCTATAATTACCCAGGTCAGCCTGTTTACTCTTTTTAAATATTGGCACATTAGCTTTCTTTTAGTTCTCTGAAACTTCTCCAATGTTTCAAGACTTATTTAAAAAATCAAAACTGCAGTCCAGTGAGTTCCACTGCCAGTTCTTTTAAAACTCTTGGATGCAAGTTATTTGAACCTCCTGATTTTAAAATGTCTAGCTTTAATAGCTGCTGTTTAAATATTCTCCTTAGTTACTGGTGGAATGGACAGTATTTCATCATCATCTGGTGTAACTATATCATCTGTCTTTTCCCCAACTATAGGACATAAATTTATTGAATTTTTTTTCCTTTTATGCATTATTATTGACAATTTTTCCATATAGGAATGGACCAATAGCATTGTTAGGATTCTTTCTATTCCTAACAATTTCTATTTCCTACTTGAAAAAGTCCTTATTGTCCTTAGTTCTGCTAGCCGTAGATTTCTTCGTGTGTCATTTTTCTTCCCTTATCAATTTTCTACAGTTCCTAGCTTCTGCTTTCTACTTATATATATGTCCCCCCCCCCCCCCCCCAATATATTTTATAGCTGCTTTCATTTCTCCTCTAAACCAGGTTGTTTTTTCAACCAGTGTAGCCACCCCTGAGAGTGGAATTGTGGCTTTTGTAGCATTTAGTGAAATGTTCTTAAAGACTTCCCATATTTCTGTTTAACCGCGTTCTCCCAACTGATTTGTCTTATAATTGTTCTCAACATTGTGGAATTGGCTCTTTTAAAGCACAAGAATCTATCACTGATTTAGACTTTATTCTGTTTGCACATAACAAGTGTAATCAGTTGTGGTGGAGGAAGAATGATGTGGCCACCTGTCCACTGGGAACTGAGATTGGATTGAGAGCCACCAAAACAGCCATGAAAACAACTTTTGGACACTGGATTTGAACCACTGAGACAGAGGCTCTCAATATCTTTAACATTTCACAGACATTGTTACTGCACACGAACACTGAAAACAATATTTACAGTTCGTGGCTCCCTAATAACAACCAGTGCCTGATGCTCTGGTTTCAAAGCCAACAGGTCCAAAGGTCAGCATCTTACCCACACAGCTGCTTTGTAGATACTGCCACATTCCAATATTGCCCAACTGCTCTAGAGTAACCTCCATAACTTGTACAGCAAGCGACAGATCATCGCCTTTTGCCTCTATCCCGCAGTTCACCTCATTCATTTTCAGCACCAGAACAGAGACCTGAAACGGCAAGTCACAGTACCACTTGTCAAAATAGCTACATTTCCCCCTTTGAAAGGTTCCTTTAAAGAAAGACTTTAGGGAGTCGGAGGAAAGAAATCTGACCAGCTGAAGGCTAGGGTCTTCTCCACTCTGAGAAGCTGAGCTGTTCATGTCAGGCGTCCCTCTATCCTCATCTTCTACCATTGGGCTTGCTCTGCTGCCTGCATCATGAAGGTCCTGAAGAAGTTGTCCCGGGGTGAGGGAATCCAGACTATGCTCTGAAAACAGATTATGAATACTCAGATACAGTTCCACTTTGCCACCTTCCTGAAAACCATCAAAAGCACCTTGGATTGATTTAATTTAAAGATAGAAAGCTTAAATGACACACTTACTGTAATCCCCAACACCACACTTTGCCCTTCTACAGCACCTTTACAAATATTCCACCTACCTATGTACTTCTATACCACTAATCACTGTAATATCCAAGTGCCTTAGAATTCTAACATGAATACAAAAGGCTTCTGTCCATCTCTCCACCACATCCCCTTCTGAAACCCAGGAGGGCTGTGTATTTTTGTTATATTTAAGTGTATTTATTTGGGGGAATGGTAGGCTAAAGAAGTGGGTTCTGAACATTGTGTTCTGCAGGTCCAGAGATTCATGGTCATTCTGATTCTTCCCAGTAGTGATATGTACAGTCACAGACCAGCTGCCCAGGGACTGCCTCTTGCAGTCAGTCTCAAAGTTGGCACTCCCATTGTTGTAGAGGAACATATCCATTATGGGAGGTTATGACCATGCAGAGTGAGCCACTCAAGTAGTGTGGGCCCACCCAGGGAGGGCTTAGAATATATAATCTTGATTTTAGTAAAGCTTTTAATACTATCTTGCATGACCTCGTAAATAAACTAGGGAAATACAACTTAGATGGAGCTACTATAAGGTGGGTGCAAACCTGGTTGGAAAACCGTTCCCAGTGAGTAGTTATCAGTGATTCACAGTCATGCTGGAAGGGCATAAGGAGTGGGGTCCTGCAGGGATCAGGTCTGGGTCCAGTTCTGTTCAATATCTTCATCAATGATTTAGATAATGGCATAGAGAGTACACTTCTAAAGTTTGCAGATGATACCAAACTGGGAGGGGTTGCAAGTGCTTTGGTGAATAGGATTAAAATTCAAAATGATCTGGACAAACTGGAGAAATGGTCTGAAGTAAATAGGATGAAATTAAAAAAGGACAAATGCAAAGTACTCCATTTAGGAAGGAACAATCAGTTGGACACATACAAAATGGGAAATGACTGCCTAGGAAGGAGTACTGCGGAAAGGGATCTGGGGGTCATAGTGGACCACAAGCTAAATGAGAGTCAAAAGTGTAACACTGTTGCAAAAAAAAAAAAAAAAAAAAAGTGAACATCATTTTGGGATGTATTAGCAGGAGTGTTGAAAGCAAGACACCAGCGCTGGCTCCAGGCACCAGCGCTGGCTCCAGGCACCAGCGCTGGCTCCAGGCACCAGCGCTCCAAGCGTGTGCCTGGGGCGGCAAGCCGCGGGGGGCGCCCTGCTGGTCCCTGCGAGGGCGGTCGTTAGGCAACCTTCGGCGGCATGCCTGCGGGAGGTCCGCCAGTCCCGCGGCTTCGGCAGCAATTCGGCGGCGGGTACGCCGAAGCCGCAGGACCAGCAGACCTCCCGCAGGCATGCGGCCGAAGGCAGCCTGCCTGCCGTGCTTGGTGCAGCAAAAAAGCTAGAGCCACCCCTGCAAGACACAAGAAGTAATTCTTCTGCTCTACTCTACGCTGATTAGGCCTCAACTGGAGTAGTGTGTCCAGTTCTGGGTGCCACATTTCAGGAAAGATGTGGACAAATTGGAGAAAGTCCAGAGAAGAGCAAAAAAATGATTAAAGGTCTAGAAAACACAACCTATGAGGGAAGATTTAAAAAACTGGGTTTGTTTAGTCTAGAGAAGAGAAGACTGAGAGGGGAATTTTCAAGTACATAAAAAGTTGTTACAAGGAGGAGGGAGAAGAATTGTTCTTCTTAACTTCTGAGGATAGGACAAGAAGCAATGGGCTGAAATTGCAGCAAGGGAGGTCTGGGTTGGACATTAGGAAAAACTTCCTAACTGTCAGGGTGGTTAAGCACTGGAATAAATTGCCTAGGGAGGTTGTGGAGTCTCCATCCCTGGAAATTTTCAAGAGCAGGTTAGATAAATACCTATCAGGGGTGATTTAGATAATACTTAGTCCTGCCATGAGTGCAGGGGACTGGACTAGATGACCTCTCGAGGTCCCTTCCAGTCCTATGATTCGATGATTAATGAATCAAGCCTCTTAACTTCCCAGTGAGGTAGGTAACTATCCCTCCCATTTTACAGATGAGGAAATAGAGGAAGTGACTAGCCCACAGTCATGCAACAAGATTGTGGCAGAACTGGGAATAGAATCCAGATCTCCGAAGTCCCAGTTCCATGTTTTAACCCCTCTCTAGAGCTAACTCCACATTTTGAGTGTGCCAGTGACCATACCATACAGATACCAGCAAGGTTCTCTTAGACTCTACTTGCCCTACAGCTTCTTTCATAGAGAAGGCATCTCAAAAATCAGTATCGGAGAGATCCATACTGGGTGAACGGCCCAGGAGTAAGTAATCGACAGGATCAGTTAGGGACAGACATAGTGGGATCCCTAGTATACATCACTCCGTTGGCTACATGAGAGATCAATTTGACTGTGTGAACTAATAATGGAAGAAAGCCATACAGGCAGTTCTAGTTACCAGGGTCCATGAGCATCACGAAGCCATCACTGCCATCACTGTCCACAGACAGCCTGTCTTCAGTGCAGTTCCCGTCTAGGGAGGCGGCATCAAAGGAATGCTGGGATGCAGTCCTCTTCATGGAGAAGAAATGCATTCGGCTGCTGCTGCCGCCCACAGGGGTTGCTGCCCCCTCTTCAGCTTTAGACATAGGCTCCCTACCAAAAACCCACAGAAACAGACAGCTTAGCCTTCAGGCACTAAATTCATTATCACAGTTACACTGTTTCTATATTAAACAATACAATGTTATCAGCACAGCTTGTGGCTTCATTTAGAATTGTCAGGGATGGAATGGTGGGCAAAGTGGAGTGAAACAGAAAATGTAATCCTATTTATTCACAGCAGAGACAGTGACAGTGCAAGCTTCCTGCAATGCCCCATCCAGGCATCTCAGTCCAATCCCGGAGGGGCCACCACTGCAGGAGAGAAAAAACTTAGGACTTCAGTTAGTGCCTTCTCTGCTGTATCTACCAGCATGGGGACCTGTTATATTCAAGCTGATAGTGGCTTGTGTGGACACCTGTCTACAGGGACTCAGACTGAGTTCTACCCAGACATTTCACCAAGGCTACTGAACAGCCACCAGGTAACTTGAGCTAGGATTGAACTAGCAACCTGGAGATGAAAGGCTCCGAGTCGCATTACCAACTGCCTGCACTATCCCAGCCACCCTAGTCCCCAGCTCTCTGTATTATCTCGGGAAGAATGATTGGAATGGGACCAGCTGTAGACACGAGCTCACTAAGAACTGAACTGGGAATCACCAACACATCCCAAAGGCAGTTAAACATCTGTCGGTTGGTCAGAATTTTAGGTCATGGATAATCTGGGCTGCACTACACTGATAACAAAGAAGTGAAAGGTTCCTGTATCCCTTGAGCCATCCAGTCCTCAAGGAAAGACTCTTACCTGGTGATGTGTCTTAACATCTTGCACCCCCTTCATACGGGGAACAGAGAGAAAGTCACAGGAATAGTGAGAAGGGAGAAGTGGGCTTACCCTGGCAGGAGGGGATAGTTAGGGGTCTAACCGTACAACACCTGATAGACGCTAGTCATGTCATTTAATGCACTACTAGAAGATGCTCAGATACTACCATGATAAGTGCAGTATAAGAACCTACATTGAATAGAACATATATTGGATTGATCTACACTACCTGGAAGCATAGGTTCAAATTTTTGCAGCAGGATCTACAATATACGACATAGTTTACTATGTGCTAGTGTTTCAGATGAGACCTTAAGAACCAGGGTCCTGCCTTCTCTTAAACGTTAAAATCATGAGATCTTTAAAAAAAGAATAGGGATTTGCCCAGGCATCCTTGGCCAAAATTCCCTCCTACTATTGCACAGCAAACTGCATGCTGCCCTCCATCCCAGAAGTGGCTACATTACAGCAATGAAAGGTGCTAGAGACTATGGGACGTGCAGGATCTTGGATCCAAGACACTAGCAAGAGGAAGGAAGCTGTCAGCCAACATTTTGCCCCCTTCCCAGAAAGTGAATGGCTTGCAATTTTAAAGATCATTCAGAGGGAAAGATGAACTTCTAAAGGGGAGAGGAAACGTGGATGTGTCACTGTTAAACTCCACCCCCACCTCAGCTTTGCTGTTCGGAAGGGCGAGAGGAGAAATCACTCACTTGGTTGGGGGTAGAGAGAGCATTTTCTGCATGGTAGAAGCCATCTTCTCCCGGCTCAGGCTGAAAGCATCTTTAGTTATCGACATGGCTTCCTTTGTGAGGTCCATGGTCACGTGCAGGGCTTCCTTAGTGGCATCCTTAGTCATATGCAGTGCGCTTGATAATTCTACATCTAGGTTCTTCAAGGGGATGAGTTCTGCCTGCTCTTTGAGAGTGATGTCTCCACTCTCTAATGGTGGTGCCTCAGAGGACTGGCTGGAAGAAAGGGCAAGAGGGGTTTGAGAGTGGCTGCTGGGCTTGCTTAGTCTCTCTGTATCCAGGGCTTCTACGGCTTCATGTGCTTCCTCAACTGGTCCCCTCTCCGCCATGCTCTTGCTCTGTGGATCTGCTGTGTCAGCTGCTCCCAGAGCTCCATCACTCAAGGATCCTGGCAGTCTCTCTGGCAACATGGTCATGTTCACATCCGTGTTTTCAATCCCGCTGTCTTCCAGGACTTTTGAGGGGCTGCTCGCTTCCTTCTCTGACCTGGCATCTGATTTCAGCTCCTTCTCTTCAGTAGCCAGCCCCTCCCTGCTGTCTGAAGGTGAGAGCTCAGATTCTATCAGGCTCGTTGTATCAGAGTCTATGGACCTGGCTTCTGAGCCAGAACCTGGGATGGGATGCATGAGCAGGGCCATTTCGGCACTGTTGAACATGATGCCCATGCATGCAGTCACGGGTTCTAAGGGAGATCCGGCCAATTCCTGTGTATCTTGGGCCAACTGCTCCTGCAGTGCCTGCAAAATTTCCTTCATCCTGAGCAGCACCAGGTATTGGTAGTGGTTGAGCCGCATTTTCACATGAGCGGTTGAGTACGCAAGCACGTGAATATCAGCAGAGGCTTCCATCTCTTGAGCATCCTCTCTGCCATCGTCACAGTCACATTCTCCCAAGATGTCCTTTGCCCCCGGGACCTTGTTAATACTTTTCAGGTCCTGCTCAGTCTTTGATCTTTGGCAGAGCCTAGGCTCTCTGGTACTGTCCTGGTATTTGGCATGATTACTAAAGCTAGCAGAAGGCTTGATTTTCAATTCCGAGGCAGCAGAGGCCTGCAGCTTGGACACCTGAGCTTGCTCCCATCTCTTGGGAAGGCAAACCCAAATGGAGAGGGGAAAAGGGTCAATAAAGTTAAGGGCTCTGCCCTTTGAACTCTCAGCCCCCTCAAAGTCCAGGGAGATCTGGGTGAAGTAAACAGACCACAGGTCTTCAGAAGCAGAGGTCCTCCAAGTTGAATGGGCGAAGCCGGTACATTTCTGGGCTTTGGCTTCCACCTGATATGCATGGCGTAGGAAGAGGGTGTGGAGGATGCTGAAGTTGTTCTGAGACTTTGGGAACTGGGTGTAGGTGGAGTGGAAGAACTCTGAATTGGCAAATCTGCGAAAGATGTTCTGGAGGGCTGAGCAGCTGCAGTGAGGGTCGTAGCGTGAGTTGGTGGCAGTCATCTCTGACGTGTGAATGGAGAGGGCCTTGGGACGGTCCCGATGATCAGTTACTTTCTTCTCCACCGGGATGCTTAGCTTCAGTGAGGGGGAATAAATAAGAAGGGGAGAGATTAGCAGCCCATTCCAGGAAAGTATATTGCACTTAGCACAGTGATATCTGTGCTATCACTCCTAGCACATACTCTGAGAATGACATACATTCAGAACAACTGGTTTTTTAAAGTGTATTTTGTTCTGAAAGGTGAAAAGGTGCCAGCCCAATAGCACCAGTGACTGAAGTCCTTTATTTACTAACCACAGCTTGGGCACCAGCAGTACAAGTTTATCCCACCCTGCCTCCACCCTTGTGCCCACATCTGGAAGGACCCACCTCTAGGGGAGAGAAGGGAATTTTGTCTCCAAGGCCCATTTGGGCCTTAGCCTGCTTGCCAAGACTGCCAACAACAAGGCTAGCCAGCGCCAAATGCAGTAGGATTTCAGTGCTGTGGACATTTGTCCACTGGGCACTGGTGTGAGACTCGCCAACTCATTTATATAGGCCAAACAGCCACCAGACAGCAACAACTTTCAATTACTACACTGCTTTAGCTGTCTTTGAATTGGCAACCTAGAGGAGAAAGACTCAATATACTACACCCTTTAGCCATGCATCCCTCCTCTTAAGCATCAACTTTCCTCCTCGCTCCAGGCTGGCTCTAAGCATGTGTTCCTCCATCCACAGATCACAAATCGAAATTAACAGCAGTAAGGGCCAGTCTAGAAAGATGGAGTTTTCATTCTCCTCTCATTCTGGGCTGCCATTGTACCTTGGTCTCTCACTATTTTATCTTTACGAAAGGGAGCAGGAAACCACTGCAGACTAGGGCAGGAAGGAAGTGAATGGTACCTTCAGTCTAAAGCCATCCAGTCGGACATCAACATGCTCATCCCGCTTTCCCGAGTCCTCCAGCTTGTAAATGGCTTTGAACTGCTCCAGGCTGCGATAGAGATCTAAGAAGAAGAGATTTGCCCAGAGCATGCTCTCTGTGTCCAGAGTAAACATCAGGCCATTCAGCTGCAGGTACAGGTTTGGGCATGGAACTAGAGAGGATGAGAAAGGGACAATTAAAGAAGCTGAAGTGGTTTGAGCATGGATAGCTAAAGCCTTTAGAGAAAGCATTTGGTATTCACCACAGTCCGAGAACATTAGGGTGGCAGGGGAAGAGACCATACACTGCTGTAATACTGTGCATTGGTAAGGCTGCCTCATATTCAAGGATCTTAAAGGACATGAATTAAGCTGCACAACACCCCTGTGAGATGGATACTTATATCAGAGGAAGAAACTGAGGCACAAAGGCAAAGTGACTCAGCCGAGTTCACACAGTGAGTGAGTGGTAGATCCAGGAACAGAACTCCGATTCTCCTGATTCCTGCACTAGTGCAAAAGAAAGAACCAGAACCCCAAGACTTGAACAGACAGAAACTAGGGTTTATTTTCAGTAAGCATGCGGGCAAATTATTGTCACACAAATTTAATCCTCCCTCTTAGGGAGAATTTACCCAGGATTCCAGAAGAGTGCAAAAAAATCAACATATACAGAGAGAGAAGAACATCAGGAGACTAAACAAGAACAGAGATGCAGAGAAACTGACTCCCTACTAGCTGTAAGGTGATTATGTATCAGGAGAGTTAAAGATGGGTTGGTTCCTTAGGAAGTTCACCAAGTGAGGTGCTAACTTTATTGCATTACCTGGAAATTCCTGATTGTCTGGGAAGTAATACTCTGTGAACTCTATATGAATTGCAGAGGCCTGGTCTGGAAGGGATTTCCTGCTGCAGGAAAGCAAGGTGGAAGGTTTCTTACTCTGCTGACCTGCTGTGGAAACCTAAACAACAAAGACAAGTAGTTGCACTGCAGTCAGTTAGAAAAGTGACTGTTCATATAGCATCACTGTTTCCCATATTCATCCTCTCTCAAAGATTCATTCCTGCATCAAATATGCTCAGTTTACAAAATCAGAAAAATTGTCTTTCAAATGCAAGCACCTCCAACTCAAACCAGGATCTGAAAATCCATCTGGGAGCTTTGACTCTTTATGCCTCCTGCATCACCACCAATACAAGATGTGGCAATCAGAAGTTAATGGACAATTCTATTGATAGAGACCAGGGGGGTGAAGTAGTATCTTTTAGTGGACCAACTTCTGTTGGTTGAAGGGACAGAAGTCGGTCCAATAAAAGATCTTGCCTCACCCACCTTGTCTCTCTCAGATCCTGAGACCAACACGGTTACAACACTGCAAACAAATTCTATTGATGACATGAGGCAGAACAGAATCCATCTCACTCTCTCGAAACTCTGCAGGGTTTACAGAAGGGGTGTGTGAGACAGACAGTGCGTAAAGTTTTCTGAAGCATCTGGTATTGGTCACACTGTCAAACAAGATTCTGGATTAGATAGACCTTGGGTCTGATCCAGCCTGGCAATTCTTATGTTGCTGTCAGTGAAGACACTTACCAAGAAACACTCTCCCATGCTCACTAATTTCTCAAATACATAAAACATTATTTGCTCAGAGCTGGGCGAGGGGTTGATCAAGGTGTGGCGGGAAAGCCACCCCAGCTTTGTAGTGTGAGCTTCAACAGAAACAGCAGTTTTGGCTGCAATGTGCTTTGAGTTTTGGGGTTCTTTTGAGCCCGTGTTTGGTTCAGAAGATACGAGCAGTATCTAACAGAGACCTGCCAGGACCGGTGAATGCTGCAGTTACAGAGTCTTGTTTGGCTCTGGTTGCACGCTAGGTTTTTTGTGCTTTGTGGTTTAATATGGTATCAGATGAAATAGTTTGTTCCAAAACTAAGATTGTAATTAGAACAATGGATGAGAGCCTCCTCCCCACCTGATGAATGTCCAGATCATCCACTCGGACTACCACGCAGCTGGATCGGAGACGGTTCCATGAAGGGTGACGAAGCTGCGGTAAGCTTGCAGGAGGTGCACGTGTTTGGGGGCAGCCTTTCTTTGGGGGGCTTTTGTGAGGACTGGACAAAGTGTCTGCGGAGGGGGCAGAAAAAGTTAAAAATCACATCAACCACAATTTAATTCATCTCCTTAGCAACCAGTTGGAGCTGTTAAACATCAAACCCACAAGCGGTCTTTAGGAGGCACATGTGTTTATTGGTTAGAAATAATGGACCCAGAGTTGGATACAAATGGGCAAAACTAAGTAATGAAAGCTTAGGGTTTTATGAGGAAAGAATACAGTCAAAGATCTGTGTACTCTGTGGCAAAATCAACCTAAATTCTGCAGCAAGGACTCAAGGATTCTGTGGCACTCAAACAGCTTCATATACATTCAAACATAGACAGGTTTCCTGGACTAGTTATGAAAATGAATACCGCAATCTGTCCAGTAGTCCATGTGTCACTCATTTGGATATTAAGTTCGTTGTATTTTACTCTGTCCCTATATTTGCAATTTTTCATGTGCCACAGATTTTTATACTGATAACTCATTGCTGCATTGTACAAGTTTTTGGTTGTTGTTTTTTTAAAGAGGAAGTAGCCCCTGTGGTAGGGATGACTATCTTTTGCCCAAATCACTAGTAAGTAAGTCTGATAATCTCTTTCGTAAAGTGGAGGCAACCAAAAGAAAACCCCCAAGTTAATCCAACAGTGCTACCTGGTTGCTTTTTGAAGGGAGACCCTGGAGTCTTGGTGAATCCAGTGTCCATTTCTTCACAGTGCTTCTCCATCTTGCTTTGAAATTCATTCACCAGCTTCTTGGCCCACTGTCCCTGAGTCTCCATGGTCTCACAGTACTTCACCCAATGCTTGCAGGTGTCTCCTGCAGAACAAACAGACACAAGGTGGCTTTTCAGAGGAGGTTCTTGTGGCTTGGATCAGCACCCGAACTCTTAGTACCCCTACTCACACGTGCACCTTTTAAATGCTCTCCTCCAACTGGGACCACCACTGACACATGCAGAGCTGCATGGCCGGATGACTCCCTGTTAAACAATGCAGGCTTCCTCATAGCACAGCTGCCTATGCCTGCGAGGGTTCCAGATGCAAGAGTTTTCTACTGTGAGGGGTCCTGAGTTACATGCAACTGCTACTGGGTTCCTCCTGGGCCTAATCCCTTACACTGAAGCCCCTTCAAGCTGACCAGACTCATATAGGAACCAGATTCAGAGCTTAGGCAATGGGAAAGTTGGGGGATCCAAGGGTTTAACCTTATGACTTTATGACAGAGAGCAAAGTGTTCTCTTCCTCCTAGCCTGGCTCCTTTTTTCCTGAGGGGTAAGGGTGCCATTCACCCATAAAGAAGTGCATTGGATTAGCCCTGCAAAGGGGATTCAAGTCACAAGACCTCTCTGCACAGCCTTCCTCGCAGTCTGCCTCAACCCACAGTCTTGTAGCAACACGTTTCCTCATAATCTCTCTTTTTATCCTCTTCATGAATGAGGAAAGAACAAACTCTCCTTACCTGTCCAGTGGAAGGGATAATAGTCAAAAGCCATTCTCCTGAAGGTGAGCTGCATTGCACCTCCCATCACCCCATGCTTTGAGGAGCCTGTGGGAAGACAGAATAAAGAACATCTGCATATCAGCTGTGCAAGCCAAGTCCTAACTGAGGGGAATTCAGAGCAACTTTGCATAACTCCCTGAGTCGCTACTGTGCCAGCATCTCCCTTTGGTGTTAGGGGGCACTGCACTGCAAGCGGTACTGGAACCTTCTTTTACATGAGACACAAAATCCTGCGCATTAAAGGATCCCACAGCCCTTTTTATACCAGAAGATGCCAACCTGGGGCCATGGCTAAATTCTAGTTAGAGTCATTACTTTCTCTCTCTCTAAAATTCCCCTGAGATTTCAGCTGGCTATATAAAGTGGTGTTCTCCATGTGCTGTCCTGAATGGCTGGTAAAGAATTGATAAGCACTGCGGAATAGTTGCCACATTCCATTCTAGAGGTGACCGCATTTCTGTGATGTGTGAGTAATCCCTGTATACATATTGTACAGTTGCAAAGCATTTTGGGATCCCATGGCATGAAAGGGGCTATATAAAAGGATACCATTTTAAGGTAAGATGCTGCAATCATTATACTTCCTTTTAGGTTTGGCACCATCTCCCATGATCATCTAGGCCAGGAAACAGAATATGGAATGAAACTGACTAACCATTAGTACCATCAAGAAAACTAGTGCACCACACACAAAACTGCAGAGCACCCCGGCAGTTACGGTTCTCACCACTATAACCAACAATATGGTAACAAAATAAAGAGGACAACGCAGCTTTGGGCTGCATATGCTGAGGCTTTAAATCACAGGGTTTATTACCAGCCTGTTCTCTCTATATGGCTCTGATGAAAGTCCAGCTGGAATACTGTGTGTACTGTAGTTCCAGGCATCTCAGCAACAAGAAAAGGAGACAAACTGGAGCAAGTTCAGAGAAAAGCAACAGTAATGATCAGAGGGCATTGAATTATGAGGAAAGATTTATAGAAATAAATATCTAGAGCTTGGCTAAGGCACAACCAAGATTGCAAGGAGAGCAGGGGACTGGAAGAGGGGCACATGCTACTTCAAACAGGGAGGGAGAGGAATCATGCAGTATGGCCCACTGGGATAAACTAGGAGGAATGGGATTAAAAACAGGAAAGGCCAATTTTAAACTGAATTACTGGGAAAGCACTCCTGGCAGAGAGATCTGCTAGACTGGGGAATGGTCTTGCAAGGGAAGTGGGGAAGCCCCATTGCCTAGCCCATTTAAAAACTAGGCTAACTAAATTACCAGAAAATAAATGGTAAGGAACAATCCCATACTGACCAAGTGAGATGAGGTATTAGACCATCTAATCTACCTCTTCGGTCGGTGACAGATTGTTCCCTATTGCGTATTCTCTAGTGCTTTGTCCAAGCCAGTGAGAGGACTTCCACTCCTTCCCCAAGGAAGCTACACCACTCATGCAAGTCTCCTGGTACTCAGCACAGTGTCACCCCACAAAGGTTGAGCCACTAACACCTGCCTCACTGTGATATGCTAACACTGAACTAAGAAGTGCAGAATTACATGAATGTGCACATGTGAAAAAGTACCACCCCCCGTGATCTGGTTAATTTCTTTCTCCTCCAGACTCTTCCTAGTGCTGCTCTTGGTCAGGTACCTGACTCCCGGGTGTGGCTGTCATCACAGATGTGCAGGTCCAGACGGGAGATGAATAGGTGGTAGGAGGACTCCTTCATGTCATACTTCTCAAAGTACTGGCTGATGCTGCTTGCATTCAGACTGCCTCCAAATGTCTGGGACCAGGACTGGTGGGCACTAGGAGCAGGTGGTGGGGTCTAGAACACACAAACATGTTCTGCAGGTACCAGTACATCATCAAAGGAAAATAGGGAAGCAGATTCTAGTGCACTGGAAACAGCCTAGGTTTACACCCCACAGTGGAAGAGCCTGAATAGTGCTCCCCAAATGAAAGGCCTTTGACCAGTGGTTCTAACACAGCATGTATAAGGAAAAAGCCAAACGTAACTGAACAACTAGAACTTATGATTATCAATTTGATCTTGAGCTTCTGTTTCTGCAGACACAGACTTTGCAACGCTTAATTCTATTGCAGTGACATCAATTGATTTATAATCAGGGGAGGCACAATGTCCAGTGGACGGGGTACCAAACAGGGAGTCAAGAGATTTGTGTTCTATTCTAAGCTCTGCTGTGACACCTTGGGAAGGCTCCATGCCTCAGTTTCCCAATCTCTAAAATGGGACTAATGATGTTCACTTATCTTTGGAAAATGCTTTCACATCTATGGATGAAAAGGGCAATATTAGCATTATTATTTAAACTCCTCTTAGCCTTATCTCACTGCACCGTTTGCAAAAACCGTCTCTCCTGCAGTTCCTGCTATCTGGAGAAACATCCCTTTTCTCACCTCATGCTCTCTGGCTCTTTGCAAATCTCTGCTGAAAACATCTTTCATCCTTTGCCTTGTACCCCTTAATTTCACTTTCCCTCTACAGCAGTTATTTAAACATCTCTCTGTTATTTAATTTCACTG
This sequence comes from Chrysemys picta bellii, assembly GCF_011386835.1. NCBI lineage: Eukaryota > Metazoa > Chordata > Testudines > Emydidae > Chrysemys > Chrysemys picta. The sequence goes on along the minus strand of NC_088794.1, from coordinate 24,177,946 downwards.
AGTATTTTGCAAAACTTCTTTTTAAAAAAACATTTGCGAGGGTAAGGGGGGGGGCGGGAGTTCAAGGGCTAATGATAGAAGGAGGGTGTGAGAAACAGCTGGTTAGAGGTTCTGAAATACCAATAAGCTGTGTGTGCTGCAAACGAACAATACAAACATCTCTGAGCATTGGGAGCCCCCTTGCAGGATAACGGGAAAAAAAATAATGATCCTGAAATGGGATGATTGTGTTCTCCCCTGAGCACCCCGGATCATGATAATTTTTACAAGGTTGGAGTGCCCCCCATGTAGATTTTTATTTTGAGAAAGAAAGTAGGAGACAGGAACTACCTAACAGAGGCCGAAGAGATTATTTCCAGGGTATATTATCTGTTATTACCAAAACAAAATCAATGGGCCCCTTGACACCTTGTAATAGTCCTGCCTAGAGCAGAAGTTCTCAAACTGTGGGTCGGGAGCCAAAAGTGGGTCGTGACGCCATTTTAATGGGGTCGCCAGGGCTGGTGTTAAACTTGCTGGGGCCTGGGGCCAAAGCCAGAGCCCCACTGCCCAGGGCCAAAGCCCAAGTACCACCACCCAGGGTTGAAGCTAAAGCCCTGGGCGGCAGGGCTCAGGTTACAGGCCCCCTGCCTGGGACTGAAGCCCTTGGGCTTGGGCTTTAGTCCCGCGCCTGGGGTGGCAGGGCTTCGCAAGCTCAGGCTTCAGTCCCCTGCTTCTGGGGTTGTGTAGTAATTTTAGTTGTCAGAAGGGGGTCGCAGTGCAATGAAGTTTGAGTACTGCTGGCCTAGAGGATCACAGAATTTTCCATCTTTTTCCCCAGACCGATTCTAGCCCATGACCATTTAAAAATATTCACTGATGCTTTGTGGTGTTGGGTGCAATACCTTTAGGTCATGTTTTTCTCCCAGTGGTGACTCCATACCCATGTGTGCCTAACCTTGCATCAGCTAAGCTTTTAGAACTTCTCCCAGTGCTCACACCCATAAGGAGTGTTGATGGGACTTTTGGGAAGCTGCACAGATTACAGCTTTCCTACCTCTTCCCATCTCAGAGAGACCACTTGGCAGCAAGCACCCATTTGTATGTGTATACGGAGAATCCATGCTGCCTTTTCCATGTCTCTTCCTTTTTCCCCAGGATGTTCATGCTTGGGTGATGGCTGCTTACCAGGACAGGTTCTGGTGCCATACTCTTCCTCTGCTGGGCAGATTTCTCCATGGCTTCACTCAAGGACTCTGCATACTTCATCATGGCTTTCAGCTGAGAGTCTGTCAGCACCCAGAGCAAGTCGTCAAGGAGGAACATGAGCTTAGATGCCACCACGTTGCAATCTTTGGTCTGAGCCAACCAAAGAGAAAGCAGGGAGTTTAACATAACGATTTTAACCTTACACATTTATTCTTCAGGGGAATTGTGGACTGTAGCAGCTGCAAAATGTGCCACTTTAGAAGTCATATGTGAGAAAATAGGGTAGAGGGAAGCCATTCATCTAACTGACAGGTGTCCAGGGTACCCCAATATTATTCAGGGGGAGCTGTTGTCTCAACTGAGCACCAGGCTAAACAAATCCGTCTCCACCTAAGGAGGCATGTGTCCAACTGCACTAAAGGAAGGAGTGGAAAGCAGGAGGTTTATTCTTTCTAATTGACACTTCATCACCTTTCTCCTTCTCCTGTTTATAGTACAACTAAGCCTGGCAGTGATTTAAGTGCTCAGTAAAAGAGGACACAGCACAATTGTACATGAATGTGACTGAGGATTATTCACCCACTTGCCCTGCTGCATGCATTCCTGAACTAAGAAATGAGCTGTTCTGAGTACGCAAGATAAGAGCTCAGCATGTACCTCTATGAAACCACAGAGCAATACAGCATCTAGGGCTCTGCTTTTGTGGAGAAAAAGCACAAGCACTGAGAAGGGAAGGCATGTGTACCTTCACCAGACACAGGAATAATTATCCCTCTCTGTGCCTCTTCTCGGTTCTGAGATTCAATTTAGTAAGGACCTTATTCCTGATCGGGGAGATGCAATCAGGACTTTACCATGCAAATCATTCCTGCTATCAGTGAAGATACTCACCCTTCTCTTGAGAGAAATTTGGATCCTGCCTTGATTGGTAATGAGCCTCAGAGGAGTGGTAGTGGGATCCTGATCACCACTGTCAGTGGCATCTGCCTCTATCCGAAGTGTCTGCCAGGTGAGCTCTTTAAATGTCAAAACCTACCCAGAGAGAGAGAGAGAGACCAGGAGTCAAATAGGAAAATGCTGAGGATTTCACCAACTTCAAGACTTTAACGATAGATACGTTACACGGTAGCAGCGCATAGGCAAGAAAAGAAACAGACTTAGAAGTGGGGAAGGAAGAGACACCATCTTTCTTCTGGGATCCCTGTAATAAATGGAGGAGCTGCCCTGGGAGCATACAGTCCTTCCTCTACAGTGCAATCATAGCAGAGACTAGTGAAAACGTATTGATTGCAAGGGACCTCACAGCTTCTCCAGTTTTTCATTCTCCCAGTAAGGAGATGCTAGGAAGAAGTGTGATAGGGGACCACTGGCTATGGAAGAGTTCAGAGCGACTCCACTTCCCAGTGGATGCTTTAGACTTTGATGCAGAGGTCACTGAGGTTCCTTATAGCCAACCATACTGAGACCATGAGGTGAGAATTCAGAGAAGATGAACGACAGCCCCAAATCTGCCAGACCCTTCAGGGACCATGGGAGAGACCTAAATGGGACGCCCCCGAATGCTGCGTCTGCCAATGCAGAGAGGGTCTTACCTCTCCTCTATGAGCGTCAGTGATGCGGGTGAAACGTAGGTCGCTCTGCTGCCAGTTGGGATTCACGCTGTATCCTTGGAGCTGCCACAGTTCAAAAGAGGCGTGGAAGGCCTTGGAGTGAATCTTGATGGTGATGGAATTGACAACAATGAGCATTCCCTCCACAACTTTTTCGGCAAAGCCATACTCGCTGTAAAGAGAAGAACCCTCAAAATCATCATTCTATAAAAAGGGGCCCCAGTTCAGGCTGACCCAGTTGTAATAAACGACTGTCACAAAGAAGACCTAAGGTTCAGAAGCAGCCTAGCTCCACAGAGATGGGCTACCTCCAGGAGAAGTGCCATCACCTGTGCTCTAAGGCACCCCCTATTTGACAGGCTAGCCTCAGCCCTGGTTACAACTGAGTGTTCAAAGTCATCACCATGGTAGGCAGGGACAGAAGAAGAAGAGTAAATGATGGAGCAAGGGGTGGGCAAAGGGGTGCAGTGCACATGGAAGCTGAAGTTCAACTCCTGGAGTCTGCCTCTCACTCCCAAGGCCAGAGACAGAAATACTCCTGTCCCACACAACACTCCGGCGAGCTGATTCAGAAGAGACACGATTGTTAACGTAGCCACGAAGGAATATACAGCACAGTACAATGAGCAGAATGTGCTGAAACTGTTAGAGCTTCTGGGGCAGAGCCTCAGTGGGCTTGGTGTCTTAGCTCTGTCAATGGACTTCCCAAAAAAATGAAAGCTCAACAGCCCAGTCAGGCACAATACAGTACAGAGTGAATATGGGGAATGCTTTGTGAGAGAGGCTGTTACTTGTTTCTAGCCTGGAGGGGCAACATGAAAGCAGGAGCTGAGTCAGGATGGGGATAAAGGAGTGGTCAGGAGAGAAGCTTGGGATGGGTGCTGGGAAATGTGATGGAGCACAGCCAGAGGAGAAGAACACAGGTACAGGCCAGGCAGGAATTTCAGTGAAACTTTGGAAGCAAGGAGAAGATTTAGGTCTCTGCCAAAGATGAGGGAAATCAATGCAGATGTTCAGGAAGTGGGAAAGAGAGACTTTGCTAGAGTAGCAGGAAAGGATGGGGAGATGGGCTGCAATGAAGGAATCTTATTCACTGCTTCCTAACTGGAGGCTGGGAGCTGCAATGCAAAGCCTCTAGGGAACATGGCTTAAAGAAGCTGGGCAGTCTTAAGGATCTAGTCTAAGTCAACCCTGGCCAGCTGTACAAACTTCTGCCAAACCCTATCCCCATCTCACAGTTGGAAAGGCTGGGAGAAAACAATTCCTCTTTTTTATTGCAAGGCTCCTTCACTGTTCAGAATGGACAATCAGGGGTGCCTGCCCAACACAGATAATACAATGTCAAAAAACTAACTGTAGAGTTAGGGGATGCCAACCTTTGACCTGCAGCGAGAGCAATGGGAGACTGTCCATTGGGTGGCCGAGGCTCTTCACAGGTTCGCATCTCCACCTCCACCTTATCCAGGTACTGCAAACACAGCAAGGAAGAAGTAAGCATGACATTAAGACTCAGGATGAGCATTATGGCCCTAGGTTTGAAATACATAGGAGGTCACTGGAACTGCTGGGTCAAATACCAACAAGGTGGACTCCACCTTCCATCATTCTCAGGGAATTCACTGTGTGTGGATGGGTATTTCAATTGAGACCTTAAAAACCAAGGTCCCATCTGCTCTGCATGGACATTGAAAATCTCACAGGGTGCTTTTCATAAAAGTAAGGGGGTTGGCCAAGCATCCTTGACTAAAGTATCTATCTTTCTCCCCATTTCAACTCTGCGCCTGGCAGGTTCCCTCCACTCTCATGCAGCACTGCTGCTGATCCCTGTCATACCCCTTTGCCTGCAGCCCCTATGCAATTTCTACAGCTGGTCTGTAGCTGCGTTTGTGCAGCCTCTTCTTCCCACAGGCCCCAGAGACCCAATACTTCCTGTCTACTCCAGGCAGGAGCATGTCTAGTGTGTGGAGCTCGGCACAGGCGGCTGGGCAACTGCACACAATGAGGGTGAACTGCGAGTTCACCATCAAGTTAGGAGATCAGAAAAAAGCATTTAAAAAACCCATGGGGGGTTTTCAAGGTGGGGTCTGGCTTCCAGTCTCTGAGAGTGGAGTTTAAAGTTGTGGCCAGAGCAGTCACTGTTATAGAGAATGGAGCATTGTGGGACAGCTGCTGGAGGACTGTGAGGGTTGATACAGGTCATACAATATCTATGCTCGCGCATTGACCTCAGTAGGTGAACCATGGCTCTATATCGTTCGGGGGAGATGATTTGACTGTGAGACTAACGGGTGCTTATATCAGCTGGAGACAAATTTGAGCATAGACACACGCACAAATAGGTCGACACAAATCGACCTAACTTTGTAGTGTAGACCAGGTCTCCGAGGTTGCTGCATTTCAGTGCTAAAGTACACACAGTCCCCAAAGTACTTTGAGATCCACTGAGAAAAATCTATCACTGATTTCACATCTACTTGTAGAGAACACTCTTATTATACACTTGAGAGCAAGTTTAGCACCCTGGGGCCAGTGGAAATGTCATCTGGGCAATTTTCACCATATCCCAAGAATTTGTACTCTTCCCTAGGGCTAGCCAACAGTTGACCATAGGACAGCACAGCAACCTCAGAAAAGGCCTTAGGGTACGTCTACAATGCAAGAAAATCCAACCACCGTAAACCCCATGGCAGCCAGTCTCAGAGCCTGGGTCAGCGGAGTCAGGCTCATGGGGCTCATGCTACGGCATTAAAAATACCACTGTAGACATTCCCTCCCTGGAGCTGGGCTATGAAATCCAACGAAGGGGGTAGGTCTCAGAGTGTGGGCTCCAGTCCCCCTCACTGGGTTTCAAAGCCAGGCTCCAGTCCAAGCAGAAACGTCGATACACTGCTATTTTTAGCCCCGTAGCACGAGCCCAAGTTAATTGGTCCGGGCTCTGAGACTTGCTGCTGTGGGGATTTTTTGCAGTGTAGACATACTCTTAGAGACACTTCTATGAGACCTGGGTGTTAAAAAAAAAAAAACATTCACATCTCACCTGACCTTAGAGAAGCCTCTGTGCAATGGGCTGGATTTGATCAGCAGCTGAGATGTTATGTCACAAAAGCTTCAACACCTCTAGCAGTAAGAACCAATTGTCCCTTTGCAGGAACAATCCCTTAGCTAAGATTTATTACAAAGAAGGAAGAAGACTAAAACAAAATATTACCAGACAAATCGGGTGCGTCTTCAGTTTCGTCCACTGGATCTGTAAAGACAGAGCTCGAGTTGCAGAAGGTGCCTCAGTATGCATAGGTTTGAACGATTTCAGGAAGACACAGTCGAGCCCTCCTGAGATCAACTCACTTAAAGTCCTGCTGTGCTCTCAGAGTTGATCACATAAAAACAGCACTGTGACAATACAGGTTCACTGTGTCTCACTGACTCCAGATCAAATGGGCTCCCACAGACAACTGAAAAGATGTTCAAACGACCTGCTGTGTAAGCCCAGGTTGGCTTTTGTATTTCAGGTGGAGTCTTTTCCTTCTCATGCATCATTACCAGTAATATATGCTCTGCAGCCCAAATTCAGATTTCACTTATGCATGAGCAACTCTGTTGTCTTTAATAGGTTTGCAATCAATTAATTCACGCTGTAACTGGAATTTAGTTTACAGTTCTGTAGATTATGCTCAAACCAGAATAAAATCCATTTTACCCCCACTGACCTGTGTTTGCTCTGCAGTTCTAGGAGGAGCAAGAACTAATGCTTGTTACTAAACTGAGCAGATCCAACTCTGAATACATACAGGGAGCAGTTGAGATGAGTAAAAGGAGGCCATTTTTACTGTCATTTGGCAGAGCAGACCCACACTTTAACAGAAAGTCTTTTCCATATGCTAAATGCTTTTCCAATAATTTAGTGTAACTGTGTCTAACATCAGCTGAGGTTAAAACAAACAACTTCTCATTTCATGTCAACTGAAAAAATCCATTTCTTGACCCAAAAAGCACTTGGAACAAGATTTTCAAGATGAAGAGGCCCATTCTCTGTGCACAAGTGCAGCTGTGACTGCATGTGCAATTACTGCAATTATACTAACAAGCCAGGTAATTGTGGGTGCAGAGGGCCTACCAAGTCGTTTTTCACATGCTTTTACCCAATTTGCACATTATTTCTGAAGTCTCCATTGCTGAATATGTGACCTTTAAATAACAGTTCACTGCACAGAAACTCATGGCACAAGCAGGTTTTCAAAGAATTTCAATCTGCATTTATTTACACTTTACATTCCTGTTTCAATCCAGTTTGGAGGTTCGTGTGAACAGTCAGGGCAACCTGGGATGGCTGTTTCACTCTTTCAGCATTAAAGAATAAGTCAGGGGCAGGAGGAAGGGGCAGGATATGCCTCAGGTACCACAATTTTATTTCCAGTTGAGAAAGCTGACATCCTTTATCAAAAGCCCCAGATAACATCAAATGCAGACTGACATTAAGTGGGCTGTATTGTGTTTGGAGGACACCATTAGCACGGTATCTCAACTCACCCGGATGGAAGCCTTGTTACAGTAGACACGGGTGATCGCTAGCCAGGTGGGCAGCTCCAACACATTCTGCAGCACCTCTTCATCCAGTTCCAGGTTGGTCAGCTGCCCCTGACCTTTCAGTGTGCTCAGGTTGATTTTGTCCGGAGAGAGATTCTTAGTAAACCTGTGGAGAAGAAGAGTTAAGAGGCAATATGACAACAACTTCATAGACTCATAGATTCTAGGACTGGAAGGGACCTCGAGAGGTCATCGAGTCCAGTCCCCTGCCCGCATGGCAGGACCAAATACTGTCTAGACCATCCCTGATAGACATTTATCTAACCTACTCTTAAATATCTCCAGAGATGGAGATTCCACAACCTCCCTAGGCAATTTATTCCAGTGTTTAACCACCCTGACAGTTAGGAACTTTTTCCTAATGTCCAACCTAGACCTCCCTTGCTGCAGTTTAAACCCATTGCTTCTGGTTCTATCCTTAGAGGCTAAGGTGAACAAGTTTTCTCCCTCCTCCTTATGACACCCTTTTAAATACCTGAAAACTGCTATCATGTCCCCTCTCAGTCTTCTCTTTTCCAAACTAAACAAACCCAATTCTTTCAGCCTTCCTTCATAGGTCATGTTCTCAAGACCTTTAATCATTCTTGTTGCTCTTCTCTGGACCCTTTCCAATTTCTCCACATCTTTTTTAAAATGCGGTGCCCAGAACTGGACACAATACTCCAGCTGAGGCCTAACCGGAGCAGAGTAGAGCGGAAGAATGACTTCTCGTGTCTTGCTCACAACACACCTGTTAACACATCCCAGAATCATGTTTGCTTTTTTTGCAACAGCATCACACTGTTGACTCATATTTAGCTTGTGGTCCACTATAACCCCTAGATCCCTTTCTGCGGTACTCCTTGTTAGACAGTCTCTTCCCATTCTGTATGTGTGAAACTGATTTTTTCTTCCTAAGTGGAGCACTTTGCATTTGTCTTTGTTAAACTTCATCCTGTTTAACTCAGACCATTTCTCCAATTTGTCCAGATCATTTTGAATTATGACCCTGTCCTCCAAAGCAGTTGCAATCCCTCCCAGTTTGGTATCATCCGCAAACTTAATAAGTGTACTTTCTATGCCAATATCTAAGTCGTTGATGAAGATATTGAACAGAGCCGGTCCCAAAACAGACCCCTGCGGTACCCTACTCGTTATGCCTTTCCAGCAGGATTGGGAACCCTTAATAACAACTCTCTGAGTATGGTTATCCAGCCAGTTATGCACCCACCTTATAGTAGCCCCATCTAAATTGTATTTGCCTAGTTTATCGATAAGAATATCATGCGAGACCGTATCAAATGCCTTACTAAAGTCTAGGTATACCACATCCACAGCTTCACCCTTATCCACAAGGCTCGTTATCCTATCAAAGAAAGCTATCAGCTTGGTTTGACATGATTTGTTCTTCACAAATCCATGCTGGCTGTTCCCTATCACCTTACCACCTTCCAAGTGTTTGCAGATGATTTCCTTAATTACTTGCTCCATTATCTTCCCTGGCACAGAAGTTAAACTAACTGGTCTGTAGTTTCCTGGGTTGTTTTTGTTTCCCTTTTTATAGATGGGCACTATATTTGCCCTTTTCCAGTCTTCTGGAATCTCTCCCGTCTCCCATGATTTTCCAAAGATAATAGCTAGAGGCTCAGATACCTCCTCTATTAGCTCCTTGAGTATTCTAGGATGCATTTCATCAGGCCCTGGTGACTTGCAGGCATCTAACTTTTCTAAGTGATTTTTAACTTGTTCTTTTTTTATTTTATCTGCTAAACCTACCCCCTTCCCATTAGCATTCACTATGTCAGGCATTCCTTCAGACTTCTCGGTGAAGACCGAAACAAAGAAGTCATTAAACATCTCTGCCATTTCCAAGTTTCCTGTTACTGTTTCTCCCTCTTCACTAAGCAGTGGGCCTATCCTGTCTTTGGTCTTCCTCTTGCTTCTAATGTATTGATAAAAAAGTCTTCTTGTTTCCCTTTATTCCTGTAGCTAGTTTGAGCTCATTTTGTGCCTTTGCCTTTCTAATCTTGCCCCTGCATTCCTGTGTTGTTTGCCTATATTCATCCTTTGTAATCTGTCCTAGTTTCCATTTTTTATATGATCCTTTTTTATTTTTTAGATCATGCAAGATCTCGTGGTTAAGCCAAGGTGGTCTTTTGCCACATTTTCTATCTTTCCTAACCAGCGGAATAGCTTGCTTTTGGGCCCTTAATAGTGTCCCTTTGAAAAACTGCCAACTCTCCTCAGTTGTTTTTCCCCTCAGTCTTGATTCCCATGGGACCTTACCTATCAGCTCTCTGAGCTTACCAAAATCCGCCTTCCTGAAATCCATTGTCTCTATTTTGCTGTTCTCCCTTCTACCCTTCCTTAGAATTGCAAACTCTATGATTTCATGATCACTTTCACCCAGGCTGCCTTCTACTTTCAAATTCTCAATGAGTTCCTCCCTATTTGTTAAAATCAAGTCTAGAACAGCTTCCCCCCAGTAGCTTTTTCAACCTTCTGAAATAAAAAGTTGTCTGCAATGCAGTCCAGGAATTTGTTGGATAGTTTGTGCCCCGCTGTGTTATTTTCCCAACATATATCCGGATAGTTGAAGTCCCCCATCACCACCAAATCTTGGGCTTTGGATGATTTGACTTCCAATGTGTCTGTGTCTCCGTAGAGAAGGGTTATTTTGAGGGTAAATACCTCTCTATTGTTTGCAAAGCACCTCACACACTCAGGGACGAGAGAGAATAGGGACATCATACCACCACACACTGGGCAGACTATTGCATTTCTATAGTGCATTGTGTGAGCTGCCCAGCCAGTTTTGCAGTGTCCAGTTAGGCCCCGATTCCCGAACCAACTCCCATTGACTTCAATGGCAACTTGGTCAGTTCCCTAAAGAGTTATAAGTGCATTCGTCACCTAAGTACTATGGAGATTGGCCCACTATAAATACCTAAGAGAGAGAGAAAAGCAGTTTTGGTCCAATATTTCCTTTTTTTTTTAAATAATAAAGCGTAAGAGGGAGAGAGGTCACAAAATGATCAGACATCCTACCCCACAGAAAAAAATCTTCATTAAGCTCGAACTGAGGTTGCAAGAACATAGAAAATTACAGTTTAAAATATAGGTGGGAAGGCAAGGTTGTTAGGTGTAATTTGGAATTTCTTGCCTTTCAGATGTTTTGATTATACGGAAGAGGGCAGAGTTAAAGCCACCCCAAAAAGTGTCTTCACCCTAGGCATCCTCCATATAAGCTATGACAAGTATTTTGGCGTCATAGCTAGCTGACAGTTAAACCCTGGGTATCGTGACAGCTCAGCAAAGAAGCTTGGCAGGTGTCTTTAAGGCCCATATAATTTGGCATTTTAAATGTTTTAAATCAAATCAGGAGAGCGCACTGGAAAACCAGAAATTAATGTAACTGCATTAGGGCACAAAGAAAATGAAACTGACTAGAAACAAATGCAACTGGACAACAGTTTCACTCCCCAAGATAAGAAGCATGCAAAAACAATATTAAGAAAGTTATAGCATCAATGGTGGAGAGAGATTAGATCCGTTTTATTGATTGCTCATATTACTGTCACAGGGAAGTAAAGGATTTTAAATAAATTATTTTATCCATCTCTTTAAATACTAGTCTCACAGCCAAACCCATTCCTGTCCCTCATTAGTGAAGCTGATTCATGCTCACCAGTCTCCCAAGCTAAGAAACAGGGTTATACGTGGTCAGTGAAACATCTGTGTGCCTGCACATAACATAATCCTTCACCCTGCTTCTCACTGACCAACTCCACCACGCCCTGCTTTTCTTCTAGCTACCATCAGCTGCTGATCTCTCCTGTCTCAATTTCCCCTCCCAAGAGGCTTTGCTGTTTTCAGATCTGCTGTATGCACCCTGGTGTCTTCGAATTCCAGATGTGCCACATGTATGATGGATGAGAACAATTTGATTAAGGCCACAAAAGAGAGGTGCAAAGGATTCTGGAACAAATCTGAAAGCACCCAGCTGAACTGGAAATACCAAGGATCCTTTTGGAAGAGTACTCAGGAGAGTTAGGGCAAGCAAAGATGAGGGCAATCTAGGAGGAAGGTAATGGTGAGCTGCAAAGAGCCCTGCATCAGCAGAATGAGCACAAATTGCAGCAGGATCCAGGATTTTTCTTCTTCCCAATTGGGATGGCCCTGCCAAAGACTGGGATACTTGGCAGGTACATATTGGTGCATAAACAGGGAAGAAAACAAAAAGCCGCCATGCTGGATTCAGCTGTGTTAGAAATCTTGGAATGGTTCTTCTTCATGAATGAAATACACCTTTCCCGCCACCCGCTGGAAGGGTTCAGAAAAGCTTAGTTCCCGACGCCAGGCACTTGCACTTGGAGGAATCTGCTTCCTCTGACCCACCAGGAGTAGTTCAGGGATTTGGGGGGGGGGGGGGGATTCAGAAGTTTGATAACAGAAATGGAAATTTACATAAATTCCTGAGTTAGTGGGAGAATTTAGGTGACTCTGCTCCTTCACAAGGTTGCAAGATTTCTTATTCAGATAGTAAGTTTGTGAATAAAGTCAACAGAAAGCAGCTTAAAGTTTCCCATGGCTTTGGTTCAGCCAGTCCCCAAGTTCCATCTACGCTGCAACAACCACAGTACTATATTGAAAGGCATGGCTATCCCTTGACACAAATAAAACACGGTTCAATCTCACTGCATAGATGAGACTGAACCATGTTTTAGTTGTGTTACTGAGTTGTAGGTCAGCCCCGCAAAGTCCAAAGCTGTGGTGTGCTTCAGGAATATGGTGCAATCCCATTTATGCCAAAAGAGAACGTTAGGATTTGACCATGTTGTAACCAGGTCCCTCAATATGCAGCCAGCCAGCCCTGTTTGGAGGCAGAGCCTGTTGAAGAGGTCTTTGGCCCTGGCAAAGGGGATTATAAGACCCAGCTGGGGAGGGGTTAGGTGATTCCTATGAAGGACTGAAAGAGCTCAGTTGAAGAGAAGGCTGGAGGAAGTAGGGCAGCTCTTGTGGCAGTGGAGAGATGTAAGGGGAATGGCCTGTGGGCCCCTACAGCCTGTATTGGTCAAGGAAATAGCTTGGTTTTGTGTTAACTTATGAGTTTTTGGGTTTGAATAATAAACTGCCCTGAAAGAAGGGCTAGAACAGGACTTTGGGCATGGCATCAGTCCTTCCTGGGCTTGGGAGACAGGCCAGCAGCCTACCGTAGACTGGATCATGACCAGAGAAGTTGTATTTGCCTTGCCAGTATCTCACTGGGATGTCTGACTACATGGTTTCCTCCTCTGCACTGAACGGAAGCCAGTGAAGGACTGCAGCTTGCATAGCACCACAATGCCATGGGATTCAGAAAGGATGGAGTGTTTCTGCCAGATGATTTACTCACTGCTCAAGCCAGAGCCATTTCACACATTCCTCCATGCTAATTCTAATTCTGCACAGTGGCCCAGCAAGTGGTGGAAAAGAGGCTCCATTGTCAGCTAGGGCAGGATTAGATTCACACGTTAGTCACACGCTGCAGTTCTCTCACTCCCCTTTCCCTGCACTGGCCTGGCCGCATGTGCTGCCCCATTGTGCAAGGCACAAAGACAGTCCTGAGCAACTGGGCCAGCAGCTGGGGGGATAACGAAGGTGGGGGAAAAGGGGCTATGGTGCTGGTTTCATCAGTCTCACCACAAGAGTGTGAGTTGAACTGGGAAACTGGCTGGGATTAGTTGCTTATCAGCCAATCCAGAATTTCCTCCAGAACAATGTATTTATCCAAGTGAACATTGTGCCCAGAGCAGAATCTGAAGCGAGGAGAGAAGCAGTTATGCATTTCACTGCAGCCAAACACTCTCCTCCTCGTAGGAGAGGCTGGGACTTGAGCAGCTGTGAGGTTGCCTGCTGCTTGTGTTTCCACACCATTCTCTGCAGTAATGATTTCTGCAGAGGAGGACTGCAGTATGAGACCTCTACAGACTTTAACCTGCCATGTAAGTTTTCTCCTTTCCAGATCTAACAAGCTAGTATATCAAATTGTGTGTCTCCCATCATGTGACAGCATAACACACCTGTCACTGTCTCAGGCTCACACAGAGAGGCCATCCTGTTTACTTTAGACAAATATTTCCTCATTAAGCCAGAGGCAACCCTAACATAAAACACACATGAGAAGGCAGCTAAAATCAACACAGTTCTCAATTACTATATGGCAAAATCTGGTGTGTGTAAAATTACATATTCCAGCATGTGTGACATTCTACAGGTGACAGGTTCATTGGAGGAGCATAAACAATGATATCTTACATATCTGTAAGCAAAGAGAAATAAAGATCTCAAAGCATGACGCCTATCATCTGGTTCCTCATTGGGGACTGAGCCTGGGATCTCCAGAGATAAAGCATGAGCCTCTATGGCTTGAGATAACAGATCAAGTCCTCTAACTGAGAGCCACAGCAGAGTCATATCCTCTGTGAGTGGGCAGAGAGAACAATGTATAACACACAGCTGACCAGTAGGATGCCAAGAGCACTTTGCAGACATTAAGTTGACATTGTAAGTCCAAGTCAAATAGACTAATTCTATAGATGGGGAGGAGGTGGCCCAGGGAGGTGCAAGGAACAGAAAACCATCTCTCTTGACTTCTAGTCCTTAGCATACTTCCTCTGTTGAAACATGCTGCTCTCAACCAGTACATTAATGCAGCAGTGTTGGTTGTATCAGAATATTGCAGAGACAGAATAAATTTATTGGACAATCATTAGCATCTCAGCCAGAGGCAGAGCTGAAATCTTCAAACTGACTCACTGATGTAGAGAGATATTAAATAAAGCCAGATGAATACAAAACAAGTTTTTAAATACAAGTGTAGGGGCCACAAGGAGTCCTGCTGAACTGATATGAAGATGACCAGAGCCAATGTTGCAAGATTCTACGGAACAGTCCCTGTTAGCAGCCAAAATGAATATGAAACTTTAATTTACAGTGCCTGTGGAAGGGGGCTTGGGGAAGATTTAGGAACAAGGGAGCAACGTAAACAGTTACATGAACAGAGGATAGGTCAGTATGATGTCTTTAGCCAAACCTCATACTGCCATGTAAAGAAAGTGGAGTTTTGAAGCAGATCTAAGGCACCCTCAGCTCACTGGGTATGTCTAACATGGCAAGCAGAAACCCATGGCACCAAATCCACTGCAACAGACATGGGCCCATGGGGCTCGTGCTACGGCATTAAATACAGCTGTGTAGATATTCGAGTTTGGACTGGAGCTCGGGCTCTGAAGCTTAGGGAGGGTTTCACAGCCCAAACCGCAATGTCTACACAGATATTTTAAGGGCAGTAGCATGAGCCTAAGTCTGTAGGCCTGGGCTCTGAGACTCACTGCCATGGGTTTCTGTTTGCCATGTAGATGTACCCAGTGAGACCAAGTGCCCTCACACTGGTTTCTACGGTCCGGAGCAGGCCAATCGGAGAACGTAGCAAGTATCCCCCAACAAGCTGATCCCTATAACTTTATTAGCTGGAGATAGCGCTTTACCTAGCACCAGAAGGACTGGAGAGCCTGCAATATCCCCATACACCGTGGCCAGCTCCATGGTTCACAATGCACAATAAACCTGTCAAGTGTTCAAGCAGCAAGTGAGAGCTATTACATCAATGTGGGTGGAAAGCAGAGTGGGGCAGTCAGTCTTCAGATTGCTGCAGCTGAGAACACCTGAGGATTCCCCAAGCAGCAATTAAAAAACACTGTTTCAAATATTGTGCCTGTCTTTGGAGGGAAAGATCTGACTGCTTAAGAGGTAGCATAAGACTATGTTACAGTAACAAACCAAAATATAACTGCGCAGTCTAGAGGAGCAGGGGATTTCTAGTCAGAACTCCTGGGTTCTATTACCAGCACCAGCACTGGGCAAATCACTTCTCTATGCATCAGTTTGCCCATCTGTAAAACGAAGTTACTATACCTACCTCACAGGGTTGTCTCAAGGATAAAGTAATTCTTTGCAAAGAGCTTTGAGATCCTCAGATGAAATAATTTTCAAATTCAAAATGTCATAACTAGGGTGGGGTATGGCAGTACAGCCGCAGGGAATTCAGAAAGATGCCTAATCTTCCCAGCAGCTTCAAAGGAAATGCTTTGATCAATCTCAGCGGAAGAAAGGTCCAGTGACTGTGAATAGGATTTTAAACAAAGTTTGCTGGCAGACTCTCTCCATTCATGCTGAATGGCAGTACGATTTTTGGCAGCATGCATTGCTGGCTTGGATAAAAGTGAATGGAAATAGTTTGTGGCTGTTAAGAAAATTGACTGCATGGACTATTTCCATTTCTCTGTTTCCAAAGCTCTTTAACAGAGGACATGCAGTATTAGCCAGTACATTCAAAGAACAACACTCTTCTTGGGCCTGCCAGGAACAGGATCAGCAAGAGCAACTCATACACACATACTCACTCTCTCTCTCTCTCTCAGTGACCGATACCATTTCATCCTCTCAAACATCACCTAGGGTATGTCTACACTACGAAATTAGTTCGAATTTATAGAAGCCGGTTTTATAGAAATCGGTTGTATACAGCCGATTGTGTGTGTCCCCACATAAAATGCTCTAAGTGCTCTAGTCGGCGGACCGCGTCCACAGTACGAGGCTAGCGTCGACTTCCGGAGCATTGCACTATGGGTAGCTATCCCACAGCTATCCCACAGTTCCCGCAGTCTCCGCCGCCCCTTGGAATTCTGGGTTGAGATCCCAATGCCCGGATGATGCAAAACAGTGTTGCGGGAGGTTCTGGGTACATGTCGTCAGGCCCCTCCCCCTCCGTCACAGCAACGGCAGACAATAGATTCGCGCCTTTTTACCTGGGTTACCTGTGCAGACAACATACCACGGCAAGCATGGAGCCCGCTCAGCTCAGCTGAGCTCACCGTCACCATATGTCCTCTGGGTGCCGGCAGACGTGGGACTGCATTGCTACACAGCAGCAGCTGCTAACTGCCTTTTGGCAGTAGACGGTGTAGCATGACTAGCAGCCGTAGGGCTGCATTGCACCAGCCCCTTGCCCTTTGGTAAAAGATGGTATATTACGACTGGTATCCGTCGTCGTCATACTGCAGTGGCTGTCAATCATGGGCACCTGGGCAGACATGCTACTGTCTCGATGATGATGGCTATCAGTCGTAGTATACTATTTTCTGCCAATTGCCCAGTATTGTCTGCTAAGCACCCAGAAGAGGCCGAGGGCGATCTGGGTGCTGGCGGACATGGGGCTGGCAGACGTGGGGCTGGCAGACGTGGGGCTGCATTGCTAGACAGCAGCAGCCCCTTGCCTTTTGGTAAAAGATGGTATATTACAATTGGTAACCGTCATCATCATACTGCAGAGGCTATCAGTCATGCTGCACCGTCGGCTGCCAGCTTAAGATGTAAAAAATAGATTTGTTCTGTATTCCTTTGCTTCCCCTTCCTCCGTGAAATCAACGGCCTGCTAAGCCTAGGGTTTTAAGTTTAATCTTTGGGGGGACCATTCTGTGTGACAGTTGTTTGTGTTTCTCCCTGATGCACAGCCACCTTTCTTGATTTTAATTCCCTGTTCCTGTACCTGTACGCCATGTCGTCACTCGGCCCTCCCTCCCTCCCGCCCTCCCTCCTTCTCCTGGTCCATCAGATACTAGTTTCGCGCCTTTTTTCTGACCAGGCGCCATAGCTAGCACTGGGATCATGGAGCCCGCTCAGATCACCACGGCAATTATGAGCACTATGAACACCACGCGCATTGTCCTGGAGTATATGCAGAGCCAGGACATGCCAAGGGGAAACCCGGACCAGCCGAGGAGGCGATTGCAGCGCGGCGAAGAGAGTGATGAGGAAATTGACATGGACATAGACCTCTCACAAGGCACAGGCCCCAGCAATGTGGAAATCATGGTGTCACTGGGGCAGGTTCATGCCGTGGAACGCCGATTCTGGGCCCGGGAAACAAGCACAGACTGGTGGGACCGCATCGTGCTGCAGGTGTGGGACGATTCCCAGTGGCTGCGAAACTTTCGCATGCGTAAGGCCACTTTCATGGAACTTTGTGACTTGCTTTCCCCTGCCCTGAAATGCCAGGATACCAAGATGAGAGCAGCCCTCACAGTTGAGAAGCGAGTGGCGATAGTCCTGTGGAAGCTTGCAAGGCCAGACAGCTACCGGTCAGTCGGGAATCAATTTGGAGTGGGCAAATCTACGGTGGGGGCTGCTGTGATCCAATTTGCCAGGGCAATGAAAGACCTGGTGATATCAAGGGTAGTGACTCTGGGCAACGTGCAGGCAATAGTGGATGGTTTTGCTGAAATGGGATTCCCAAACTGTGGCGGGGCCATAGACGGAACCCATATCCCTATCTTGTCACCGGAGCACCAAGCCACCGACTACGTAAACCGCAAGGGGTACTTTTCAATGCTGCTGCAAGCCCTGGTGGATCACAAGGGACGTTTCACCAACATCAACATGGGATGGCCGGGAATGGTACATGATGCTCGCGTCTTCAGGAACTCTGGTCTGTTTCGAAAGCTGGAGGAAGGGACTTTCTTCCCGGACCAGAAAGTAACCGTTGGGGATGTTGAAATGCCTGATCCTTGGGGACCCAGCCTACCCCTTAATGCCATGGCTCATGAAGCCGTACACAGGCAGCCTGGACAGTAGTCAGGACCTGTTCAACTACAGGCTGAGCATGTGCCGAATGGTGGTGGAATGTGCATTTGGACGTTTAAAAGCGCGCTGGCGCAGCTTACTGACTCGCTCAGACCTCAGCGAAAAGAACATCCCCATTGTTATTGTTGCTTGCTGTGCGCTCCACAATATCTGTGAGAGTAAGGGGGAGACCTTTATGGCGGGGTGGGAGATTGAGGCAACTCGCCTGGCCGCTGATTACGCGCAGCCAGACACCAGGGCGGTTAGAGGAGCACAGCAGGGCGCGGTGCGCATCAGAGAGGCTTTGAAAACGAGTTTTGTGACTGGCCAGGCTACTGTGTGAAACTTCTGTTTGTTTCTCCTTGATGAACCCTCCAAACCCCCCCCCCCAACCCGGTTCACTCTACTTCCCTGTAAACCAACCACCCCACCCCACCCTCCCCTCCCCAATTCGAGCACCGCTTGCAGAGGCAATAAAGTCATTGTTTTTTCACATTCATGCATTCTTTATTAGTTCCTCACAGAAGTAGGGGGATAATTGCCAAGGTAGCCTGGGATGGGTGGGGGAGGAGGGATGGAAAAGGACACACTGCATTTTAAAACTTTAAGTCTTATTGAAGGCCAGCCTTCTGATGCTTGGGCGATCATCTGGGGTGGAGTGACTGGGTGGACGGAGGCCCCCCCACCGTGTTCTTGGGCGTCTGGGTGAGGAGGCTATGGAACTTGGGGAGGAGGGCTGTTGGTTAAACAGGGGCTGTAGCGGCGGTCTCTGCTCCTGCTGCCTTTCCTGCAGCTCAACCATACGCTCGAGCATATCAGTTTGATGCTCCAGCAGACGGAGCATTGACCCTTGCCGTCTGTCTGCAAGCTGACGCCACCTATCGTCTTCAGCCCGCCACTTGCTCTTTTCATCCCGCCATTCATCCCGCCACCTCTCCTCTCGTTCATATTGTGCTTTTCTCATGTCCGACATTGACTGCCTCCACGCATTCTGCTGTGCTCTATCAGCGTGGGAGGACATCTGCAGCTCCGTGAACATATCGTCCCGCGTCCTACGTTTTCTCTTTCTAATGTTCACTAGCCTCTGCGAAGGAGAAACATTTGCAGCTGGTGGAGGAGAAGGGAGAGGTAGTTAAAAAAGACACATTTTAGAGAACAATGGGTACACTCTTTCATTACAAGGTCGCATTTTTCCTCTGCCTGCCGGTTTGGTATGAGAGATCACTCACGCAGTGCCCCAGGCAACATATTTCAGCTTGCAGGCAGCCATGGTAGGCCACAGTGTTTTGGCTTTTTTAACCTTCTTAACATGCGGGAAAGGTTGCAAACAGCAGCGCATTTCCCATATCAAGGATGAATTGGGTTGGCCATTTAAAATGGGTTTTCAATGTAAAAGGAGGGGCTGCAGTTTCCCGGTTAACATGCGGCACAAACCCAAGTAAACCCCCCCCCACACACACACACACGATTCTCTGGGATGATCACTTCACCCCTCCCTCCACCGCGTGGTTAACAGCGGGGAACATTTCTGTTCAGAAGAGCAGGAACGGGCACCTCTGAATGTCCCCTTAATAAAATCACCCCATTTCAACCAGGTGACCGTGAATGATATCACTCTCCTGAAGATAACAAAGAGAGATAAGGAATGGATATTGTCTGCATGCCAGCAAACACCGGGACCATACGCTGCCATGCTTTGTTATGCAATGATTCCAGACTACGTGCTACTGGCCTGGCGTGGTAAAGTGTCCTACCATGGCGGACGGGATAAGGCAGCCCTCCCCAGAAACCTTTTGCAAAGGCTTTGGGAGTACATAAAGGAGAGCTTTCTGGAGATGTCCCTGGAGGATTTCCACTCCATCCCCATACACGTTAACAGACTTTTCCAGTAGATGTACTGGCCGCGATTGCCAGGGCAAATTAATCATTAAACACGCTTGCTTTTAAACCATGTGTAATGTTTACAAATATTTACAAAGGTACACTCACCAGAGGGTCTTGGGTGAGTTCGGGGGTTACTGATTCCAGGTCCAGGGTCACAAACATATCCTGGCTGTTGGGGAAACCGGTTTCTCCGCTTCCTTGCTGCTGTGAGCTACCTACAGTACCTCCATCCTCATCTTCCTCGTTCCCCGAACCGTCTTCCCTGTGTGTTTCTCCATTGACGGAGTCATAGCACACGGGTGGGGTAGTGGTGGCTGCACCCCCCCTAGAATGGCATGCAGCTCCGCATAGAAGCGGCAAGTTTGCGGCTCTGCCCCGGACTTTCCGTTTGCTTCTCTGGCTTTGTGGTAAGCTTGCCGTAGCTCCTTAATTTTCACGCGGCACTGCTGTGTGTCCCTGTTATGGCCTCGGTCCTTCATGGCCTTGGAGACCTTTTCTAATACTTTGCCATTTGTTTTACTGCTAATACTTTGCCATTTGTTTTACTGCTACGGAGTTCAGCTAGCACTGATTCATCTGGCGAGCAGATCCCGTACCTCCCGTTCGGTCCATGCTGGAGCTCTTTTGCGATCCTGGGACTCCATCACGGTTACCTGTGCTGATGAGCTCTGCGTGGTCACCTGTGCTCTCCACGCTGGGCAAACAGGAAATGAAATTCAAACGTTCGCGGGTCTTTTCCTGTCTACCTGGTCATTGCATCTGAGTTGAGAGTGCTGTCCAGAGCGGTCACAATGAAGCACTGTGGGATAGCTCCCGGAGGCCAATAACGTCGAATTCCATCCACACTACCCCAATTCTGACCCGCAAAGGCCGATTTTATCGCTAATCCCCTCGTCGGAGGTGGTGTAAAGAAACCGGTTTAAAGGACCCTTTAAGTCGAAAGAAAGGGCTTCGTCGTGTGGACGTGTCCAGGCTTAATTCGATTTAATGCTGCTAAAGTCGACCTAAACCCGTAGTGTAGACCAGGCCCTAGTCAAGGCAAGTCCAAATTTTATTTGCAGGGTGTAACGGTTTGGATCACAGAGACCCCCTTGGGACTGCCACCTGATGCTCTGAGCCCGTTTTCCCTGGCAGCTTGTGACTTCAGTACCCTGTCTTGTTGAGCCAGACGCGCTAGCTTGCAGGTCTGAATCACATCCCCCAAAAGCTGCAGGCTTAACTGAAAACAGCTTAAGAAGTGTACCTGTCTCCAGCACCCAGATACCCAGTTCCCAATGGGGTCCAAACTCCAAATAAATCCATTTTACTCTGTATAAAGCTTATACAGGGTAAACTCAAATTGTCCGCCCTCTATAACACTGATAGAGAGATATGCACAG
The DNA here is from genome assembly GCF_011386835.1 of Chrysemys picta bellii. NCBI lineage: Eukaryota > Metazoa > Chordata > Testudines > Emydidae > Chrysemys > Chrysemys picta. Next base: position 24,156,660 of record NC_088794.1, on the reverse strand, counting down.
CTGTTTGCTCCCCCAGGAATTAATTACTTGCTCTGGGTTAATTAATAAGTAAAAAGTTATTTTATTAAATATAAAAAGTAGGATTTAAGTGGTTCCAAGTAATAACAGACAGAACAAAGTAAGTTACCAAGCAAAATAAAATAAAACACGCAAGTCTAAGCCTAATACATTAAGAAACTGATTACAGATAAAATCTCACCCTCAGAGATATTCCAATAAGCTTCTTTCACAGACTACATACGACTCCTTTCTAGTCTGAGACAAATCCTTTCCCTGGGTACAGTCCTTGTTCCAGGTCAGGTGGTAGCTAGGGGATTTCTCATGACTACAGCCCCCTTTGTTCTGTTCTACCCCCTTATATAGCTTTGGCACATGGCAGGAATCTTTTGTCTTTTGGGGTCCCCACCCCTCCTTCTAAATGGAAAAGCCCCAGGTTTAAGATGGATTACAGTAACAGGTGACATGGTCACATGTCCTGTGAGACCCCAAGCCTTCATTCTTCCTGACCTGACTCACAGGAAGGCTTGCAAGTAAACAGAGCCATCTACAGTCAGTTGTCCTGGTTAATGGGAGCCATCAAGATTCCAAGCCACCATTAATGGCCCACACTTTGCATAATTACAATAGGACCTCAGAGTTGTATTTCATATTTCTAGTTTCAGATACAAGAATGATACATTTATACAAATTAGGATGACCACACTCAGTAGATTATAAACTTTGTAATGATAGCTTACAAGAGACCTTTTGCATGAAGCATATTCCAATTACATTATATTCACGCTCATTAGCATATTTTCATAAAATCATATGGAGTGCAAAGTCACACGGGGTACTGGCTATAACTCACTACCACAGTCCCCAGTATCCACAGAAAACTTTCAAATGGCTAAAGACTTTGATTGTCTTCTTAGCCACAGCAACAGGAAACAGGAGACATAGGATCATAGTAGCTAGAGATGGATGTCCAGTCTTGTCCATGCCCCAATGACCTACGTAGAACTGTTCCCTACAATCTATTTTCCAGTGCTTTGTCTAATCCGGCTTTAACCAATTCAAGTACTGGGGCTTCCAACAAGCCTTTGTGAGAATGAACAGATGCCACTGTTAGCAAATTTTCTCTCTCATCCCATTGCTCCTAATTATACTCCCACAGACCACCCTAAATAATCTCTCTCCTTTCTTAGCATTTAAACCTCCCTGTTTTCTGAATTGTCTCTGAATCAGCAGCATGGTTTTGGTAGTTATGTGCCCAGAACTGGATGCCATATTATAGGTATGATTTTCCCACGCCCCAATGCCAAGCCCTGAAGTGGAGGAGGAAAGAGGCCTGTAGGAGCAGCTGTTTTTAAAGATAAACTAGCAGGATAAGATAACAAATAAAACACTGCCTATGTGGTTTAAAATCCTGTTTAAGCCACAGTGGTTTACTTGGATTTGGGCTGTAAGAGCACAGTTCTTTGGGAAAAAGATTTCTTGGGTGGTTTCTGAACTCCTGATGTTTTAGCTTTCATTTGCTTTAGAGAGTCTTTTATCTGGTTTTTGGCAGGAAAAAAAACAGGAGCATCAACCTCGCTCTTCCATCGTTAGCTTTAAAAGGATATCAAAGGTGGGGATTTCATTACTCAGAGAGCTAGTATCCAATTCATCTCCTTATACATCTAGTCACAAACCTACTTATTGCAAGAGAAAGTTTAGCCAAAGTTGACTGCTGGCCTGAAGTCAGTCTATAGCATTAACACATGTAGAAATCAATATCCTCATTTGTAACTGTCTGGCAGGTGCAGCACTGTCTACAATTGAGCAAGTATTTCCCCTGCAGGTAGGAAGGATTAGATTAAAAAGTATCAGAACGGGATGTCTTAAAGCATAATTCTGATCTCCTTCTGCTCATCAGCTTTTGGCCCCTTCCCATTATCTTGACACTGCTGGTGCAAGAGCATTCTCCTTTGCAGGTCCTGCCATCTGAAAATACACTTGCTATCTCTCTAGTCTCCTCTCATCTCAATTTCATCTCCCACTGCTATTCTATAACTATCATATGTAACAAGCATCTAAATATATCTATTTCTATTAATAGTTTTGTAACTATGGATAAATGTGAGGCAGTGATTAGTTATACACTGTATGACAGATGCTCCTGATTTTAATTTAGATAGCTACAGGATCGGATAATATATTGGCAGATGTATATAATTATTACCCACAACACTTACTACTGTTACAGAGTAGCAGATGGAGAAGATATTGAAGTGTGAACAACAGAAGGAACAGGGTAAATTTTCAGCTGAGATCTGAAAAGAGATGGAGAGACTGAGAGCTGAAGTGAAGCTGCTTTTGATGTTAGGAGATGCAGAAGAAAAGGCTCTTCTGTTAACAGTGGTGAGCTTATGGGAAGGGACCGAGAGTTCCTTCCTTAATTTGAAACACAAACACAGTATTTAAACACTTATATCAGCAGACAAAATAGAGAATAGGAGAAGTTAGAAATGGAGGAAATCAATTTAATCATATCCAGTCATTCCCTGGACAATGCGGGATTATACCCTACATAGCATATTTCCCCAGTGTCTTGTCTAGTCATGCTTTGTGCCACACAATGGGATTTCCATACTTCTCTGGGGAGACTATTTCACTATCACATCTCTCACGCATAGGACATTTCCCTCATATTAAGTCTCATTATCTCTAGAGCCAAGAATCACACTCACTTGGCAAGAAGGTTCATCGCTGGTAGAGGAAAACATCAATAATTGTAAAACACAGACAAACTTTCCAGGAAAACAGCAGCAGAAGCTTCAGATATAATAAATACAATGAATTTGGGAGAGCGTCTGAGTGGGTAACTAACCTTAGTTTTGGAAGGAATAAAACTGGGCCAGAGGCCAAAATTCCTTTGAAGAGTGGCAAAGCAGTAACTTGAAAGATACTACAATACACAGGAGGAAGAACTAACACCACTATTCAGAGGAGAGAAACCATTTTACTAACTCAGGCTTTTAGCACAATATTGCAGCAATCTGTCCACTAAGAACACATGGGATCACTCAATGCAAGTGTTAGAGATTTCAGGCTGAACACAAGGAAGAGAAATATGCTTAATTAGTATTGGATTAGGCTAATTAGTATTAGATATCTAATGCTAATACTTACATTACTGTAGTCAGTATCACATTAACCTAATTAATCAATCTATTTAGAATTAAATGAAACCAATTAGTATCAGATCAATTAGTTCTTTGGAAAATGGAAAGCACCAAGTTATTAATAATACTTATCACTTCCACAGTGATATTCATTTACAAACCATTAACTAATCCACAGCACCCCAGACAGGCAGGCTAGTAATATTAGCCCAATTTTACAGATGAGGGAAAAAAGAGAACGGTTAAGTGACAAGGTCATACAAGGAGTGAGTGTCAGTGCTAGGTAAATGACCCAGGAGCTCCTGGCTGCCAGTCCTGTGATTAGTGCATGCTACTCCACAAGGATAAGGAAGTTACTTTTAGCATTTAATTTGGACATGTATAAGATGCTTTCAGGAAGTGTCACCTCTTCTCCATACTCCATTCAATAGTGTGACTGGAGTTGGGTTTCTTGCCTACAGTTCTGGAAGGATGGGGAATCTTTACCCTGATTCATGATGCAGTCTCCAGTCAGAGGATTCTGCCATGATTAACTCCAGTTGGGGAAATAGGGCTCTAGGGCTGTTAGTGTCTGTAACAAGTTCCAAAGTTACTTTGCGCTTAGAGAGATACTCCACTCCCTCTTTTACTCTCAGAAATAAAAAAGTTTGGGTTTCAGAGCCTTGGTTTTAGAGAGTACCCAGAGATATGGTTTTTTTTTTTAAACAATTAACAAAATTATCCAAAGCACAGGACTTGGTGGTGATGGGAGACTTCAACTACCTAGACATCTGCTGGAAAAATAATGCAGCAGGGCACAGATTATCCAACAAGTTCTTGGAATGCCCAGGAGACAACTTTTTGTTGCAGAAGGTGGAGAAATCAACTAGAGGAAAGGCGGTTTTAGATCTGATTTTGACATATAGGGAGGAACTGGTTAAGAATTTGAAGGTGGAAGGCAGCCTGGGTGAAAATGATCATGAAATGAGAGAGTTCATGATTCTAAGGAATGGTTGGAGGGAAAACCGCAGAATAAAGACAATGGATTTCAAGAAGGCAGACTTTTAGCAAACTCAGAGAATTGGTAGTTAAGATCCCATGAGAAGAAAGTGTAAGAGAAAAATAAGAGTTCAGGAGAGTTGGTAGTTTTTTAAAGAACCATTATTAAGGGCACAAGAGCAAACTATCCCAATGCATAGGAAAGACAGGAAGTGTAGTAAGAGACCACGTTGGGTTAACCGGGAGATCTTGCGACCTGAAACTCAAGAGAGTCATACAAAAAGTGGAAATTAGGTCAAATTATGAAAGATTATTAAAAAAAAAACAGCACAAGCATGCAGGGACAAAATTAAAAAGGCCAAGGCACAAAACAAGGTTAAACTAGCTAGGGGCATAAAGAGTAACAAGAAAACATTTTACAAATACATTAGAAGCAAGATAAAGACAAAAGACCAGGTTAGCCCATTACTCAATGAGGAGGGAAAGACAAGAACAGAAAACATAGCAATGGCCAAAGTGATAAATGCCTTTTTTGTTTCAGTTAGCAGTGATCAGATGACTAATATAATGAAAATCAGAGGGGTTGGAGCTGAAGCTAAAATAGGAAAAGAACAAGATAAGAATTACTTAGACAAGTTAGATGCCTTCTCTGAGCCATTAGCAATTATCTCTGACAACTCATGGAGGACAGGAGAGATCCCAGAGGACTGGAAAAGGGCAAATATAGTGATGTGACGAAGTGGGGGGTTTTCTTGTTTTCTGTGGAGTTTCAATGGTTTGCATGCGGAGGGGGTGGGACTCAGTTTCCCTGGGTATAGTGGTTTAATGAGGTGAGGGGAGAGGGAGTTTGTTTTGCAGAGCACCAGAGAGAGGACTTGGGGACCCAGCCGATGGCCTGGAGGATGGATACCCTAGTGACCGGTGACCCGGAGGCCCAGCTGAGGAGACGCAGCCGGTTCTGGCCAGTGGGCGGACAATGGGCTGCAGAGTGAGGATCCAGTGACCTAACCAGCCGGTTCCAGCCAGAGGACAGAAGTGAGGAGAGGAGGCCCCGGTTTACGACCCTGTTTACCTGGAGAGAAGACAATGGACCGAGGCAGGGCCTGGGGCCGGGGATCTCAGATGCTCAGCTGGGAAGCAGGGGGGTTCGGGGCTGGAGAGGGAGGCCAGGCCTGAGAGTTTCCTGTGCTGTGTTCAACTCTCAATAAACCCTCCTGTTTTATGCTGGCTGAGAGTCACTCTGGTCTAGAGAACAGGGTGGCATCAACCCCTTCAGGGGTGAAGGCCCGGGGGGTCCAGAGCGAGTGGACTCCCTGAGGGGGCCCACGGTGAGAAACAGGTTTGCTAAGGCTCCGAGAGGTGCGGCTCCAGGAAGTGGAGGGGCCTGACCCAGAGACAGAGTGGACCCCCGAGAAGGGCTGTCTCACTAACAGGGACACACCCCACGGACCGCATAGGGCTAAGAGTGGGCACGATCTGTGAGTCCGTGACAAGTACCTATCTATAAAAAGGGGAATAAGAACAACCCAGGCAATTATAGATCAGTCAGCTTAACTTTGGTACCTGGAAAGATAATGGAGCAAATAATCAAACAATTAATTTGTAAGCACCTAGAAATCAAATGGTAATAATTAACAGTTCACATGGATTTGTCAAGAACAAATCATGTCAAACCAACCTAATATCCTTCTTTGACAGGGTAACAAGCCCTGTGGCTAGGGGGAAAAGCAGTAGATGTGATACATCTTGACTATAAAGAAGGCTTTTGCTACTGGCTCACATGACCGTCTCAAACAAAATAAGGAAATATAGCCTAGACAAGCCTACTATAAGATGGGTGCACAACTGGTTGAAAAAACGTACTCAGAGAGTAGTTATCAATGGTTTACAAAGGCTGGTGTATATCCACTTTCCATTGATGAATGGTGAACCAATTAATAAATTTGCATTGCTCAAGAAAGGGTCTTGAGCAGTGCAAGACAGTATATCCTTGAGGTACAAGGCTGGGAGCTGGGGGGATTTGACTCTGGGAGCATTCATGCAATCTAGCTGGGTGTGGGGCTCCATATGCTGTTGTGCTGAGCAATCACAGCACCTGGAGGGGTTTTCTTCTTGTCACTAGCAAAGCATTGAGAGAGACAGCCCAGGCTGGAGAGTTAAGGGGGCACAGTGGTCCCATGTTCCCAGGCTGCACCCCAGGGATCCCATCACAGGGAGATTTAGTTTAGACATTAGGAAAAACTTCCTAAATGTAAGATAGTTAAGCACTGGAACAAATTGGAATTTCCTTTATTGGAAGTTTTTAAGAATAGGTTAGACAAACACATGGCAGGGATAGTCTAGATCAGTGTTTCCCAAATTTGGGACGCCGCTTTTTAGGGAAAGCCCCAGGAAGCGGCGCGGGCCAAGGGACATACTGGCGGCCACTTCCCGCAGCTCCCATTGGCCTGGAGCAGCGAACCGCGGCCGGTGGGAGCCGCGATCGGCCGGACCTGCGGACGCGGCAGGTAAACAAACCGGCCCGGCCTGCCAGGGGCTTTCCCTAAACAAGCAACCTCCCAAGTTTGGGAAACACTGGTCTAGATAATACTTAGTCCTGCCTCAGTGCAGAGGACTGGACTAGATGACCTATTAAGGTCCCTTCAAGTTCTATATTTTTATGATTTCTGTGGTTACACTAGACCAGGGGTCGGCAACCTACGGCACGCGTGCCGTGTTTGGCACGCAAGCCGATTTTGAGTGGCACGCTGCCTGCCCGGTGAGAGGAGGAGGAGGAGGAGGGGCAGAGGGGCCGGAAAGCGCCAAGCTGGGGGAAGAAGCGGGGGACGGGGGAAGCTTGGCTGCCGCAGGACCAAGCTTCTGCTTCCTGCCCCAGCAGGGGAGAGAGTCCCGGCCCCCCCGCCCCACTCAGCCCCCCTGCGGGGGCAGGAGGCAGAAGCTTGGTCCTGCGGCAGCCAAGCTTCCCCCCTCCCCTGCTTCTTCCCCCAGCTTGGTGCATTCCGGCCCCTCTGCCCCTCCTCCTCCCTCTCCCTGCCCGCGATGGCCCTTGCGAGGGGGGAAAGGGGCGGGGGGAGAGAGCGGCAGCGTGCACACAGCTCTGTAGAGCAGGCAGAGAGAGGTAGGGACGGGCCTGGGGGAAGGGGGTGGAACAGGGCATATCCCTCCCAGCCCCCTGCCATGAGCCGCTCAGGGAAGGGGGCTGGGAGCACCCCCACGAGCCGAGCACCCAAGCCTTCTGCCCTGCACCCCCCCCAGTCCTCTGCCCTGACCTCGTGTCGCCCCCCAACACCCAGCCTTCTGCCCTGCACCTGCACACACACCCCAGCCCTGTGCCCTGACCTCGAGTCGCCCCCAACACCCAGCCTTCTGCCCTGCACCTCCCCACACACCCCAGCCCTCTGCCCTGACCTCCCCCCAACACCCAGCCTTCTGCCCTGCACCCCCACACACCCCAGCCCTCTGCCCTGACCTCCCCCCAACACCCAGCCCTCTGCCCTGCACCCCCATACACCCCAGCCCTCTACCCTGACCTCCCCCCAACACCCAGCCTTCTGCCCTGCACCTCCACACACATCCCAGCCCTCTGCCCTGACCTCGAGTCGCCCCGCTCAGCCTGCAGCAGGCCTAGGTGAACAGAACCCCAGGGTGGAACCGGGCTGAGCAGGCTGGCGGCATAAGATCAGCATTTTAATTTAAATTTTAAATGAAGCTTCTTCAACATTTTGAAAACCTTGTTTACTTTACAATAGTTTAGTTATATAATATAGACTTATAGAGAGAGACCTTCTAAAAAACGTTAACATGTATTACCGGCACGCGAAACCTTAAATTAAAGTGAATAAATGAAGACTCGGCACACCACTTCTGAAAGGTTGCTGACCCCTGCACTAGACAGATTGTTCTGGCTCTTAGGTCACAGCAGGGAGCTAGGTGATGCAGTAAGTACACACGCTCCCTTTTCATCTACCTACACATCTGACTAGTGCCTTGTGTACACAGAAAAGTTATACCAGCCTAAGGTAGGGTGTGAATCTGAATCACTAGAGTAATACTGCTAGAACTCCCTTGGTGGGCACACTTTTTCTGGTTTAAGAATGCCTGTTTGTTTGTTTAGCTTATGTCTCTTTGGAAGGGGTTAAACTAAACCAGAAAAAAACAAAAACAAAAAACCCTCAAACTCAAACAGGAGTGTCCACCCAGGGAATTATATGGTAGAATTACATTAGTGTAACTGCACCATTATAACTGGTAAAACTTTCTATGTAGACAAGTCCCTAGGTCACAGTGCAGCAAGCCTGGTGGCTCACCCTGATCTATCCACAGCTGATGGTCTCTGCTCAGCATTCAGCACTGGATTAGCAGGTGCATTGCAGCAGGGCAGGATTACAATACACTGACAAATCTGTGTGAAGGATGCTTTAACACCATACCTGCCTGCACCACAATTGGCTCTTGGTTATCAGTCTCTCTGTTTCATGGGCACCACATTCATCTAACTTAAATAAAAGCCTAGACACTAAATTCTCCAAGGCAAATTATTCAGCTTCACCTGCATTGTGGAATGTTCGCCTACCCTGCCCAAATCCATTCAGCAGTTAGCTCTCCGAACTCCAGGAATATCACTAGTGCTATTCTCTGCTGTGACTGCTGGACTGCAAGATGATGACTAAAAGCAGAAGGAATTGAAAATCCAGTTCAAAGTTCAACCTACGAAAGAAACCATGGTTTCCAAACACGCTGGGGAAAAGACAGAACCGTTGTACAGTGTAACCAGGTATGTTCACCTATCACAGAGTGTGTCTCCCCCACGCATACATCCACTCACTTAGTCCCTTTTAGACCGTCTCTCCTCCTGGGTAGGAACAGTTAATCAGGGCTGCGTATGCTGGAACTTCATGGAGGCTCCAGCTCAAGCACACGCTGTACAAAACACACAGCAAACTCCTTCCTCACCAGAAGGAGACTTGTGCCACAGGCCACAAATTAATCTGAAAAAAAGAGGGAGTCTTGCCAGGGTTGACACATGCACTTGTTGAGGAGATGTTTTGCTATTTTGAGTCCATCAGTTGGAGGCTCGATAGTCTTTAAATACCAACCACTCCATGTCCAAAAGTTTGGAATGCAAAGCGTGTTCAGCTGCCAGGGTGTTTCCCAAGACTAAACCCCAAGCAAATAATAGCACACAAGCGAAGACAACTAGAAAGCAGGGCATAAGCTGGGGAATTTTATACCACCTTTGCTCCTTTATGGTAGTTGGAAGCCCCACGTCCAAGATTTTGAGCGACTCTATTTTGCAATCTGATTCCCCTTGCAATTTATTTCCACCCACTGGAAATTAAAGGCTATTGTGTAATTTAGATTAAATACAACGGTTGGGCAGGAAGTGAAGGCAGAAGAACAAATCCAGGCAAAATACTACAAGAGCAGGGAATGGGAATCAGGATTACTGAATTCCATCCTAGCTCTGTGATTTTGAACAACTTCCCTCACCTCATGGTTGCTTTGTTTTCTCATCTGTAAAACAGGGACAGTACCTATCACACAAGGAGGCCGGTAGGCTTATAATTAGTCACTATTAGTAAAGCACTACTGTGCATATATACACACCGTACACTTTGTCCTATATAACGTATGAAGTATTTTGTGGTACGTGCCAACTATTAATACAATCATGCAAACGGTTGGTAAATGTTCGTCATTTGGGGGGAAATAAGCAGGGGTACAAGGAACGTTAGTGACTTGTACAAAGCTGCACTATAAGTCAGTGTCAGAGCTGGGAACTGAACCCAGGAGTTTCTGCCTCCTGCATTGCAGAAGTCCAAATTATTCTCTCTCACAATAAGTCTCCTTCTAACTTGCCAGATAGAGTGCACATTCCTCTACGCGGCTTTGTGATTTAGGTGGAAGTGGTTTGAGACTATCAAGAGCCAAGCTGTAGATACCCGCTTTGCAGAACTGTCAGTTTAGCTCTTCTGATGGACGACCATGCAGTACATTTCCGATTTTAAAGATAACTGTATACAGAAGAAAGCATGTGCTGTCATGTGTGCACACTCTTCCCCCACCCACTGACCACAAGTAGCAGCAGCTAGCTGTTACTTTCCCCAGCATGTGCTCTGAGGTCTGTATTTGCATGAAGAATTAATCAATATATGGGGGGGAGGGGCGGGAAAACAGGACTCAAAGCCACCCACACTAACAGAAGTAGTAGTTACCAAAGCATATCCCGAAAAGCTCTGCATCCACAGTCCTACATGTATTGCTGGAAAGAGGTATGCGGGAATTTAAGAGACTGAAGCCTATAAACTAGCAGTTCTCAAACTGAGGTCCACAGCTCACCAGTTACTTTGACAGCTCTTCCTTCAGAATGAAGTATTGCTAGAATCAATGTGACAGTGTATTGGGGAGTGGAGGGTTGAAATATATGGTTAACAATAGTCTCTCTCTCTTATGAAATGGACTGAAGAGACCCTTGCTTTGAACTCTACCTGAAAATGTTTCCATTCTCTAATGTTTCTAAATCTATATTCAGAGCAATATACAAATGTTAATGAGTTAATTCTCTCACCATTAGGATGAGGCAAGTAAGTATTATCCCTATTATGCACCTGAGGAAACTGAGGCAGAGAGCTGAAGTGACTTTCCCAAAACCACACAGCATATCACTATGGGCCAGGTTTACCAGACATCTCCTTAACTCCCTGAAAAGAAGAGAGGCATTATTCCCATCTGTCAGACAGGTAAATAATACAAGACCAGTCTTCTTGAGAGACCATCCATTGCCATGCATCCTTGTCACAGCATTAAACACAGCAGGTGCAGAACTGCTGACCATCTTGTGGTATTGTCTCAAGGGGACAGGAAGTAGGGGCTTTTGCAACAAAAACTGGAGATTCTAGAATCCTTCCCCTACTTTACAGAGACCGGCATCCTTCAAAGAGAAGACTCCAAACATTTGCATCTCTGCTTCCATTCTCTGTTGTGGGGTGGGTGCAAACTGTTTCAGGGTGACTGCAGAATTTATTTTTGGTTTTCCATTGGCTTCTGCTTCAAGATTTATTGCTCAGGCCATGTTTCTTTTGATCGTAACATATGTGTTGTTTCATTTGGGGCACAAGGCATCTTACCAGCTGGTTCAGAAGCACAGCACGTTGAAAAAGCAGTAATGTGATGGTTTTGCAGAAGGGAAACTTCCATTCCACTAATAATTTATCATCAATTTTTAACTGCTGGAAGCTTTGTGGTTTTACACACTTCCCCATAGCTGTAACAGCTATTTTAGGCAAGTTGTGGTTCCCATCTTAATGAGGAGCTGTAAATTCCTCAGATACTGAAGGAGGGTATAAAAGGTGCTGAAGCTGAGACCACCTTTCTTGTGGGTTAAAGCGTTATCTTGAATTCCAGTGGTATGACAATGCAGGATGAATCTGCACTGCAGGCAAAGTGAGATATTTAAAGCCCAATGCATTATGGCTAAAGTCTTCTCCAGAAGCCTGAGGTGAGAAGCTGTTACTGTACCATACAAAAGGCAAGGAGACAACTTCAGGCTCAGAGAACAAAGCTCCTTTCTGAGCTACGGTAGCATAAAATATTTTACTTTGTATATTTTAATTAGCGTATTTAGCTCTGGGAAGAGGTGCTAGATTGAGAGCCAGGGAGACTGAAGGTCTCTCTTTCCACAGGGCACATAAGTGACATAGGCTTTCCAACACTGGCCACCTGTGGACCTCAACCTTGACTTGAGATGAGCCATTTCTAGGAATGGGAGGGGAATTCAGTCTACGTGGTCAATTCAGTCATTAGCCTCTCTGCTGGGACTATCAAAAAGAGGGACACAATGCCAAAAGTGGTCAATTTTGAGATATGGATACCCATTCATTTATAGGTGGAGCGAGTCTCCAGAGTTCATTTCACATAGAGCATTGCATGATAACACAATGGTAAGGACTTTCAATCGCTACTCAACTGGATTGGTTTCAAGCAGGTTATAGAGGTGAAAGACTGTACAAGTCCCACTACCAATTCTCTGCAGCAGAAGTCCTGCTTGCTTTTAGTCTGTTGCTGTCCAGCTGCAGTGTGTCAGGTAGCAAAAGCCCATATGGAAATAGCTCTCCTACAAATAGCTAGTAAAGGAAATAAGCATTTCAATATCTGCAGATTAGACCAAGGGCAGAATGCAGTTTCATCTCTGGATTGAACTAGATTTCAAACTGCACAGTCAGAGGTGCTGTTTTGGTGAGCACCTTCCATTACTTCAAGGGGCCAAATAAGATGACCAGTATCAGACCATTCCAAGGACTGATCCATTAAACTAAAGCAGTGCATTTCCAGTTAGCTTAAAGCATGAGCAGAGGGGGGTGGGGGGGGAAAGATACTAAAAGGATTATAAGGCGAATAAATAACATCTTGCAATTACATTGCACCTCTCAGCCTCAAGGACCCCGAAGCCCTTTACCAACCACACATGCAGTAGTCACTTCAACCACCACCAAAAGGCAACCATCCGAGGGTGGCATGCAGCAGTTGCTTATGAGCACACAGCAACAATGCATAACAGATTAGGACAAAAAGTGAAAAAAATCACATATGCAAGTAAACCTACTGGGGAATTTAGGAGGGCAGATGGTAATTTCCAGAGTTAAGCATTTAGACAGGAAACTAGGGGTATTGATGAAAATAGGAAGCACATACAACCGCAGGATTTTCCCTATTCCATGCATGATTCTGAGATCATCAGGCCAGCAGGGACCATTATAATCATCTATTCTAACCGCCTGCCTAATACAGGCCAAACAACCTCCCCCAGTAATTCCTGATGGAGGCTACATCCCACTTTCCTGACTTACACATTGCTCTATCCCCTCTCTCAGTGCTTTCTAGAGAATAAGTCTCCTTAGGCAAAGAGGTCTTTCTGACACCATTGCCATCTTAGCCTCTGAATGAAGCTTGAAACACTATGTAGCAAGATGTTGAACTAGTGCAAAGAATGCCTCCTTGCTCAGTTACTCTCTAGTATCATATATGTAACATGGAGGTGAGGACCAGATGGATTCTGGACATCTGCATGGCCAGACATTAACTCCTCCCAGAGTCTAGTTGAAGATCCCGGTTATTGGGATGAGGCGGATGCATTCATCAATGTTGGTAAAGTGCTTTGGGATCCCTAGGTAGAAGGTGCTAAATAAGAGTCTTCCACATGAGTCTGTGAAATGCTTACTGGTCACATGAAGCTGACTTCTCCTTATTTCCAGCTGCTAAATTGCATTAAAAATATAAAGATATGTTAAATGCTTTCCTGATATTGCTTTTCCACATAGGCTATTGCTGTAAATGCCACAGTGATGTTATGTGATTGCAAACAAAACGGGAGGTGAGTCAACACAATTTTGACAGGAGGATGGGAGGGAGGGAACATGTCCTGCACAACTGTGAATGGGAGGGGAGTGTCCATGAGACAATATTCAGATGTAGCCCACCCCAAAGAATTTTGAAATCCTATGCTTGAGAGATGTGAAGTATCAAAAGTTTGAAATATCACCTTAAATTTGACTTGCAACTGGTATTAATTCCCATACACATAATAATTGGTTTTCAGAATAATTTGCCAACATTTTTGAAAAATTCCTCTGCTTCTAAATGATTTACATGAAACAGACCCATACTTCAGAAAGGAAGCTTTAACATTAGGCTATGTAAGGCCAGGTCTACACTAACCCCCTAATTCGAACTAAGGTACGGAACTTCAGCTACGTGAATAACGTAGCTGAAGTTCGAAGTACCTTAGTTCGAACTTACCTTGGTCCACACTCGGCAGGCAGGCTCCCCCATCGACTCCGCGGTACTCCTCTCGCCGAGCTGGAGTACCGCAGTCGACGGCGAGCACTTCCGGGTTCGACTTATCGCGTCCAGACTAGACGCGATAAGTCGAACCCAGAAGTTCGATTGCCAGCCACCGAACTAGCGGGTAAGTGTAGCCAAGGCCTAAGACACAATTCTGTCAAACTCTCTATCTTTTCCTATCCCTACTACCAACTGTATGGACAACGTGATAAAATTTGCAGAGCAATCAGTGAAACAATCAGTATGCAGCCTTACACCCCAGCAGTGCTGACAATTAGGCTTCAACCTCTGTCATGTTGGTTGTACAATAGAACCTCAGCGTTACAAAAACCAGAGTTACAAACTGACCGTCAACCACACATCTCATTTGGAACCAGAAGTATGAAATCAGGCAGCAGAAGAGACCCCAAAAAAAGCGCCAATACAATACAGTACTGTGTTAAACGTAAACTACTAAAAAATAAAGGGAAAGTTTAAAAAAAAAAGTTGTCAAGGTAAGGAAACTTTCTGTGCTTGTTTAAATTAAGATGGTTAAAAGCAGCATTTTTATTCTGGATAGAAAAGTTTCAACGCTGTATTAAGTCAATGTTCCGTTGTAAACTTTTGAAAGAACAATGATAATGTTTTGTTCAGAGTTACAAACATTCTCCATTTCTGAGGTGTTTGTAACTCAGATTCTACTGTATTCTCCAAAGAGGTCCCTTTCATCCAGGAACCTTCAAATCCAGGGAAAGGAATAACACTGAACACAAGCTGATTGTGGGTGAGGAATTCCACTAGAAGACACCACTCAGAACTCTAAGAGTAGATTAATTTCTCCTTGCCATCAGATTGCCACATTCACCTCTGGATTCCCATGATTCCAGGTGTTCTCAGTCTCACAGACTTGCCTTTCAGGAGAAGGCACGGTTCATTAAAACCCTCCAAACCAAGGCCCATACCAGTGTTCCAATTGAACGGTTGGGATTGTATGATCCAAGTAACCAAATGTGAGGTGTGTGGGGTAGAAATGCCCATGAGCACAAAAGAACTATGCTTTAGCACTTTCTATGAGATCTGGAGAGAAGTTGTCAGAGTCAGTCCCTTGCCTGCTCACAAGTATGGTGGGTTCAGCAGAGACAAGAAAAGTGACAGCATAATGTAATAATGTGTGTTCATATCACCCACATCTGTAACGACTAAGGCCAGCTGCCTAGGCCACTTGGCGATGCAATAAATAGCACCATTCCATTATCACATACACAGCAAGGAGAAGCTAATTCAGTTCTCTACACAGTTGGTTCTCTCTGCTGTCTCTGTGATGATGCTGATTTTCCCACTATTCTCACCACAGTCAATTCCAGCACTGGCTTCTCCCACTTTCCACAGACAAGTGAAGCTTCTCCATAACTCCTGCCCAGCCTACACCAGTGCTCCTCTCTTCCTACACACCCCACCCTGTTCCCAAGACACCACCCCAGGTTCTCTGCTGACAGCTCCCTTTGTTTCCTTCACCCACTCCTGACTCAATCAATGCCTTCTTGAACACTGCCCTCCTGGCTTGAAACAGGTAAAGCTTGTCAACCTCCCTCTTTGCCTCCTAAGAAACCACATAAAACCTACCCTAACCTGTGAAACAGTGACTACACTTCCCATTTTGCATGACACCCACTCATGCCATTACAGTAAGAGTTCTTTGGCACAGGGACCCATCATCTATTGGGCAGAGATTACCCATATATACTCATGTATGGTTTTTAAGTGTATAATAAAATGAAGCTTTAGGAAGCCTTTGTTAAATCTAAGGGCAGGTCTACACTACCGCTTAAGTCAATCTAATTTACATCGCGCAGGGGTGTGAAAAAGAAACCCCCAAGTGACACAACTTACCTAAGTTCTGTCCTCACTGGCACCACGTTGGTGGGAGAGTGTCTCCCGCCGACATAGCTTCCACCTCTCATGGAGGTGGAATAATTAAGCCAATTATCCCACGGCATAAAGCTTCTTTACCTGACACGCTGCAGCAGCGCATCTGCATCAGTGCAGCTGCGTCAATGTAGTGCTTCTAGTGTAGACCTGCCCTAAGAGTGGACAGAAGTTTTCCCCATGAAATTCAACAAAAATAGTTCTCTGCAGACTTCACCCCTGCAATGTAGTGAAGCCAAACAGTACAACAGGAGTCCAATCTTAATCAAGTCTCTTCACTGCCCTGTGCCTCAGTTTCCCCACTTGCGAAATGGAGATGATAATACTGAGCTACCTTTGTAAAGCAATAAGATCAAGCACTTGCTTCAGTTATAAGAGTGCTAAGTATTACCAGTGCATTCAAATGAGATTAGTCTGGTTTCACTGTCCAAGCTGAGTGAAATGGAAAACATTAAAGGGATCACTCTTTAGACTCAAAACACATGGGGTGTCAAAATGAACGTTTTATAAAGGCTAAGATCAAGAGATGCGTTTCCACTAATAATGATTACAAATTACTGAATTAAAAAAAGTATTTTATTGTGTATGCGCCTAAGGAGCCCAAACAGGGATTAGATCCCAGGCACTGTACAAATACACAGACAATCCCTGCCCCAGAAAACTCAGAGTCTCAGATCTCTGATTCCAATGTAAACGTTCTCCCACTGCGTTTGCAACCCAACCAGAGCAGCCCCTGGCCAATTCAGGAGAACTAGACAGTGAAACCAATTAAACTATTTTCCTTCTGCAAGCTAAAAATAGTGCAAGAGGCTAAACAGCACCAATGGTGAAAAATACATTCAAGATTTTAGATTCTTTCAATTTTAGGAATGGAAAATAATGTGTTAAAAAAACAACACAACATGAATAAAGTTTTTAAAGATGTATTCTGAGGTCAGTGCCCCGTCATCCACATCAAAACTCACCTTTGCAGAAGATCTCTGCAAAGTGATAATCGTTATTCCATTGCAAGTGCATGTGTTTCATTTCATCTGAATAAGAGCTACTTAACAATTTGATACAGTATAACTCTCCCTTGGATTTCCCTGACATTGGAGTCAGTTTTCCCTTCCTTGTGAATTCCCAGACACAGAGAGAACAAACACACACACAACTTCAATGAGGAGGCGACAAAAGGAACAAAGAATTATTTCAAATTAAAATTGAAAACAGAAAATAAAGGGAGTTTAATGATTCAGTAGCAAAGCGTCTCTCGAGCACGCACAGAGTTAGAAGAGAGACCCACATGAATAAAGAGTTGGGTTATTTTATGTGAAAGAAAACTGTAGTAGCAATATTAAAAATGCAGATTGTAATAGTGATGCTGCTTTTCGACAGCAGCTTTAAACTGTGAAGGCTCAAAGCACATTAAATCTCTCAATTTAGCTCAGGAGTTTGAGCATTGGCCTGCTAAACCCAGGGTTGTGAGTTCAATCCTTGAGGGGGCCATTTAGGGAACTGGGGTAAATATCTGTCTGGGGATTGGTCCTGCTTTGAGCAGGGGGTTGGACTAGATGACCTCCTGAGGTCCCTTCCAACTCTAATATTCTATGATTCTATGAATCCCTGTGTAAATTAGGAAAACCCATTTTACAGATAGTGACTCAGGCCTAAATCCTGCAAGCTATTCAGTTCACTTGGACAAAGCCCCAGTGAAGTGAACAGCATGAAGGATTGGAGCCTGACTGACTAGTCCAAAACAACACCCCAAGCCAGTAACAATACCACGAGTAGAACCCAGAAATCCTCCTGACTCCAAACTCACTGCTCACACCATTAGCCCATTATCCAGGGACTGCAACAAAGGATTAGAAAAAGGCAAAGCTGAGGACTGTAAAATAACTATATTAGAAAGAGTACAGGGAGGGAGGGGGGGGGTCCATGAGCAAAAAAGTCACTAATGGGGTTTCGGCAGTATAGGTAAGGAGGCCAAGAGGCAAGAATGAGCCAAAAAATTAAGGGGCCCATAAATACCAGTGAAGAAAGGTTACGCACACAAAGCAAATGACAGCATTATGTATTGGCAGAAAACATGTCATTTAATTGTGGCGGCTAGTAAGACATAGAAAACACATTAGCTTTATTGAGGTCTCCATTACTAACTGGTCCAGTGTACTCTCATGCACTTTTCCCCATTATCAATGGGTCAGCGCCTTTTGACAAGAACGCTGAATCCATAATGCACACAACACGCTGGTTTCGGGTAGGGGAAGGCAGGAAGCTTGGAAGTTGTGAGCTGCCAGGACTAGCAGACAATCATTTAAATTAATGACTTAAGAAGTCTACTAGCAGGCTGTGTTACATTCTTGTTGGTACAAAGGTGTGGTGGAGAGCAACTAGTGACTCACAGAACAGCCTTAAACAGATGCTTTACAGATGCTCATTTAACATTTGCAGAGGTTTTTTGCAGGTCCCCAAAATGCTAAGATTTTACCTTCAGTCTAAAAATACAAAGTCTGCCAACCTCAGTGTACCTAAGCTGTTCATGGTAGAAAACGGGGCATAGAGAGACAGTACTCCTGGGGTCCCTTCCTGGCTCTGCCACTGACATTACGTAGCCTTGGGTAAGTCACTTTGCCTTTGTTTCCCCATCTGTAAAATGAGGATAAATACTTGCCCATGTTTACGCTTTAAGACCTTTAGGTGAAAGGTGCCATGTAATATTTTGCCTTCATCCACTTTATGCAAGGTTCCCAAGCCTCGTACCAATCCCTTTGAAGTGAGTATTTGTTGATCTTGTTTTAGAGATGAAGTGGTTTGCCCAAGGTCACACAGTTAGTAATAATGCCTAGTGCTCAGGTAGCTCTTTTCGCCCTAGATCACAAAGCGCTTTTCAAAGGAAGTCAATATTCTCCCCATTTTAGATAGGGAAACTGAGGCACAAAGCAGAGAAGTGACTTGCCCAAGGTGAC
The DNA here is from genome assembly GCF_011386835.1 of Chrysemys picta bellii. NCBI lineage: Eukaryota > Metazoa > Chordata > Testudines > Emydidae > Chrysemys > Chrysemys picta. The sequence continues at coordinate 24,137,840 of NC_088794.1, read as the reverse complement.
CCAGCAGGTCAATGGGAAACCCAGGAATAGAGGTCCTGTGCATTAACCACTAGATATTGCTTCCTCTTAATATAAGTTTGATGTATTACTAGAGACATTAATATAAAAACTCATCAGTCACTCAGTGTTTTGTCAATCTATCAAGACTGTGTGTTGTGTGCAATATTCTGCTCCTTTCTCCCCTGGATTCACTGACCCTAAGTCCCCCACCTCATTACCATTTATCCCTACTCTTTCTTTCCATTAATTTCTTAGCCGTTTTACTCACATATTCACTACCTATCAGTTTCACTTACTCAAACCTCTTACTTAAAAAGCTTCCCCACATCCCCTTTCACATTTTAGGATTACCAAATCCAAAAATACCAAGAAAAAAACAAATTAATTTAACATCTCAGAGGTTAGGCCTCTATGCTTTATTTTAACACAAATAATAGGACTGAACCAACTAGACTGAGGGAGGCAAGCATTGGAAAGCAGGCCAGAGGGACATCTATGAATGACCTTTCATTCCTTCCATTTCACCTTCTCTGAGGGCAGCAGTGATGGCTGGAGAAACTCATTAACTTTCCATTCATTCCCACTAAATCGTTTCTAACCTGCCAACCAATCCTGTGCCACAGGAAGACACACATACAGAGAGAGAGCGCGCGCACACAAGAAAGAGGAGAGATGGTAGGATGAAAGGGAAAGGCTGAGAAGGAAACAGTGGTATCAGCCTCAGAATCTATCCTTGTGCCAATATATGGGAGAGTGAGGACAAACTGTGCTGGCAAGGCAGGGGAATGGGAAAAGGAGGGGAGCAGGACAGAGGTAGTATCCCCTCTTATCTGAACAGAATTTATTCCTGAGCCAGTGGCAGAATCACTTACGGGACAGGAGCACTTTAGGGAGGCAATCACAGCAGGAGGGAGGCTGGAAGGCCCTCTTACCTATGTAGGGGTGTCAATACCAAGCCGCAAGGAATGAACAGGGAGAAAAGGAGAGAAATGGGGGAGAAGCATGTGGGAGAAGAGGAACAAGACAAGGAAAAACAAGATAGTCGGGAGACGATGGCGGCTCCCCCTTTACCAGGCCAGGTGCTTCAGAACGTGCTCCTGTCACAGACTCCTCTCCTACCTGAGGGCAGCGACTGCTGGAGATGGGGGTGAAGGAGCAGCTAGGGGTAGATTGGGGGGAGGAGACAGGTGAGGAACACACCACCCCACTTGCTCTCAAGGAAGGGAGCCTTCCCCCCCTTCCCTATTACCCCTAGTGGAGAGCAGCCAGACCCCGCACTTCTCTGGGGCTGTGTGCTGGGGGGGGAGAAGGGATCAGCTATGGGCAAAGAGGCCCAGGAGGGACGGTTGGGGGATGGTGTCCCCCTCAATGAGGGCAGAGTCCTCGGGGCTGGGTGGGGGGGAGAAGAGTAGCACTGAGGAGCAGGGTCTCGGGGTCTGTGAAGGGTCCTTGGGGGAGCGAGCTGGGAGGCACCCCCTAAATGTGGGCAAGGTCGGGGGGAGCAGGGGCCCCGGGGGGTGCAGGGCTGGGGACGGGAACCCGGGGGCAGGCAGGGTCCCCGCGGTGTGCGGGGAGCGGGGGACAGGGCTGGGGGCGGGAACCCGGGGGGCAGGCAGGTTCCCCGCGGTGTGCGGGGAGGGGGGAACAGGGCTGGGGACGGGAACCCGGGGGGTAGGCAGGGTCCCGGCGATGTGCGGGGGGGGGGGACAGGGCTGGGGGCGGGAACCCGGGGGCAGGCAGGGTCCCCGCGGTGTGCGGGGGGGGGGGACAGGGCTGGGGGCGGGAACCCGGGGGCAGGCAGGGTCCCCGCGGTGTGCGGGGGGGGGGGGGGGGGGACGGGGCTGGGGGCGGGAACCCGGGGGCAGGCAGGGTCCCCGCGGTGTGCGGGGGGGGGGGGGGGGAGACAGGGCTGGGGGCGGGAACCCGGGGGCAGGCAGGGTCCCGGCGATGTGCGGGGGGGGGGGGCTGGGGGCGGGAACCCGGGGGCAGGCAGGGTCCCCGCGGTGTGCGGGGGGGGGAGGGGGGCTGAGGGCGGGGTCCCCTCGCTGGCCGAGCGGGGGGAAGGCAGGGCGGTGTCTCACCTGGAGAGGTGTTTCAGGATCTGCTTCTTGATGATGCCGGCCATTCCGGGTCCGGGCAGGGGGCGGCGCCTTACGCTCGGCGCCGGGGGGCCCCAGCCCCTCAGCCGTTGCCGCCCGCTCAGCCGGCTCCTGCCATCTCCCTGACAGCCCTCCCCTACTCCGCCACCATCCCGGCTAGCACCGCGGCGCCCAGCTGAGCGCCGTCTCTAGCCGCCGCCTACCAGCGAGAGGGCAGGGGAGGGCACAGCCAAGCAGCAGCGCCCTCTGCCGGTCCGAGGGGGCGAGAGCAGCTGAGTTTGCCCCGCTCCCAGCCAGTGACCGCCCGCACCCCCGCCCTGACACCCCTAGGGACCCCCATCCTACAGCATGCACCTAGAACTATCTCAGGACCAACCCCATGTGGCAACACCCACCACCAAGCTAGGCCCACTACCTCTTGCCTCCAGGGGGGAGAGAGGGTGTGTGTGGGTGGGTGTAGGGCACCGCTCACCTCCTCAGCCCTGCCAGGGTCTTATCAAGGGCACTATCCTCAGGCTCCAGCCCACACATTACACAGACCAGCAAAAGCATGCTACCCGTCCTACACCTTTAAGACTGTAACCCACCATCTGAGGGCTCTACATAGTTACCCTGTCTTGTCCACACATCTGAACAGAGCCTTTTCCAAAGCACAGAAGATGAAGAATTATTTCCCCCTCTGCTTTCCCTAAGGGGAAACTGAGTATGGTGCAATAAAACTGTCATGACCACACCATGAGGCACTGTCACAGTTAGCAAAACTTCTTAATGTGGACGAGCCTAAGATAGCAATGTGAGTTGGACGAGGATTCCTCCCCCGCAACATTTCTATATCAGCAAAAGCCCTAACGTACACATATCAGGGGGTAGCCGTGTTAGTCTGTATCTACAAAAACAACAAGGAGTCTGGTGGCACCTTAAAAGGCTAACATTTATTTGGGCGTAAACTTTCGTGAGTAAAAACCTCACTTCTTCAGATGCATAGAGTGAAAGTTACAGATGCAGGCATTATATACTGACACATGGAGAACAGGGAGTTAATTCGCAAGTGAGAACCAGTGTTGACAGAGCCAATTCAATCAGGGTGGATGTAGTCCACTCCCAATAATAGATGAGGAGGTGTCGATTCCAAGAGAGGAAAAGCTGCTTCTGTAATGAGTCAGCCACTCCCAGTCCCTATTCAAGCCCAGATTAATGGTGTTAAATTTGCAAATTAATTTTAGTTCTGCTGTTTCTCTTTGAAGTCTGTTTCTGAAGTTTTTTTTGTTCAATGATAATGACTTTTAAATCTGTAATAGAATGACCAGGGAGACTGAAGTGTTCACTTACTGGCTTATGTATGTTACCATTCCTGATGTCCGATTTGTGTCCATTTATTCTTTTGCGGAGGGACTGTCCGGTTTGGCCAATGTACATGGCAGAGGGGCATTGCTGGCACATGATGGCATATATAACATTAGTGGATGTGCAGGTGAATGAGCCCTTGATGGTGTGGCTGATGTGGTTGGGTCCTCTGATGGTGTCGCCAGAGTAGATATAGGGACAGAGTAGGCAACGAGGTTTGCTACAGGGATTGGTTCCTGGGTTGGTCTTGCTGTGGTGTGGTGTGGTGTGTAGTTGCTGGTGAGTATTTGCTTCAGGTTGGGGGGTTGTCTGTAAGCGAGGACTGCCCTGCCTCCCACGGTCTGTGAGAGTGAGGGATCATTTTCCAGGATAGGTTGTAGATCGTGGATAATGCGCTGAAGAGGTTTTAGCTGGGGGCTGTATGAAATGGCCAGTGGTGTTCTGTTATTGTCCTTGTTGGGCCTGTCCTGTAGTAGGTGATTTCTGGGTACCTGTCTTGCTCTGTCAATCTGTTTCCTCACTTCCCCAGGTGGGTATTGTAGTTTTACGAATGCTTGATAAAGATCTTGTAGGTGTTTGTCTCTGTCTGAGGGGTTGGAGCAAATTCGGTTGTATCTTAGGGCTTGGCTGTAGACAATGGATCGTGTGATGTGTCTTGGATGGAAGCTGGAGGCATGGAGATACGTATAGCGGTCAGTAGATTTCTGGTATAGGGTGGTGTTTATGTGACCATCACTTATTTGCATTGTAGTGTCCAGGAAGTGGATCTCTTGTGTGGACTGGTCCAGGCTGAGGTTGATGGTGGGGTGAAAATTGTTGAAGTCCAGGTGGAATTCTTCAAGGGCCTCCTTTCCGTGGGTCCATATGATGAAGATGTCATCAATGTAGCGCAAGTAGAGGAGGGGCACTAGGGGACGAGGGTGGAGGAAGTGTTGTTCTAAGTCAGCCATAAAAATGTTGGCATACTGTGGGGCCATGCGGGTACCCATAGCAGTGCCACTGACTTGAAGGTATAAGTTGTCCCCAAATCTGAAGTGGTTGTGGGTGAGGACAAAGTCACAAAGCTCAGCCACCAGGCGTGCTGTGGCCTCATCAGGGATACTGTTCCTGACAGCTTGTAGTCCATCCTCATGTGGAATATTGGTGTAAAGTGCTTCTACATCCATGGTGGCCACACACTCAAAGAAACTGAGGAACCACCTGATCAGCATCCTGTACAGCAGACAGGAGAAGATCAAAAATGAGCTCTCAGAACTGGAGACTCTCATACAATACCAACCTTCCACACAAACTTCCACGTGGCTGGACTTTACAAAAATGAGACAAGCCATTTACAATGCACACTTCACTTCTCTACAGAGGAAAAAGGACAGTAAGCTATCTAAACTCCTACCTGCCACAGGGGGCTACAACAGTGGTACCCTCAACTCATCTAACAACATTGTCAATCTTTCCAACCACACGCTTAGCCCAGCAGAAGAGTCTGTCCTATCTCGGGGACTCTCTTTCTGTCCCACCATCCCCACGGACACGATACAGTTCTGCGGTGATCTGGAAGCTTACTTTCGTCGTCTCCGACTCAAGGAATATTTTCAACACACCACTGAACGGTGCACTGACCCACAGGAACCCTCCTACCAACACTACAAGAAGAAGAACTCTGTGTGAACTCCTCCTAACGGTCGAAATGACAGACTGGACTGCTACATAAAGTGCTTCCGCAGACGTGCACAGGCTGAAATTGTGGACAAACATCACTTGTAGTCCATCACTGATAAAGTAGCAGAACAGCAGCTTGCATGGTTTCTGATTCTCCGCTCCGACAGGATTAGGGCATGAACATTAGGGGAGCTACACTTACTTCTGTAAAAACAAAGCAGAGAGGATACCATGAGCTACTATGCTATAAATAAATGTCCTACCTCAGTTGCTTCCTAGTCCCTGCCTTTGTCTCGATTACAGCATTTATCACTCATGTTTTTGGACCAATCTCAGATTCTTATTGGCAGAAAATCTTCCACTTAGTCTCTCACCTCCTCTCTACCCAGCTCATTTCCAGAGACATTTTCAGGCAAGCAAATACTTTTACTCTAAAAGGGACATGGTCAAGTTAAAAAAAATAAATGTTTAACAAATAACTTCACCTGTTACTTCTGTCAGGCAAGATTGAAATGGAAAAAAAATTAGTTTAATTTAATTTCTTCCTTGATGCTTTGTTTACTTTTGGATTCCACTCAAATTGGACAGTGAAAATAGATTAGTCAGTTTAATTTTGCAGTTCCATACACCCATGCAAAAACTACAACAGATGGATTATAAATACAAGAAGCCAATGTGATGTGTGTGTGTGTGTTCATTCTGTTTTAAGTTATTCAGTGAAATATTGCAACAACAACAAAGTAATGGGAATGATTCTATTGCTCCTTCAGTTTACAACCCCTGTGTTTTATGCCATATTTCAGTAAGTAAGTCTCTTAACACCCAAATGTCCTACACTGGACAAGAAACCCTTCTTCTTTACTGACTATACTCTACTTTGGGAGATGGTTGTAATCTTAGGGGGAGAAAAAAAAAAGTCTCAATATCACTACCAAAAAATCCATTTGTCTTGGAGAAAATAATTGACTGACTTCAACATATGGTTGGACATACTCAATCCTTTGCAACCACAGATCAAAACTAAGCAGATTTCAAGCCAGCCCCTTATCTTTCCAAGGTAGATACACATACAACAGAGTTCCACACTCTTTACTCTTTGTGTCTGTCTTTCCTACAAGCCTTTAGAAACCAAGGCTTTGCTGTAAAAAGGCAAGATCTCCTCATATTATAGGTAAGAGGGTTTTCCTTTTGTTCCTAACTAAGGTCTCCTCTTCCCCTATCACTGTGCTGCAATAAAAATGGTCATGCTACTGCCTGAGGTGGATGTTACCCCAGGATTTAGGTCAGGCTAAGTAATGGAAAAGCTGATCTAGGATTCATTTGATAAAGAATTAAAGAACAGGAATATAATTAATGCCAGTCAACATGGCTTTATGGAAAATAGGTCTTGTCAAAGAATGAAATCAGGTTTGTACAATAAAACATATGTTAAATTGAATCAGAACTGGCTAACTGATTTCAATATCTAGTCAATGAGGAATCACCACAGAGTTGTTTCCAGTGGGGTTCCTCAGGGATCAGTACTAGGCCTGACACCATTTAACATTTTCATCAACCATCTGGAGGTAAATATAAAATCACTGCTGATAACACAAAGACAGGACCACTGGTAAATAATAATGAGGACAGGGCAGCCCTACAGAGCAATCTGGATCACTTAGTAAGCTAGGCCTATTCAACAAAATTTGTTTATTAAAGCCAGATGTAAAGCAACACATGTAGGAACAACGAACGCAGGCAGATCCTGGAAAGCAGTGACTCTGAAAAGGATTATCGGGTCATAGTGCAGAAGTAACTCAGCACAATCTCCCAGTGCAATGCTGTGCCAAGAAGGGCTAAAGCTATCCTCAGATGTATCAATTGGGGAATATCAAATGTGAGTAAGGAAGTGATTTTACCTCTGTACACACTGCTGAAAGACCAATACTGGAATACTGCCTCCGGTTCTGTTGTCCACATTTTAAAACAGATGCTGAAAAATGGGAGACGGTGCAGAAGAGAGCTACAAACGTTATTTGAGGGCTAAAGAAAATGTCTTGCAGTGAGAGACTTAAACAGCTCAGTCCATTTAACTTACCAAAAAAAGATTGAAAAGTGACTTGATTAGAGCATACAAGTACTTTCACAGGGAGAAAATAGCAGATACTACGTTTGCGCCACAGCTCAGAGAGAGCCGAGAAGCTACTAAAGGGCTCTTTAATCTAATGGAGAAAGACATAACAAGAACTACTGTCTGGAAGCTGAAGCCAGACAAATTCAAATTAGAAATTAGGCACAATTTTTTTTAAAACAGTAATGGTGATTAATCGTTGAACAACCTACCAAGGCAAGTGGTAGATCCTCCATTTCTTGGGGTCATCAAATCAAGACTGGATATCTTTATGAAAAATCCGCTTCAGCCAAATAAAGAACACAAGTTACTGGGTTCAAAACTGGGTGCAAAGTAATGGCTTGTGACATACAGGTCAGACTATGAACTAATGGTGCCTTCTGGCCTTAAACTTAACAGCTGCATACTTTGCCTAAGATAGATCCTTCAGGATAAGAAGTGCTATAGAATGATTAACAATTGAACACCGATAATACTTAACATCCCACAAAGCCCTGTAGATACTGCATGAGCAAATTCAGTGCTAAGGACCTTGTGTTTCTCAAAACACCCCAAGAGTGATTTTTAGATAGCTTTGATTCTCAAAATTTCAATGTTTCAATCCTACTCTTGGAACAAAAAGCTCAGTGTTTAAAAACTGACTCCTTTTCTCAGCTACACAACACACCCAACAGGGATAGCCACTAAGCTTGTACCTGTTTGAGCAAAGGACTATGGCTATAACTATAGCATCCCACAAGCCCTTATACTGTCTTGCCCCTTAAGTAACAAACCACCACCACAGTGTTTCAGATAAGTAACTTGGCTGACCAAATACTTTTTGTAGAACGTAAATAACTCCCACCACCACCACATTAGACACAGCAAGTACAATCCAGGAGACTCTGAACATAGAAATAATTTTCTACCCAATATTAGAGCCAAAATATACAGAGCTACTCTGCTTGTATGTGGTGTGAAATTGTCTTAGTGCAATGCAGATGTGGAACTCCAATAAAGCATGGCACTTCCAAAAACAGGACCCCATTATTACAGCTAAGTGGCCCTGGGCCTGGTGCAACAGAACTTTTTTTAAAATTTGAAAAGTGAAACTAGAGCTGTCAGTTGCTAGTCTGACAGCACTGACGACTTAAATACTGTCTATTTACATTATAGGTACAGCACAAGTAAAGGCAAGTATTCCCCTACACACGAGAGCTACTTTACTGCAATAAATAACACTAGAGCAGTGTTTCCCTGGGGCTATAGCGCCAATTGCTATAGTTTCTCTGAAGAAGGGCCAGCACATTATGAAATACATCATATTTGGCAGCAGCATAGGGTTTCATTGAATGTTGCAGGGATTCACTGCAGTCCTTTCAGACATTGTATTTTTATTAAAAATAAGCCTGCATTTATAGTTTTATAAAAGTGTTTCATACTGCAGGGAACACATCACAGTGTATCAAAACGGGGGGGGGGGGGGGGGGGGGAACTATCAAAAAGGGATAGAGGGATGTTGCAATGGAAATCTCAGAGAAGAAAGCACAAAAGACAAATGTAGCACAAGGCTGTAAATGAAACGGGGTTAGTGGGGGATCTACATATCAGGTTTCTTATTCTACTGGAGACCACAAAACACACACATAGGAAAGCACATCCAACTCTCTGTATCTAAACCAGCATCAACATTTTATTGTTACATTTCAAAAGCAAATGGTGCAAAAAACAGTTACAATGCATCAGCCCAGTGCTCCCTAAATCAGACCTTCTGCAGTTTGAAGGGGCAGCAGGTCTTGTCATCACACCGTTTTGATATAAAATCCTGGAGATGCAGCACCATGATGTTCTGGTGAAGAACATAAAACAGAAACAAAGGAAAGTGTAGCTCCACTTCTATTTCTATCTTTCTGGACGGGTCATCCCTGGCCTCGTTGGCACCATCATGGGCCTGGAGGGAGGTCTCATCATTGGAGGGCCTGGCATCATTGGCATGTGTCCTCCCATGGGCGGCCTCATCCCTGGAGCTACAACACGGCAGAAAAATAGAAAGCACCAGAATAGGCCGATTAGGCATCAGTACAAAACAGTTTGAAAGAGGCTGAACTTAGTCACTCTGCTGAGAAATATCTATATTCTAAGTTTAGAAAGAATAAAACCATTGATCTGCAAGTCTTCTGGATACAGGGAATAAGTCTTCCTGAGAGAGAGTCTAGTGATTATAGGACTAGGAGCCAGAACTCTAGGGATATGTTTCTAATTTTGACATAATCATTATCTTATAGGTGGATAAACTATCACTTAATTACTTCACAGAAAGGTCAGGAAATTAACTTTTAGAAAGTGCTTTGAGATCCTCTGATGCAACGTGCTACAGAATGGCCGAATAACTTACTTCTTGTCTCTTTGCATGACAGCATTATCAGGAAGGAAAGCTTGAATCATTACAAACACTAGATCAGGGGTGGGCAAACTACGGCCTGCAGGCCGGATCCGGCCCCTCAGGGCTTTGGATCTGGCCCACGGGATTGCCCCCCGAGGCCCCATGGGCCCCGCGCTGCTCTCAGCTGCAGCCGGCCCAACGTCCCTGCGGCCCCTGGACCCTTGACTCCAGGCACTGCCCCCCGCAGCTCCTACTGGCCGGGAATGGGGAACCATGGCCAATGGGAGCTTCAGGGGAGGTAATAATATATGGAGATATACCTATCTCAGATCTGGGAGGGACCTTGAAAGGTTATCGAGTCCAGCCCCCTGCCTTCACTAAGAGGACCAGGTACCTGGAGGCGCGGCAAGGGCAGCGCACATGGAGCCCTCTGACACCCTCCCCCTTCCTGGAGCGGCGTGGGGACAGGGACAGGGCAGGCTTTTAATCACCAACACCCTGCCGAGCCCCCTTGTATACTCCACACCCCTCCTGCACCCCAACCCCCTGCTGCACCCTAACCCTCTGCCCTGAGCCCCCTCCTGCACTCTGCACCCCTGCCCTGAGACCCCTCCTGCACTCTGCACCCCCCTGCACCCCTGCCCTGAACCCCCTCCTGCACTCTGCACCCCAATCCCTTGCCCCAAGTCCCTTCCTGCACACCGCACCCCCTCCCGCACCCCAGCCCCCTGCCCTGGCCCTGCATACAATTTCCCCACCCAGATGTGGTCCTCGGCCCAAAAAGTTTGCCCACCCCTGCACTAGATCATGTTGAATCAATTATTCAAGTATTCTCAGAAGATTTGCCATTTACACCTCTCACAAGGACAAGCATTGCACTGCAGGTTAGTCTGAGATGTAAAGTCCACTCTTTATGCCCCTTATTGAGCGCTGCTTCTCTACTACTGAGAAGAGCATCACAAAGGACACTGCACCACTGCTGATGTGTAGTTTTATTCCTTGGATCCTACTGTAGAAATACTCAGTGAATCCAGACATGCTGTATGACAACAAGCCTTCCTGTGCCAATACTGTCAGTACAGAGATGGAAAATAATACCCTTTTGGTTTTTTCTTTACCAATTTCTTTAATAACTCTTAATATTTCTGGGATTACATTCCTTGGCAACACCCCAAAATATTTCAAATTCTACAAAACTTCACATAATACACTGCAATCTCCACTTATCTCTAAAATATATCTACCCCCCTGGTGCAGACACTACTTAACAGTGCATGCAATTTAATACTACACAAATTTAGTATATTAAGTTAACAATTAGGGCTGTCAATTAATTGCAGTTAACTCAAGTGATTAACTCAAAACAAAGTAACCCAAGTAAAAAAATGAATCATGATTAATTGCCGTTTTAAATCACACTAGTAAGTAGTAATAGAATACAAATTTAAATTAGTTATAAATATTTTTGGATGTTTTCTACATTTTCAAATACACGGATTTCAATTACAACACAATACAAAGTGTACAGTGCTCACTTTATATTGTTATTTTTATTACAAATATTTGCACTAAAGAAAAAATAGTATGAGGTGCATTAAAAAAATACAAGTATTGTAGTGTAATCTCTATCATGGAAGTGCAACTTACAAATGTCGAATTTTTTGACATTAAATCGCACTCAAAAACAAAACCCATGTAAAACTTTAGAGCCTACAAGTCCATTCATTCCTAATTTTTCTTCAGCCAAATGTTAAGGACAAACGAGTTTATTTTACATTTATGGGAGATAATGCTGCAGCTACTTCTTTACGTCACCTGAAAGTGAGAACAGGTGTTCACATGGCAGTGTTGTAGCCAGCATTGCAAGGTATTTAGGCGCCAGCTATGCTAAACGTTTGTATGCACCTTCATGCTTTAACTTGTAAATTGCACTACTTTTTGTTTATTTTTTTACAGTGCAAATATTTGTAATAAAAATAATATAAAGTGAGAACTCTACACTTTGTATGTGTTGTAATTTAATTCAATATATTTGAAAATATAGAAAAATATTTAAATATATTATAAATTTAAATTGTATTCTATTATTGTTTAACAGTGTGATTTAAACTGCAATTAATCATGATTATTTTTTTTAATCTGGTGATTAATGTTTTTAATTGTTTTAACAGCCCTATTAACAATACTGTTTAAAATAGTTTAAAGATCTGGAATGAAAATGATATGGGGTACCAGGCAAACTGTATCCAATTTTTACTGCAAGGGAAAATTATGGAGATAATGAAATCATCAGTCAAAACTTGACCTCAACACAAGGATTATCAGATACTCTTGGTTATTAAAGTGGCATTAGTGACAAAAGCTAAGGACATCAGTTTTACCACTCATCTCTAACACCACGCAGAGGCCAGTGGATCAGTACGGATTGAGTGCAAAGAATTACCTACTGAAACACTACCACAACCTGAAGACTTTGGCCATTTCCCCATCCAACTACTGACCTAGCTCAACTGCTTAGCATACAAGAGCTGATTAGATTTCATCCTAAAGTTAAGTGGCCACAAGCTAGTGTGTGTCAATAAATTTAACACCCAGGTACTCCAACTGCTTAGAGAGAATATTTTCCATTGACTATCATTTACAGACATTCACTTTGCTGTGAATCAAGATATTAAACAACTGGAAACATCTCAATCACCTTGCTAATCTAAACGAGCAGTACTCAATTATAAAAAAAATAAACCAACTAGAAATTACATGTTTCTGCAGGCTGAGACTTACCAGGACCAACTGGCATCATTCCTGGAGGAGGTGGGCCCATCATTGGCATCATTGGAGGTCCACCCATATGGGGAGCTGGCATCATACCTGGTCGTGGAGGACCAGCTGAAAGAACATGTATAAAAACTGATTACACGCACATCTAAATCAATGTGTGTGTCATGCTAGCAGATGCGAAAGTGATGTGGAATCCTAGTTAATAAACACTTGTAAACGGCTAAAGATCTTCAGTTTGTGTCTTGTACAGTCTCTTATGATAGTGTACGAACATCCCTTTTCAATTTTAGTTCACTTTTCAGCAGCCAAGAAATTAGTCAATCACCTGCTGCTGCACATCTAATAAAAATGACCAATCTGTCCTGCAACAGGGATAAGATCTTTAATAATAAGGAACCATTTCCCAAATGGAATGCAGAGCATATTAAATAGTTTCTCTTCTACTTCAAGAATATGAGTGGTGTGAGTGGCTTCATTAGAGATACAGTAAAAAAGCTAGCATGCAAATGAAGGAACAGTTATTTTACAGCCTATTGCATTTAACACCACTATGCAAAATGTTAGAATGAAATTGCTAAAAAAACTCAAGATTATTCAGAGCTATTGGAGGACTCACAAAGAACTGCTTTACATTTTCATTATCAAGCTCAGGGAACATTCTGAGTTCACAAATTACTTTGTAATATTTTAAATCAGAGGACACTTCTAGCAAAGTCCTATTGAAGAAGAAAGCGAGCAGTAGCCAACAAATAGGTATGCTGCTGGCCTGCTGCTCACAATGCAAGAACTCAATATTCAAACTTACGCATATTGGGAGGAGGGGGGATCATGGCTCCCGCAGGAGGTGGAGCAGAAAAAGGAGTAGGTGGAATTTTGCCTTGTTGAAATGCAGCCGCTACATTAGGAAATAAGGGGAGACAGTCATTAATTTGTCAACAGAACTACTATAGTATTCTGACAACACGAGTTTCTCCCCGCCTTGACTCTTTCCCAAAATATAATTATTTACATCATGCTGAAATCACACGTGGTCAGAGCCTCCTGAAAGCTGCAGTACAGGCTGGACTCTTCAACATGTCCCGGCCTGAATACTGCTTCTACTGAGGCGGAAGTACACACTGTATGCCTTTTGCCTTCCTAAAAAGATTTATAAATACCAATTATCTAAGTAAACAAAAACTAGAGCAGACTGAGGAACTTCACATAGTTAACTGAATGAGAAGTGGGATAGCACATGAAATTCCATGCTGACAAATGCAAAGTAATTAACAGGAAAGAAAACATCAACTACTCATACACACTGTTGGATTCCAAATTAACTTCAAATGGTCAGGGAAAAGACACAGGCATCACTGCAGATAACTACAGGAACACCTCTGCCCAATGTACAGCAATGGTCAAAAATAGACAGAGGTCTACAACGGATATAAAGAATGGAACAGAAAATACTGACAGTATTATGCCTCTTAAAATCAATTATCAACACCCACTTGGAATACTGTGTTCAGTTCTAGTGACCTTATCTCAAAATGGATATGGCTGAAAGATTGTTCAGAAATAGGCAATGAAAGGCATAGATAGACTTCCATATGATAGAAGACTGAAGAGACAGATTGTTTAGAGAGGAGACAAACGAGAGGAACATAACAGAGATAGCAAAATTATTAATGGTATTGAGAAGTGAAATTTAGTACTTTTATTTACTCCCAAAATACAAAAACAAAAGGGACCATCAATGGCAACATATTTAAAAGTCATTCTCTTCTTTAAGTTTCGTCTCATGGAGATTCAGTCCTGCCTGGAATATCATGAGAGCTGGAGGCTTCTGCCTCAGGCTGCTCTCCCAGCCAGCATTACCACACGGTTGTACCTACCCCATCCTGCCCCTTGCTCCCATAGCTCATGAAGCCTGGACAGTAGTAAGGAGCAGTTCAACTTATGGAATGACAAATCTAGAATGAAGGATTGCACTCTATGGGCTACGTTAAGATTATTTCAGAGTCCTAGATAGCATTTAGTCCCTATAAAAGGCTTAATGAACATTTTCCCCTGCCCCTAACAAAAATGTTAATTGATCAGAGCAGCTGAAAAGGGTAAGGAACCCAGGACTGTAACTTAGAGAGAGCTTCCATATTATTTAACTCATAATTGATATAATTCCAAGTAAAATTTCACAGCGTGGTCTGTTCTAAGACTAAAAATGCAGAGGGGGGGGGGGGGGGAAGAGTCAGAAAAAGTAATAGTGACCTGTTTCTGCCTTTTTCGAATTGGGGACGTTTCACGTGTTAGGTGAACGTGATCACCACTACACTACAGGGCTTCTCTTTTTTTGCCACAGACTTTGCCGAATGCACAGGAATGTTTTCTCTGGCTACAGAAGCTACCTAATGCAATGTCTATATCTATGGCCTTCCTGCTCACAAAACAGTCATGCCCCTGCCTAAGGCTGACACAGCGCGGAGTGCATGTGACACAGCGACCTGGCTCGGGCAGGATCGCTAGCGAGGTATGACACTTTTGCCGTTAAGCAAACAGCAATTCTTTCCTGGCCTCTGCCGCTGAATGCCTCCATGCATTACGCTGTGCCCTATCAGTGCAGGAGGACTGCCTGAGTTCGGAAAATATGTCATCGCAAGTGCGGTTTTTTTGCCTTCTAATCTGCGATAACTTCAGGGATGGAGATGATAGGGGGAGCGTAGAAACATTCTGGGGGACTGCATGGTCACCTGTGCTGCTGAGTTTGCCACACTGGCCAAACAGGAAATGAAATTCAAAAGTTCCCAGTGCTTTTACTGTGTACCTGGCTAGTGCATCTGAGTTCAAAGTGCTGTCCAGAGTGGTCACAATGGAGCACTTTCGGATAGCTCCTGGAGGCCAATACCATCAAATTGCGTCCACACAACCCCAAATTTGACCCGGCGATGTCTATTTCAGCATTAATCCCCTCGTCGGGGAGGAGTACATAAATCGATTTTAAGAGCCCTTTTAAGTCGAGAAAAATGGCTTTGTCATGTGGACGGGTGCAGGGTTAAATCAATCTAACGCTGCTAAATTCGACCTAAACTCGTAGTGTAGACCAGGGCTTACAGTTCTGCAGTGGCACAGCTGCACCACGGTAGTGATTAGTGAAAACGCTACCTATATTGATGGGAGAGCTTCTTCGGTCAGCATAGGTACTCCACCTCCTTGAGAAGCAGTAGCTATGTTGATGGGAGAAGCCCTCCCAACAACATAGCACTGTCTACACCAGTGTTAGGTCAATGTAACTATGTCGCTCAGGGATGTGGATTAAGTTGGTAGCATAGACCAAGCCCTAGAGAAAGGGAACAGTGTTTTGGCTCTCCCACAATAGGAGGGAGCTCAAAAGATGTCCTTCAGATCTGCAGCAAAAGGACTATTAGAAGTTGCTGATATAGGAAGCTGTTTCACAATAAGGGTTTGGGACTTGGTAATTTAGGATAATATGCCATTAGCTTTCAAAAAAAAATCTCCAATGAAGTAGGTGGAGAGTTATGCATAAAAACCTGAGCTGAAGATGACCCTTAAACTAACGGCCTACTAATACAGGCACCCCTCATGTGAAACCCCATCAATTTAAAGAAAAGTTCCATCCACAGAGTAGCTACATAACAAGGTTCGATATTACTTTCCTGTTCAGACGCACAAGTCAGGACCTTCAGTATTATAATTTACATCTATCCAATGCAACAGGACAGAGGTAGGAGGGAACCTTTTAAGTGAAATGATCTAGATCATGAGGTGATTTTTCTTACTTGTTTTATCAATCAGGCTCTGAGCTTGTTCTTCCATCCATTTCTGATAGTAATCTTTCACATTCTCTTTGTGTTTCCGACCACTGCAGTGGGTTTTTCTCACAGATGGCTGCAAAATGAAGAGATGCTGTTGTCCATGCACTAAGCACACGTGAGCCAAAGATCTATTTCAAGTTCATATAAAACCACCACAACTTGCAGTCAAGAAACACACACACATAGGTTGAGTGGCATACACCAATGGTTCTCAGCCTTTCTGGACTACTGTACCCCTTTCAGGAGTCTGATTTGTCTTGTGTACCCACAAGTTTCACCTCACTTAAACATCACTTGCTTACAAAAATCAGACATAAAAATACAAAAAAGTGTCACAGCACACTATCTGGGCTTGAAGATTCAGCAGGAGTATGACTGAAGCCCCAAGCCCCGGCAGGTGCGCCCCGGCTCTCCAACTTCTGAAGATTGTCATATGCGGCTCGGAGGGTCAGTAAGTTTGGCCACCCCGGTATAGTATATAAAGCAGCATAAACAAGTCATTGTCTGCATTTAATTTTAGTTTGTACTGACTTCACTAGTGCTTTTATTGTTGTTAAATGAGACAAATATCTGGAAGAGTTGATGTACCCATGGAAGACCTCTGCGTACCCCTGGTTGAGAACCATTGGCATATACAGTCAGATGACCGATACAGTCCAATATCTGTGTTTGGAAGCTACAGATCTCTACATCTAGTTTAATTTTTTATAAGTTTATTTCCTATGATGTGAACAATATAGTCGTCCCCAATATGCTCACTGTGACACCAACTGGATATATTAATTTGCATGACACTAGCAAATCTATAAGAACCCATGAAACATCATATGAGAGGTACAGCTTATATGGAGAAACAGATCTTACATAAAACTTAAAATTTAATATTTTGAGGGGGTTTCATTTTGGTAAGGAAATGTTCTTTTCAAGCTTGGTATCTTCATTTTAATAGAAGGCAAGATGTTTGACTTATCGTTCAGTTCCAAAATAGAATTTAGAGTAAATCTATTGTTTCTGAGAGGGAATGATAAATGTTCAAACTTATTTTTTATGTTACTGTTGGATGAATGCTGACAGACATTTGACAGGGTAATAGCTTTCCCCAAATCAATTTTGCCACACCACATCACATTGGGCCAGACCCCTCTCCTTTTCACCGGTATTCTTCCTTTTAAATAATCAAACCTGATAAAACTGTACCATTCAGTCTCAAGTATAATGGTGCCTCTCCTCTCCAAGGTACAATGTTATGTTTAAGAAAATCTCTCAGATATATTATCCCTAAAGTAAATATATATTTATGTAGCAATGTACCCAGTACTATCTTTTCAAAGGAAAAACTGATTTCTAACTGGATACTCGAAAAGTATGAATACAAAGAGTTTGGTACTTACAGAGTCATGGGTGAGGTATGTGTCACAATAGTCACAATAAAACCTGAAGAAAAATAAAACTGTTTTAGAAACTGGGGGAATTATTACTTATTTCCAATACTTAAGATCTGTACAAGATTAAAAATATACATTTTCAGTTAGAACCTGTTATTTCTAGAAGTCAATCAATAGTCATTTACTTTGACAGGAAAAAAAATTAACCTTTTAGTTTTATCTTTGCTTAACCCCAATATTTTTCTGTCTCAAATCTAAAAAATTAATTGGGGCCCCAATCCCACAAGCAGACCTGTATGGGCAGACCCTTCTGCTCATAGAATCATAAGACTTGAAGGGACCTCAAGAGGTCATCTAGTCCAATCGCCTGCACTCATGGCAGGACTAAGTATTATCTAGACCATTCCTGACAGGTGTTTGTCTAAACTGCTCTTAAAAATCTCCAATGATGGAGATTCCCCAACTTCCCTGGGCAATTTGTTCCAGTGCTTAACCAACCTGAGAGTTAAGAAGTTTTTCCTAATGTCCAACCTAAACCTCCCTTGCTACAATTTAAGCCCATTGCTTCTTGTCCTATCCTCAGAGGTTAAGAACAATTCTTCTCCCTCCTCCTTGTAACAACCTTTTATGTACTCGAAAATGGTTATCGTGTCCACTCTCAGTCTTCTCTTTTCCAGAATAAATAAACCCAATTTTTTCAATCTTCCCTCATACATCATGTTTTCTAGACCTTTAATCATTTTTGTTGCTCTTCTCTGGACTTTCTCCAATTTGTCCACATCTTTCCTGAAATGTGGCGCCCAGAATTGGACACAATACTCCACCTGAGGCCTAATCAGCACAGAGTAGAGAGAAAAAAAATACTTCTCGGGTCTTGCTTACAACACTCCTGCTAATACATCCCAAAATGACATTCGCTTTTTTTTGCAACACGGTTACTCTGTCAACTCATATTTAGCTTATAGTCCACTATGATCCCCAAATCCCTTCCTGCAGTACTCCTTCCTAGGCAGTCATTTCCCATTTTGTATGTGTCTAACTGAGTGTTCCTTCCTAAGTGGAGTACTTTGCATTTGTCCTTATTGAATTTCATCCTATTTACATCAGACCATTTCTCCAGTTTGTCCAGAGCATTTTGAATTTTAATCCTAACCACCAAAGCACTTGTAACCCCTCCCAGCTTGATATCATCCACAAACTTTATACATGTACTCTCTATTACATTATCTACACCAGTGATGTAGATAGGGTGACCAGACAGCAAGTGTGAAAAATCAGGACGGGAGTGGGGGGTCATAGAACCCTATATAAGAAAAAGCCCCAAATATCAGGACTGTCCCTATAAAATCGGAACATCTGGTCACCCTAGATGTAGATATTGAACAGAACCGGACGCAGACCTGATCCCTGCGGGACCCCACTCGTTATGCCCTTCCCTCATGCAGAATTCCACTGATGTCGCAGGCCTCCTTTTTCACGACTGGGGCTGTAACTAGTTTGCTTTGTACAGTTCTACCCCCCCTCGCCCTTCCGCCTCAACCACCCCCCTCCCTCACTGCCCCCTACCCCAGAGACCCCCCCACCCGCCCCCCACCACTAAACCAATGCCCCCCTCAACGGCCACAGCCCCTCCGTCTCTCGCCGCTCCGGCACGGCCGTCACCTCCCTGCTCCCCAGGAGGCCCCCGC
The DNA here is from genome assembly GCF_011386835.1 of Chrysemys picta bellii. Taxonomy (NCBI): domain Eukaryota; kingdom Metazoa; phylum Chordata; order Testudines; family Emydidae; genus Chrysemys; species Chrysemys picta. The sequence continues at coordinate 24,118,606 of NC_088794.1, read as the reverse complement.
AGCTCCCGGAATCGGGGCAGCAGCAGACTCTGAAGGCCCGGGGGGTGACTGAGCGGGAGGGGGGGTCCCCAGCCGCCTCCCCACCGTCCCGCGGGGGGCCCGGCCCAGGCTCACTCACTTGGGCATGTTGCTCTGGGGCCCAGGCGCCGCTAGCAGGAAGTGAGACAATCGCTACGCGACTGCTTCCCGCCTTCTAAGCGCTTTGGCGTGACCCTCCCTCGGCACCCGTAGTAGAGCCTGCAGTACTCTACTACTATCTCAACGATCATGGGCGCATTGCAAGCTGGGATTTGTAGTTTTTCTCCCGTCCCAGACGCCTATGGTGCCTCGCGAGGGTCAAACGCGACCATCTCTCAGCGATTCGCTTTTCCCTGCGGAAAGTGACTCTCAGAGCGCGTGGAGAGAAGGGACAGCGTTTCTCTGGGATAAACTTCCCCACATTGCCCCGATGCTACCCTGTCTTTACTGCTCCTTCCCTATACTGTCCCCATACTGTTCCTTCAAAATTCCCCTTCTCTTAAGCTCCCCCATGCTGCTCCCTCTAGAGCAGTGGCTCTCAACGTTTCCAGACGACTGTACCCCTTTCAGGAGTCGGATTTGTCTTGTGTACCCCCAGTTTCACCTCACTTAAAAACTTTTTGCTTACAAACTCAGACATAAAAAATACAAGTGTCACACCCACTAGTACTGAAAAATGGCTTACTTTTTCATTTTTACTATATAATTATAAAATAAATCAATTGGAATATAAATATTGTACTTACATTTCAGTGTATAGTATACAGAGTAGTATAAACAAGTCATTGTTTGTATGAAATTTTAGTTTGTGTTGCCTTCACTAGTGCTTTTTATGTAGCCTGTTGTAAAACTAGGCAACTAGATGAGTTGATGTACCCTCTGGAAGACCTCTGCGTAGCCCCAGGGGTATGCATACCCCTGGCTGAGAACCAATGCTTTAAAGATTAATCTTTAAATTTGAAACCTAATTTGGCCTCAGTCAGCTTTGTCATCAGATAGACTATTAGAACATTAAATAATATAGTTGAAAGAATGCATCCCTGGTGTCCTCCTGATTCTACTGAAAATCAGTCTGTATTACAATTGTTGACCCTCACACAGCTAAATGCACTGTGGTGCAGTTTGACACACTAAATCCTCAGGCACCTCATACTGATGTAGCATTATCTACAGTGCTGACTGATGTACTGAGTCAAAAGCGGCTGCAAAGTCTATAAACACAAAGTTAACTTCCTTTTGTCTTTCTAGTTGTTTTTCAATAACATTCAGCAGAGCATACATAGCATGGACTGTAGATTGACCTGTGAAAACACCATATTGGTTATACAGGTTGTCTCTCATTTTGGGATTGAAGCAGTATTTCAGTTGGTTGAGTAGTCTGATCATTAACACCTTCCCTGGGACTGACAAGCAGCATTATGCCTTTATAGTTTGAGCAAGATGATCACTCTTCTTTATTTAAATATGGGATGCTTCCTCCCCTTTTCCAATCTTTTGGAATGTGACTGCTTTCCCAAATTTTAAGACAACTCTATAAAGCTAGTGAACTAAATCTGAGCTGCTATTCTTTAGCAGTCTGATGAAATATTCTCAAAAGTAGGTGTTTTATCATTTTTAACTGTTTGACCACAAGCATCACATCTTCTAATGTCATTGGCCTGTTTTCTGATAGATTATTTTTTGGATTAACTTGTAATTTACATCTTGGCGGGATCTGTTCGTTAATTCACAACAATGCTCACAGCAACACTTAGGTTGTGCATCAATATCCTGGCAGTATTCTCCATTTTTGTCCTTAACTTGTGGAACTTATTCAGCCCAAATGGGAGTTATATCACACATTACAAGAGCAAGTGTTATTTTAGTAGATCATTCCTGTTCTTCACAACATCAGCTCTGCTGTCTTGTGCACATACACATAAAGATAGATAAGGTAGGAGAGATGGCCCTTTCATTTCTTTATTATATAGTTAAGTGATTTACATCCCTACGCTTTAAAATATGACAGAATGTATGAGACTGGATGACACCGTACTTGTTCACAGGCTACATAGCCATTCATCTCTACAGCCTTGATCCTGCAATCAGATTTATGCAGATGGACCCTTGTGCCCACATGGTGCACACTGAAGTCAATGTCGTATGCAATGGTTTGTCGGCACTGATCATATTGCAGGATCATACACTAGATCATTAGTTTAAATACAGCTCAGGTTGACCATCTTCACTATCTGACAGCTGCTTGACTTTCTATGTACAATGAGTTGGTGGGTCTCAGTTCACTTCCTAGTCACAGACTGATGTGTAAAAAACTAGCAGTCAAGCAACATACAGGGATCAATTCATCCAGCACTGAAATGCAGTCATAATTGGGTTTAACAGTGTATGGCAACACCACATGAGATCTCAGGACCCAAAGTTAACAGCAACATGTTATCTTGAAACCCAAGAGAGAATTGTAGGGAGGCAGAATGTAGCTACCTAAGTAGGGATTTGGCAGGACAGTAAGGTAACCACTTATGCAATAATAGTAATAATAATAGTAATTAATAATAAACCCCCAAGGCTTAGAAATACTGGTTTGGCACCCAGCAGGGTATAACCTGCCAACCCAAACAAATATGGAGAATACAGGCAATTGATAATTATTACGAACGGTGTAAGGAGGGTAGTAAATGGGGCCTCAGAAGAGCTTAGCTGGACTGGAGGCTCCTCACCCATGAGGGTATGTTGTGTGGGGGCGTACAACCCCTGGATGATATCCTGTAACTGTCCAAACAACCCAAGAAAACCAGAGATCATTGTTAATAAAAGAGTGAAATGGACTCGCAGTGGAAATCCACAAGTGATCCAGTATTGGATTTTGGCAAAACCTGGAGAGGCTGGAGGAAATGAATGCTTCAATACTGGAAGGAGGGAAATGACAACAACACGGAGAAAGAAATTACTGAGCATAGAGTTGCCGGATAACTAAGAGCTTTATTCCAAAGAGGAGAATTTATACTAATGCAGATTGAAAGCCTGAAAAGGGAGATTAGTGGTGTTGATCCACATGCAAATATATTGGTAGAAGCAATGATACGGGATACACAGCAGCCATAATTGTCCCAGACCAATTGGGGTAGGCAAACAGATCAGACATAGTTGCTGTAGGAAAGAAGACAAAACAAGACTATGTTGTGATGGTTCTCGGGATACCCAGGACTCTGAGTCACCTTGTTACCCCGCTTCCTCCAGAACGAGGGAGTCCTGCTTGTGATTAATTGGGTGTCAGCTCCCTGACACCACCAGCCTGTTAGCCACTCAAGTACTCTCCTCTGGGCTATGCCAGCCCTTACTTCACCTTGAAGGCTAACAAATCGTGCACCCCAGTTCCTGAGTGCTTTTGAAGAATTCACTCTTCTGTTCTGCCCCTTATCCACTGTATGCTCACAGAAATACCAAAAATCCCAAAAGGAACAGTATACATACAGCCTTGTATGAATCAGCTCAGAAACAGCACTTAGATATATTTATAGCGGAAACAAGAATAAATTTATCATCAAAAATTCAAAATTAATGTGATAGTGAGTAAGAATACTGGAAACAAAATCACAGACTAAACTTAGCTAACCTCCTGTCTAAAGTTAACCTCCTGTCTAAAGAAGTTTATCCCCAAAGTCCTCTACACTACAGTGTTTCAACTATGGCTGGCTGAGATCCCACTTTCAGAAATGTAAATGCACTGTTTACTTCCTCATTACAGGATAAGGGGGTGTTGTCTTTGCCTTCTACTTGTACTCCTAAAGTTCATTGTTTCTACTCAGAGATAAGATAATCACCTGGGGCTTATTTTTTCTGTGTGCTCCTTTCCTGTTGACTTCACATCTCTTTGTTGACTTTTTATGTAAATGTGTAGCCATTGTTGTAGCGGGTCAATTTATGTCCCCACAGAGAGACAGGTGAATAAACATCTCTTGTGTGACAGAAAACCTGCTTTGTCTCCTCTGCTGGTGACTCAGACTTTGACACAAACTCTAAGAACATATTTTCATTATATATACATAACTCCTTACATAGCATCTGTGCATAGCTTTCACAACAATATTAATGACCATGTGACCCTCGTTCATTTGAGACCTCACGTGACATTCTTTGGTGAACCAGAATGTATGGACCAGGATCAGGACATTGCTGTAAACCCCTTGCCAGTAAGTATTAAAGAGTTCTTGAGTCACATGTGTTCATTGATACTGTCATACCAGCAGACAGAAACATAAAAAAGAAACAATAAGACAAGTTAACAAGTATGAAGATCTCTGGCCCAAAGTGAAAAGATTATGGAAAACTAGAACAAAAGTGATTACTGGAGAACTTGAAGTGGATGATCCTTAAGGGTATGAATGAGCAGCTCAAAAACACTTTAGAAGCACAAGACATCATGACCAGTGAGCTCCAGAAGACAGCACTCTTAGGCACTGCAAGCATTTCAAGGAAAGTCAAAGGAGAATGAGTGCATTTAAGTACCCAAAATCCAGGAATTCTGCAGAGGGTTTAACAAAACTCTTGAGTATCTAAACCCACAGAGTCGTTCATTGTCAGGATTTATTGGTGACTCATGGAGCTACATTTTAAACAGTAGTTTTCCTTTTGTTATGCATAAAGATCTTGTATGTTGTTAAGGACATTTGTTTAAAAAAATTCCCATGATGTAATACTGAAGGATAATAATAATTAATAATGAATGACTGCGAGCAATCAGGATGTCAATTTTGACTCATCCAAAAGACATAATAGTATAGGGTATCTCGGATGGTGTGACAGTAGCATGTAGAATAATATTAAGAGCTGACGATATAGCAAAGGAAAACAAACCCAGTGGAAATGCCAAGATTGCTAGGTTGGGCATCACTGATTCATTTATTGACACGACTACTAATTATATGATTTGTCTATTTATAACATGCATTAAAGCATCTTCCTATGATGTGTTTAACCTGAGGGTTGGATATGCTTGTTTATTTCTCCTATGATATTTTTCAACAAAGGTTACTTTTTAATTGCTAAATGTTTTAGCAATAAAGTCAGGTCCTGTGTTCTCAGTTAGTCACCTTTTCTGATATATCAGCAAGAAACAGCAGTTTTTCCCAGGCACAAACCACAAAGAGAATCCTCTGGATTCTCAGAATGAAATATCCTAAATTTGGTGTTTGTGGAAAGTCACTTCTCTCCCCATATTGCTTGAACTTTGTAGTTTGTTTTGCTTTTCATTTGCGCTGATTTTCTCGTGAACTTGTGTTGTAATGTTTACTATATAAATATTGCAACAGGTCACTTCCTCTCAGTGATCCTTAGAACTAATACCACTATTGCCTTTAATATGCAGAAAAACAACAACCTATTAGGTGTCTTTATACTCTCACTGCTGATGACTGGGTATGGTCTGACATTTGTATCAGGTTTCTTTCTGTCAAAGGAAACAAGTAATGCCATCTCAAAAGAGGCAAGTTATGTTCTGCTTTGTTTGAAAACATGCCTGTGTATGTGTGGGAGAGAGAAGTGGTGGTTTAGGATTATGAAGGAGGACAAGTACTCAAAGCCTAGGAGTAATAATAATAAGTGGAGATATCCCATCTCCTAGAACTGGAAGAGACCTTGAAAGGTCATCGAGTCCAGCCCCCTGCCTTCACTAGCAGGCCCAAGTACTGATTTTGCCCCAAATCCCCAAGTGGCCCCCTCAAGGATTGAACTCACAACCCTGGGTTTAACAGACCAATGCTCAAACCACTGAGCTATAGTACTCCATTGTAAAATTATAATTTAAAGACAGACTCCAATGGTTTGACAGATTACCTTAGATCCTTAGGTAAACAAATAGTTAAATATTAATGACAGATAAACAAATACTTCAAGAGACAATGTAAATTAAAAATTATATTTCTGTCCAAAAATGGTGTACCTAATGTCGTTTCAAGTAACATGATTACTGTGGCCATGTTTACACAACAAAGTTCAGTCAACACAAGTTACATCGCTGTACAGTGGCTGAAATTTGTGAATTGGTCAGACGCGTGGATGCTTGGCTACTTGCATCAGTTCTGTGCATACTCACAAGGAGTGCTTGTGTCAATGTAAAGTGCGGTGCACCTTAGGTAGGCAGTGCTTTCTGGTGTAATATCTTTTGGGACATTTTCTCCGTGCTTTGTGGGATAGTAATGAGTTGCCCAGGGATTACTGTAAGAAGTTAGTACAAAAATAGTTTCCCTTGTTTTTTATTTTTTTTTTCAGTTTGCTTGCTTTTCAGTCAGATGCAATGTTCATTTAAGACAATGGGAGTTTTTAATTTATATAAATGAGTGTTGGATCAAGCCTTTAGTACACCTGACAGCACTTGGTGTGTAGTAAGTTAAGAACATAAGAACAGCCATATTGGGTCATATCAGTGGTCCACCATCTAGCCCAGTATCCTGTCTTCTGACAAAAGCAACAGAGGGTCCTGTGGCACCTTTAAGACTAACAGAAGTATTGGAAGCATAAGCTTTCGTGGGTAAGGACCTCACTTCTTCAGATGCAAGTACACTGTCTTCTGACAGTGGCCAATGCCCGGTGCTTCAGAAGGAATGAATACAGGACAAGCTGAAAAAAACAAGGGAAACTTTTTTTTTGTACTAACTTCTTAAAGTAATCCCTGAGCGACTCACTACTATCCCACATAATCACTATTTCTTGTAAAGTATCATTTATGCCCCAATTCTGCAAACATTTCAGCATGTGAATAATTTATGCATATTAAAGGGCTTACAGGATTGTAGCCTTTGATTTCAGTGGGGCTTCCAGCAAACTCAGGGGCCTGCTTGAATATATCATCTTTTAGGACTGAAGCCTTATGAAATTGATTCCTTGCTGAACAGATGCTTAAAAAACATCAACAGAGGAACAGAAAAGTCCTTACAATTTTTACAGGATTTTTTTTTAAATATCCAAGTTATACTGCTTAAAAGGGCATTCTATCATTAGATAGTTTCAAAATAGTCAAGTTGACAGTTTCCCATTTACTCAATTTGGACTGTGAAACTAAATTAGTCTGTTTAGTCATTTTCACTTTCTGTTTTTTGTGTGATTTAGTGGATCATTTAGGGCCTGATTGTGGAAGGGGCTGAGCAGGCACAGATCTCATGAGATGGTTACCTACCATTTCTAAAATCAGGCCATTAACATTTTTCACTATCTAGAAAATGTGGATAATAATACTGACCTACCCTGTGGGATTGTGACGCTATTCTTCTTCTTCTTATTATTCTTTATTTATTAGAGTATTTTCCATATTCATAAATACAGATCAGTTATATATTCCTCTATTTTTAAACATATTTGTGATTAACCTGCATCTACAATGTATATTACATGGAGGTGACACTATTATATTATATGATTTTCTTTCACCATCATTAGATTGATTTGCATGTTAACATATGAGAAGCATATACCCCTGTACAGTTGAACAGCCATGTGACTGATTTACATATATAAACAAATGAAATTTCGTCTGTGTTTAGCAATGTGGTTAATTTGCATATGTAAATGAAGTAGGTATTATATCCGTATGCGTCTGTGCTTGATCGGGTGTCATTTGCCTATGTAAACCATATTCATTCATTTGCTGTGATCTCATTATTCGAATAAACGTGCTTAATTTCCCTATGTAAATGTGAAAATATTTCTCTATGCCATGTTCATCTGTTGCATGTACATATGTAAAGGAGAATCACTTATTGATCACATGCCTATTTTAATCCTGTGAATAATTTGCATATGTGAAAACTGATTTCCATAGGCGAATTATTAATCTGCATACATAAACATATGCAAATTAATTATAGGCATATGACATAATTATTTTGCATACGTAAATAACGTGCCCTTGCGGATCTCCTTCTGCCGCCGTGGAGAGGGTTCCCGGGTGGGGCTCTGTTTGTAGTTTTCCTTTAGCTGACGTCACCACGTCTGTGCGGTCACGCAACGAGATGACGTTACAGGTGGCGTGCCCCGCGTGTGGGCGGGACGGAGCGTGCGCAGTGTCTCGGGACTCGCTCCCCTCGTCCCCTCCCCCCATGCAGCGCTGAGGAGACGGGCGGCGGAGCGGAGCAGGGGAGGCCCGGGGCCTAGCGGAGCGGGCTGGAGCGGCGGCCCCGGCGCCATGGAGGGGATGGACGTGGACCTGGACGCCGAGCTGATGCAGAAGTTCAGCTGCCTGGGCACCACCGACAAGGACGTGCTGATCGGCGAGTTCCAGCGGCTGCTGGGCTTCCAGCTGAGCCCGGCCGGCTGCGCCTTCTTCCTGGACATGACCAACTGGTAAGGGACCGGGCCTGGCCGGGAGCGGGACCGGCGGCGGGCGGACCGGGGGGATGGCAGCCGAGCCCTGGGGGAAGGAGAGGGCGGGCTGGGGGCACTGGCGGCTGCGCGGGAGACGAGGTAAGACAGGCACTGTGGGGAGGGTAGGTCCGGGGAGGGGGTAAACAGGGCTCTGGGTGGAGGGCAGGCTGGCGGAAAGGTGGGGTATGCCGGGCCCTGTGTGTGGGGGGGTAAGCCGGGCCCTGTGGGGAGGGCAGGCTGGGGACTGGGAGAGGGTAAGCTGGGCCCTGTGGGGAGGGAAAGGAGAGGGTAGGCCAGCTATGGTTGTGTACTCTGTCTGCACCTTTTTCTTGGCCATGATAAGCCTGGAAGACAAGTCCTAGTGTGGGAGAAGCACCTGAGCAGCCTTTTCCCAGCCAGTAAACACAGAGAGAGACACAGAAGCTTTTAACTTGGGCATGACTCTTAGTTTCCTTGAAATCAGGAGGAATGAGTCTCGCACCACCAAGCAGTCTGCAGGGGAGTGGTCCTCTGGTGTCGCCCCCTACCCCCCAGGTTGTTTCTCCTGTCTGTTGCGGATACACAATATTTGGTGTATGTGGGGCCCTCTTCTCTCTGGGGAGCCTGTCTACAGTTGGATGGGATAGGGCATGGGGAGCTCGGTTTCTACCTTCCACTTGGATACAAGTACTTGTATCTACACTGCTGGAAGGACCAATGAGGCATTAGTACCCTGTCCTGCTGACATCATCTCCCACAGTCCTGCAGGCTTTCCTAGGGTAGGCAATTATAATAAAAAATGTGGCACCCTCTTGTTTCCCCTGCATCTTTCCCAGCACATTTTACTGACTTCGGTAAGAGAAATTACTCCTATGTTCCTAGTAGAGCTCACAAGGCTATGGGAAAGTGATCTGGAGTCCTGTCTGAACCATCACAACCAAGTCATTGGCTGAATTTCAGTTGTTAGCTCCTTGTCACAGTTAAAACATCAGTGGCAGAAAGATCAAGTTTGACTTACAGATCCAGGTGGCAGCTAGAAAAAAAGTCCCTCTTACAAAGTGAGCGAACTTTTTTTTTTGAATTGTTGAAAGGATAAACATGAAAACAGTGTAATATTTAGCCGCGCATTTGTCTAGAGCCCTGTTTCACATGACACTGGAGATTGCCTTTTTGGAAAGTGAAGAAAGGGTGAATGATCAGCAAATGCTGGATCCATCTTAAGCTAGTCTCCTGAATCCAGGGAAGGTGTCATGCGAAGAAGTGGTGAGTTTCTTCAGGACAAGTGTGTTCATGACAAAATATTTCCTATGCAAATTTTTTGGGACAGTAACATAAATACAAACTGTCTGCAGTACGTGTGAGGTTTGTTTCAGAGTAATATTGGCTTTTCCCTGTACATTGCATTTCTCTTGGAAGAATAACTTCATAGGCCAACATTGTGAACTCAGAAATTATCATGGGTGACATAAAGGGATTTTTTTGTGCTTCTGTAATAATTTTGATTTTTTGTTAGGAAGACACGTTTGTCTTCAGAAATATTACTTGGCCACTTAATACTTTGTGTCACTGCTTCCTTTATAAAATCCTGTTTTCAGGCATGAATAAATCAGTCATAAAACTAACTCTTGGGTGAAACCTGGTGTCAGCAGTTCGGGCACCTGTTTTTATTAATGAATTTTCAACAAAATTATTCAAGCATTTTTGCCATGAGTTTGAGTTATAAATGTTTTTTTGGGTGCTGGCTTGTACTCAGATCAGACTGTTTCATCTTTGTATGAAAGAAGTTATGTAAACATAAATAACATAAGTAACACATTCTGCATGTAGTCAAATGGTTTTGGGAGTACTGAAAGAAATTTGAAATTGGTCAACATTTAGGCTGACATTTTCTAATTTGTGTGCCTAAATTCACATCCTTAATGTTGTTTCTAGTATGTGAATTTAGTAAAAAGGGATTGGAACTGATGCTGATGGGGTCTTATCGATTGAAAAATGTAAGGAGGAAAATGTTTATTAATTTGAACGTAGTACAACCGATCCATGGAATATGGCTCCAGTTTCTCGTGTATCCCCCTTTAAGTGAATTTAGTGGCCATGAAAGTGAGGGATTTTAATAGCATTGCCTTGAGCCAAGTGTGCTGACAGGTGCTGTGGAAACTTCCCTCGTGTAACCTTACCAGTGTGCTACAATCCTGATCTGTAGCATCGTTTACTATGCCAGACCCAGGACACCCCACAGCTCTGCCAGTGCACCTCAGCCCAAATCTGCAGCACCCTGACTGTTGGTCATGAACCTATAATGGGCAAATACAGCCTACTGTAGGTATCTGGGGTACTAGCGTGGAACGGCCAAACCCCTTTTTGCTTGTGACCTAGGCCATAATTTGAACCAGCTTTCTTTAAAGGAAAACCTTGCTCTTTGGCATGTTGAGGCAACGTGGAAGTTATAGTTGTATAATACATACAAGCAGTCCCAAGGTAACGTAAGACAGTGGCCCTCTAGGTTTGGGTGGTGGGTGGGAAGAGTGTGTTCAATCTATCCTGAAAACAGTTTGTTGGTTTCACTACCAAGTTGCTTGTTCTTCTCTTAGGAAGACAAAAAACTCACTTCAGCCTTAGAGATGGCTCTTCAATTCCCCCTTCTTCCCAGCTTATGATTAATGTACATCTACAGCAGGTTGTAGGGGACGTGCACAGCAGGGTCAGTGACAGTGCACTCATGTGGAAGACCAAGGACTTCACCTCCCCTCTTCTTGTACACATACACAAATTTAAAAAAACAACAAACCAGCTAACTATATTGTAGTGAAAACTGTTTCCTTCACAACAGTAGTGAAATCCGCTCTTTAAGGATATCTGTTACACCATGATCAAACCTGAAGTTGCTTGCTTGCATGTTGATAAAGTACCATGCTGTAACAAATCAGAGCTGTGAAGTGTTTTTGGAGGGCACTTCCAATGGTATTTCATTTGTAAACTTATTGGACATGCTGATAAATGAATTTATTATAAATTTGCAAGCCGGGGGTGGGAAGATATTTTGAAAATATTTTGGCAGTTGTCAGAAAAATCTGGACAAACAGTGAATTACTTTAAATACCCTTTAAACTTCTGATTTTTCCAGTTCAATATACCAAGCAGCAGAGAGGGCACATTGTAGCTTGTTGGAAACTTTAAATTAAGGGTACTTTAAGACAGTGGGTCTCAACCTTTCCAGAATACTGTATCCCTTTCAAGAGTCTGATTTGTCTTGTTACCCCCAGTTTCACGTCACTTAAACGTACAAAATCAGACATAAAAATAAGTGTCACAGCACACTATTACTGAAAGATTGCTTACTTTCTCATTCTTACTATATCAGTATAATATAAAATCAATTGGAATATAAATATTGTACTTACATTTCAGTGTATAGTATACAGAGCCATATAAGCAAATAATTATCTGAAATTTTAGTTTGTACTGACTGGGCTACTGTTGTAAAACTAGACAAATATCTAGATGTGTTCATGTACCCCCCTGGAAGACCTCTGAGTACTCCCAGGGATATATGTACCCCTGGTTGAGAATCACTGGTTTAAGAAACAGCCTCCTGCCTTATTAGGAATATAGTGAAAACACTGCAGATAGAGTACATCTTGAGCTTGCACAGTTTTCCAAGGTTTTTTTCCCTTAATGATCAAAAGCTATGAATTCAATATTTAATTGAACTTTATCTACTTTCTTTCCATTTTTCTAAATCACTTCCTTAGAACTTTGCCTTTGTTTATAAGCCATTCGGTTCTTTTTGGATTGTTCCAGTTTCTCAGTATTGCCCCTTGGACCACAAAATCCAAGTTGCTCCATTTTTTTGGGCTTTATTTTAGGTGCTCGCTGTGTGTTCTCTGAAAACGGCACCACCACAACATGGGTTTTGGTGAGGAGCTTTTTGTGATTGAGGGGGAAAAAGGTGTATGATGGGGTTAGCTTCTTGTCAGACTTGATACTCTTGCTTGGTGCTGAAAGTTGAGTTCTATCAATGTCACTTTGGCACTAAGTCACAGAGGGTCCTGTGGCACCTTTAAGACTAACAGAAGTATTGGGAGCATAAGCTTTCGTGGGTAAGAACCTCACTTCTTCTCTTGCATCTGAAGAAGTGAGGTTCTTACCCACGAAAGCTTATGCTCCCAATACTTCTGTTAGTCTTAAAGGTGCCACAGGACCCTCTGTGACTTTTTACAGATTCTGACTAACACGGCTACCCCTCTGATACTTTGGCACTAAATTATCACTTAATGATGGAGATTACACGGGTAGTGTAGTCAGTGTGCATTTTATGGCCAACACATCTGGGATAAAATCTGCCCTTCATTAAATAGCCTATTTAACTATCACTCTGCGTGTTCCCATCCCCCCTCCAGATGTTACGTAATCCAGACAACTGGCTAACTGACACTGAAAAGCGTCTGGCATCTTGGGCTTAAGCACTGGGAAAAGTGTTCTGGTCAAATGATTTTTGTGGTAAAGTTAAGTTTCAGGTGTCCAGAGGAACTTTGAGTGTTATATGGTATGACTAGTAACATGTCTGAGCTTGTTCCCCTCCTTCCCTCAAAATCCCTAGTAATGTCTAATTGTATCTACATTAGAAATTTGTATGAAAATCCCTTCTGTGTAGTGTGCATACATTGAAACTTTTATTGCTATTCTTGCATTAGGACAATTATTAGTCAGTGCTTAGGACAGGTAAAGCCATGTTATTTAGCCACAGGAAAATTCTTGCAGAATAAAGTTCATACAGTAAAATAATTTTTGGGTGAAGTGCAGTTAATCATGAGCACTGCTGATTTTAAAAAAAAATCATCAGTCTATCAGAAGATTTCACTTTTGTTACAGGTAATTCAGGTTACTCTAAAAGTAAGAGACTAGAGGAAAATGGCATTTTTTTTCTTTATCTCTTTGTGTGGAGTCAGTTTCACTCTTTCCCTTGTGTGGTTAGTTTCCCCTTTTGTTTATGTGGATATCAGATTGCATCAGGGGAGAGAGAAATACTTTTTTAAATTGAAAAATGTGATTTGTAAAACCACAAAAATTGGCTAGGGGAGGGATTCAAGTGGCAGATGTAGGACCTGAAACTACTCTTAATTTACTTTTAAAATGTACTAGATTTCAAATAGATGGTGGTGTTTAATTTTAAATTCCTGCCTTAATACAAGTAGATGTTGGGATGTCACGGTGAGTCCCTTTAATTTAGCATTTAAATAAAACAATAACTTACACCTGCAGTATTTATTGACATATTTACTTTTTACTTCTGTTGAAGTATTTTTTTATATTAGCCTAATAAATGTAGCAATTAATTTAGGTTTGGCAGTTGTGAAAACTGGTTGCCAGATGGTGTCCGTTATAAATACCAGTGTTATTGTAGTAAACCTTAATTTGTTTTGTTCTTAGCTTTCTGTAAGAAAAATCTTTTTTGTGTTGAGACTTTCTATGTATGTCTTTTTCCTGAGATTGATTTTTTTTAAAGGTAGAATAAAATCTGCTTTGGAGGAATTGAAATGTGTATATGAACAGAAATACTTAAAAAAAAATCTGTTTTGAGGGTATTTGAGGGTCAACATTGTGATGCTCAAATTTGGCATGGACAGAGTAGTTTTGAATAACTTTGCTTTTGTTTATAGTATCTCCTCTCCAAAGATTTGTAATATATTTTTGCTTCTCAAACCTCTCCCCTTTAATGTGTGATAAATATTCTTGTTTTACAAGTGGGGAATTGAGGTGAAGGGAGGGTAAATCTGTGGCAGAGCCATTGTTTGGTGTAAAAATATTGGTTGTAAAAAGTCAGCATTTTGAAATTGTCTAATGAGCATGTGTAGGTGATGATTTTAACTCACAAGGGTGCTCTTCCAAACAGTCCAAATTTTTATTTTGTCCATTTAATACACCACCTATCCAGGGAGGAAGTGCAGATAGGGCTCTGGACTGGGAGTCAGGATACCCAGATGCTAGCTTTAGCTTTGCCATTCATTTGCTGTATGAGCTTGCCCAAGACTGCATGTCTGTTTTGTCCTCTGTAAAGTAAGGATAGTGATACCCAGCTTGATAAAGCAGTTTGAGATCTTTGGATGAAAAGTACCTTTATAAATGCTAATATTGGTATCTCTTCCCTAAGTACTCTGCAGAATTAAAAACACAAAGATAAACATGCTTTGTAATTTTAAAATGCAAAAACAAGGTAACTTAGCCAGGTCACAATAGAAGAAATACCACCACAAAATAAAGTTAGAAATTGGTCCAGTAATGGTATTACCTTACACAGCTAGCGTCTCTAACAACACAATAAAAGAATGTAACATAATTTGCCCCCATTCAGCACGTAAGTCGCACATAGCATGCCCATGTGAAATAAAGCCCGTTATATGAAATAAGATTCCCACCAAGCGCTTCCAAATCCCTCAGCCCTTCTCAGAAAATACACAGACAATGTGCCTTGCATTGTGTTCTGAAAGTTTACTAATCTGGGCTGAGGAGAAGACTCTTTCACAGAGAATGCTCTGCTAGCATTCCTCTGTTAGACACACCTCCCCCCTCCCCCTGGTTTGTCATCTCAAGCACTTCCAAAAATTACATCTACCATGGTATGTTCAGAGAGAGCGGCAATGATTAATCATCTAGACCCGTACTGTTCAGAGCTTTATGGGTGAAAAATCAACAACTTAAATTCCACTTGGAAGCTGACTGAAAGACAGTGCGGACCTCTGAGCACCAATGAGATGGGCTCCCTGTGTGAAGGTCAGCGGCTTTATGCGCCAGCTTAAGCCTTCAAATGTCTGTAAGTGTAGCCTCATATGCAGCACATTGTGGTAATATCTGCTCACTGTGACAAAGCTATAGTTGATTGTAGCAAGGTCTGTAGTGGAAAGAAAAGGTCATGTTCTTTTTTGCCAGGTGCAGATGACACCACAGTCCTGATGACTGCTCCTACTGTAAGTTCTTATTAATAATACCTGGGTATTCCAGGGCAGCTTGGGATCTAACAAGGCTCCCATGTTGTGAACCTGAGCAATAAAAGGCCGACATTCTGTCAGTGAAAGGGATGTGTCCACTACTTGAGGTTGTTTCCCTAATGTACATTGCACCATAGTCAGCTAGCACCTATCCGGGCGTTGGGGTCAGTTGCTCCTAACTGCTCCAGCCTAGTCAAGTGCGAGAGAGTGAAAAAGAGAGAGGTAAGTGCGATGAATCTACTAAAGAAGTTGCTGTACTTTACAACTCACTAACTCTTGTAGATGACTTGTGTGTTTATTGCAAAGGAGGGTAGCATGGTAGAACCCACAATACCCTATACAAGAGAGACCTCAACACAGATAAGCAATTGCCTAGTACAACCATCTGGAACCTTCTGGAAGAAAAGCAGATGAACCTCCAAACCAACTCAGTCACCCCCTACTGTGAGCTGTAAATATGTTGCTATGCCCTTGTGTTCAGAGTATCAAAGGTACTCTCCCTTGCAAACTGGTTAGATGTCATTGGTCAGGCACAGCCCAAGTGCTCTGTCTTCACATACAGCATCACACCCCATAGTTTGTGTACATTCAGAGTGAGAATCTAGTTTTATCCCACTGTGGCTGTTATCTTAGACACTAAAACTACTTGTCAGGATACGTTAAGATGGGAGTCCAAATGCTGCCTCTTAACATAGGTCCTCGGGCTGCATTCCTAGGACAGATGCATGCTTGACAAAAGTGGTACTCTGAGAGGAAATGCCCACTCTAGGAAATTGGTTAGGATGCATCAGTGGTGTATAGCTGTTTTTTTTTGCCTCAGTGATGGAGCTTTATATCCTGTTACTTGAATGTGTGTGTAAGTGGAAGGAATACACTTGGAGGGAAAATGTTCCCCCCTAAGAGAAAAAACAAGGAAATTCCATATACAAAACTCTGTCAGAAAATGTGAAAGGTCAGATTGAATGTGTAGCCTTACCTCTGTTTGTGTCTCTGCATTATAGCAGTCTTTGTGCTCAGATACTTTGTCAAGCCTACAGTTTTATTGACTGCAGTCGGCTCGATACAGCTTTGGTTTAGTGGAAGATCATGGCCTCTTACGACTGGTGCTATATAAATACCTGAATTTTCATTTTAAGTCTTGTGTTCTTGGTTTTGATAGCAACTGAAATCACTCATCTGCTCTCACTATTATTTTGTCAAACGAGTTGGTTAAATTTCCTTTATCATTTACTGTGGTAGTCTTTAAAAATGATACAATAATCTTCAGATGCAAGTGTGCAAGATGTGATTCAATCTACTTTGAGAGCTTGTATCTATTGTGTAAGATATTTAATTAGTAAGTGTTCTAAACGCTTATGGAAAAACGACTTGCAGACACTTCTTAAGGTATCATTATATCTCTTGTCTACTTTTTTAATCAGGTTATTTGCATGAAACATGATCCAAGTACTTGGTTTCAAATGCTTCCTGCACCATCTGAGGTGAGACACTTTGGTGTATGACGATCATGATTGTTTATACAAGGGTCAGTCTTCTGTCAGAGAATGACATCACATAAGAAATAAGCATTGGGAGCAGATGAGTTCTTCTCATAGGACACTAGAAATTAGAGATTGAAAAGACCTATTGGGTCATCTAGTCCATTCCCACTGTTCTCCCCACTGGCTGTTGAACCAATCGAGATTGTTCACTGGAGTAAATAGTCTAATGCAGAGGTTTCAAAGCTGGTTTGGAATACACCTTTATCTCGATATAATGCTGTCCTTGGGAGCCAAAAAATCTTACCGCATTATAGGTGAAACTGCGTTATATCAAACTTGCTTTGATCCGCTGGAGTGCGCAGCCCCGTTCCCCCCCGGAGCACTGCTTTTATCGCGTTATATTCAAATTCGTGTTATATCGAGTCGGGGTAGAGGTGTACATGCTAGCAGGTCTGTGGAGAGCTAGCTCATTACAATCTGTTGGCTCTCCTGTCCCACCTGAAAGAGATCAGGTGGAAGGAGGGGATGAAATGAAGTTGACCGTGATTTCCCCTTTTCCAAAAAGATAAATGCAAATTGAAATCAAGGCAATTACAAATATACACTTGCCTAATTGTTGCATGAAATGTCGTTGTAGCCATATTGATCCTCTGATAATTTACCATTTAAAAAAAATAAACTTCCAGCTTGTGATTGACAGAAATTGGTTCAATAAAAAATATCTCACTCACATCACTCAATTACCTTATGTCATGTTCATGTGGGCAGTTGTGGTAGTTGATTTTTCAAGCTGTGAAAAAGTTTGACGACCCCTGCTGTCAATGCTTTGTCCAGACTCTCTCTCTCAGTGGGACTCCTACCAACTGTTTGAAATATTCCACAACCTAATACTTCTGTCAGGAAATTTTCCTCAATATTCAATGTAAAATTCAAATAATTTCATCCTATACTCCTAGTTATTGTCCTTGTGTAGCACCTTTACTGACTCTTCTCCCTTCTTGTCTTTCAGGATGCTCAGACCTAATTTCCATGCTAGTATTGTTTGCAATAAAGAGCAAGAGGCAAGAAATATGAGGCAGGATAATTTTCCAAATGCTTCCCTTTCTCTCCACCCTCTGAAAAATTTCCCACAAGTCAGCCGTTCTTCAGAGTTTTATTAAAGAAGTGATAGGATAAAAACAAGCACCTTCTTACTGTACACCACTTCTGCTCCCTGTGTCTTCAGATTCCTCTGGGTAATATAGTGACCAAAGCCATATTCTTATTACTGTCTGAATCAATATATGGTACCTGTTTGAGTGAACTGTATTTTCTCTTGACTCTGGCCAGGTCGATAAACTGCTGAACACATTCTTATTTAAGAACATTTGTTGTCGATTGGTTCATGAAGCCACAAGACTAGTATTTAGTTTTTCCAGATTGTTGGCTGAGCTTGCAAATGCTGTCAGAAAACTCTTGTTGTGTGACTTAACCTCAATACAGTTATTTGGAAGCTGTCGATAAGCTACAGTTATTTCTACACAGGCGCTTTTCTGCCTGTAATTGGCCTGATAGCTCTTTAAGTGCTATCACCAAAACGCCACAGCACTTTTCAGCTATAGATAACAGGATGTCAGTGTGTAAGTATAATGTCAGTTCTATTGTCAATATGTGGAATAGAAAATATTTCAACTATTGAGTCCTTTATTTTGAGTTAGACTGTTTGATATTTACTGCATAGCCCGTTTTCTAGTTTATTATATCTCTGTATCAATGTTTCCACATAACCCTACACCAGGGGCAGGCAAACTTTTTGGCCTGAGGGCTGCATCAGGTTTCTGAAATTGTATGGAGGGCCTGTTAGGGGAGGCTATGCCTCCCCAAACAACCAGGCGTGGCCCGGACCCCGCCCCCTATCCGATTCCCCCCCTGCTTCTCGCCCCCTGACAGCCCCCCGGGACTTCTGCCCCATCCAAACCCCCCCCCCGTTCCCTGCTGGCCCCCTTGAAGCCCCTTACCCAACCCTCCCCCATTCCCTGTCCTCTGACTGTCCCCCCTCCCCCCGCTGCCTCACCCCCCGGGACCCCTGCCTGATCCAACCATCCCTTCTCCTTGTTCCCTGACTGCCCCTGACTGCCCCGCGCCACCCCATCCAACCCCCTGCCTTCCTGACTGCCCCCCCACCTCCCGGGACCCCTACCCCTATTCAACCCCCCTGTTCCCTGCCCTCTGACCGCCCCGCCCCCTGACCACCACCACCCCGAACTCTCCTGCCCTCTATCCAACCCTCCCACATCTCCTTACCGTGCTGCCCGGAGCACTGGTGGCTGGCTACGCTACATATGTGCCGTCCAGAGCAGCAGGAGAGGCAGCCACGCTGCCCGGTGGGAGCCAGCCACGCCACTGTGCAGCACAGAGCACCGGATCAGGCCAGGCTCTGCAGCTGTGCTGACCCAGGAGCTCGCAGCCCCGCCGCCCAGAGCATTGCGCCGGCAGCGCAGTGAGCTGAGGCTGTGGGGCAGGGGGACAGTGGGGGAGGGGCTGGGGACTAGCCTCCTGGGCCAGGAGCTCAGGGGCCAGGCAGGAGGGTCCCGCGGGCTGTAGTTTGCCCACCTCTGCCCTACACCCACACACCCTGAAATTAGTAAAATCATGAGACCATAGGTTAGATTACTCAAAATGCCATCTTAAGCAATTTTTACTTATAGAGTACAAAAGATCCCAAACCATCAAACTTTCTTTCCTCCCTCATTCCTCAGGGAGTTAACCTAATAATTTACCATTTAAAAAAAATAAACTTCCAGCCTGTGATTGACATACCATATAATTTTACTTGTTGAGCTGTGGACCTCTCAAAAATTGGATGGGTGTGAAATGGAAGTGGGGGCAGACAACTGTAGTGGAAGGAATTGAGGATACTACCATTTTAGTCCAGCTGAGATCCAATACATGCCTGAACTTGTTCTGTTTCTGTAGCTTATACTCCTTTATTTTAATGCAGACATTTATAGATGGGAGGCATAACTAAGGAGTTGCTGGTGTTACTAGAATCTTTTGCACACTTGTGGGCTTTGATATATCTTTGTCACACTGTGAAGTGTATTGCTCTTCTGATGCTGTTGCCTATTTCTAATGGCCGCAAGTGGCTAAGGACTCCCACTGTGACATTCTCAAAATAGTTTCCCCCACACTTAAAGCTTCTGACCACCTGCTTAGGATGGTTCAGCTGCTGGAGCTGGCTGTGTGGGTTTTTGTGTCTTTTTTCATAATGTCACGGTATTGATTCTGTCACTGAGCTTGCTTTCCGTTGTTTGGCAAGATAAAATGCTCAACCTGGTGCAGGTGGGGTGGTAGGTAATGGTTAAACTATGCATGTGTTCATTAGTACTTTTAGACAGGCTTCCTAAAGGAATGCCGCATGGATTGATTTAGGTCACTGATGTTAATCATGATTTAAATCAGCAAGCAGAAAACCTTGATTCAAATAATCAATTTTATTCTTGTTTTTCATTTGTACTTCAGTTATTTTCTTAAAAAGGTTGATTCTCATTGGTTGGTAACCATTAAAACATGTTAATTTGCAACTTAAATATAGCCTTTACACTAAAGTTGGTATTACTGTTTGCTAACCAGGATATATTATATGTGTACACATTTAAGCCATTATATAGTTTAATATGCATTTATTCACATTCTTGACTTTTACATTTTTTTATTGTTAGAAAGTGGTGGATGATTCAGTTCGTATTTACTGGCTTAATTTTTAACTTGTGACTTATATCAAACTGCGTTTGAATGGAAATTGGAATTCAGTTAAAAATGGACAAAAATATCTTTTTGAAATTGTTTTTCACTTAAAACTACCACAATATGCTGATATTTAGGGAAAAAATGAGTATATCAAGACATGTTTAAAAACATTTATTCAGCTAAGGCATTAGTACTTGTAGTTAATATATTGAATGGATTGTTTCTGGTTAAGGCTAAGATTTTGCCATGGATATTTTTAGTAAAAGTCAGGGAGGTCACCGGCAATAAAAAAAAAAAAAAAAAAAATTCACTGAAGCCCTCGACCTGCCCCTGACTTTTACAAAAAATATCCCTTAGAAAATGGGAAGGGGCTGGGCATCTGCGGGGTGGCTGGGAGCTCCGCGCCCCCTCCAGGGTCCCTCCCCTGCCCCGCCGTGGCAGCCGGGGAGCTGCTGGGGTACCCCTGCGGCCCATGGTGACTTTGAGCTTGAGGGCCCTCTGCCTCAGGAGGTGGGTGTACCTCACAACTCCCTGCCACTGCGGGAGGTGGCGGGACCATTCAGCTCCCAGTCGCCTGGGCTGAAGTCAGAGGTCTTTGGAAGTCTCAGATTCCATGGCCTCCCTGACAAAATCGTAGTGTTGTTTCTCGTCACCATATGCTTCGTGATTTTAGAACTAGTAGATCACATCCTCTCTCACCCAATTCTTATTCGTAGATCGCTTTACTCTTCCAGTCTTTCCTCCTTCAATTTCTAATCGGTTTCTCAACTTTGAGTGAAGTATTCATTGAACTGCTGTCAGAAGTTGGTTTGGCGCTTTAACAAACTCTGGTTTCAGCTGCTTAGCCAGTGACTTCCACCAGATCAGTGGTTAGACTTTATTTACAACTTTGGCAGCAAACGTGTTTGCTTAATATTGATTTTTAAAAATTGATTTAAATGATTTTAGTATAGTACGTGTAGGTCTTAATATAGGGTTGTCATTTTAAATAGGTTTATTTTTAAAAAGAAAAATGTATTTAATTTTAGATGTTAAAAATCCATTTTTTATCTACCTTGAAGAAAAGTGATTCTCACTTTTCATGTGTGGAAAGCAGTGACAATTACATAAAATCTTACATAGAGTCTGTTTCCCTCCCTTGCACTCTCTCTGCGTAAGGTACAGCATATATATTGCCTATTAGCTGGCCCATTCATTCTGCAGAAAATCAGTGTAGATTTCTCTGCCCTTCCTGGAAAACCCAGTTTGGTATTTGGAACTAGCTATTTGCAGCAGAGACCTTGAAAGATTTTGCTTTTCTGATAACAGTTCTTGGGAGACTGCTAATCAGGGAACATGAAATAGTTGAACTAAAAACTTCGGCTTCCCTCAGTGTGTGTGTGTGTCTCGTGGATCATCCAAATTCCCATAAATCACAAATTCCTATAGATTTTTTTGAAAGAGGAGTCAAGAGTGAAAATTTCTGTAACTCATGTCAAAATATGGGTTTAGGGAATGTCTATCACGAGCCAGTTGGTGATGGATTAACACATCCAGTGTTATAAAACTTGTTGTCTTTCCACTTAGCCACCACGTCTCATGCCTGCTAAAAACATTTAGTGTTAGCTTTCTCTCACTTGGGATTTTCTAATGCCTTCTTTCCAATTCCTTGGCCCTCTCTCAAGGATATCCCATTGAGGAGTCTGCTGTTTGAGAATCAGCAGGATAGTTGTGTGTTTTCCTATTTTGACCATCGTCTCAGTAGTATCACTCCAGTTTTCCAGCAGCTGGGGCAAATAAAGTAAACAGCAGGTGTTGTATATCAGCAGGTCAGTGGTAAGGAGCAGAACAACCCCAGGTAACTTGTTATAGAGTTCCATTACCGAGGAGGGAGAAGAGGTTCATCTACTTTTGATACTGTCTCACATGACCTTCTCATAAACAAACTAGGGAAATGCAACCTAGATGGCGCTACTTATAAGGTGGGTGTATAAAGTGGGCTGTAGTCCACGAAAGCTTATGCTCTAATAAATTTGTTAGTCTCTAAGGTGCCACAAGTACTCCTGTTCTTCTTTTTGGTTGGAAAACCATTCCCAGAGAGTAGTTATCAGTGGTTCAAACCTTGCTAGAAGGGTATAATGAGCGGGGATCAATTCTGTTTATAAGGTTTGCGGATGATACCAAACTGGGAGGGGTTGCAAGTGCTTTGGTGGATAGGATTAAAATTCAAAATGATCTGGACAAATTGGAGAAATGGTCTGAAGTAAATAGGATGAAATTCTATAAGGACAAATGCAAAGTAGTCCACTTAGGAAGGAACAATCATTTGTACACAGGGCCAGCTCCAGTGTTTTTGCCGCCCCAAGCGGCAAAAAAAAAAAAAGCCATGATCAGCGGCACTTCGGTGGCAGCTCTATCCTGCTGCTTCATAATTCAGCAGCAATTCGGCGGCAGGCCCTTCCCTCCGAGAGGGACTGAGGGACCTGCCGCCGAAGAGCCGGACGTGCTGCCTATTTCCATTGGCCGCCCCAAGCACCTGCTTGCTGCGCTGGTGCCTGGAGCTGGTCCTGGTTGTACACATACAAAATGGGAAATGACTGCCTAGGAAGGAGTACTGCAAAAAGGGATCTGAGTGTCATAGTGGACCAGAAGCTAAATATGAGTCAACAGTATAACACTGTTGACAAAAAGAGTGAATATCATTCTGGGATGTAGCAGGAGTGTTATAAACAAGACATGAAAAGTAATTCTTCCACTCTACTCCATGCTGATTAGGCCTCAACTTATTGTGTGCAGATCTGGGTGCCACATTTCAGGAAAAATGTGGACAAATTTGAGTGAGTCCAGAGAAGAGCAACAAAAATGATTAAAGGTCTAGAAAACATGACCTATGAGGGAAGATTGAAAAAATTGGGTTTGTTTAGTCTGGAAAAGAGAAGACTGAGAGGGGACATAACAGTTTTCAAGTATGTAAAAGGTTGTTAGAAGGAGGAGGGAGAAACATTGTTTTTCTTAACCTCTGAGGATAGGACAAGAAGCAATGGGCTTAAATTGCTGCAAGGGAGGTTTAGGTTGGACATTAGGAAAAACTTCCCTAACTGTCAGGGTGGTTAAGCACTGGAATAAATTGCCTAGGGAAGTTGTAGAATCTCCATCATTGGAGATTTTTAAGAGCAGGTTAGAAAAATACCGGTCAGGAATGGTCTAGATACTTCTTAGTCCTGCCATGAGTGCAGGGGATTGGACTAGATGACCTCTTGAGGTCCCTTCCAGTCGTATGATTGTATGCTGTTTCTTTCTTTTGCATATTTTCTCTTAACTGTTTTCACATGAAGCACCTAGCCGAGCATTGCAGTTCCCGGGGACGTTTTGTGCAAGGATCTGCAAAGAATAAAAGAAAAGAAAATTCACAGCAGCTATATTATTGAAGAATTCAAAAAGGCTGCAAAAGTGCCTCTGTATAACATTGTTTTGCATCCAATATTCAATGCTGTAGCTCTTGATTTATTCTTGCATCACTCTTCTGCTCTGCTTTTCTGTAGGAGGAGCAAGGGTTGTGATTTACTTGTTTTTTATACTCTTGTTAGGTAGATGTAACTAGATGGTGGTGTGGCTACAGGGATGGGGAGAAGCCAATAAAAGATCAGTATGTAAATTTCTGTAGTTACTGAACTATTATGGAGATGAATCACTAACTTTGAACAGTATCTTTGTGCTCTGATCTGTATTTATATAGTATCTTTCATCAAAGGATTTCAGAGAACTTTACAGACAAGAATTAATCTCACAAGTCACTTAAGCAATAGTATATTTTATTCCCCATTGTGAATGTTTTCCTTATGAAGTCTTAAAACATGACAGAATGCATTTGAGTAAAATTCACCCATAGGGTGTATACTGTCCTGCAGTTCAGTTCATACCCCTAGTTCAGAAGCTGAGTTTATGGCAAACAAAGTGCCTTTCTGCATGTCGACCTCACTTGGTGATGAGAGGAGTGTTATTGGAAGCCCACAATTAATAGATGCTACACAGTTCATTCACGTTCATCTTGCCCTTGACTAGTTTGAAGCTGAGAAGGTTGACACTGATATCCAGATTATCTATATTCTCTCTTACACTACAGTTGTAACATTCCTTTCTTTTCTTCTCTGGAGGGCACTCGCTATGTTAGAAATGAGCCTGGTTGTGAAGATCAAGACTCAAGTGAGAAAATAGCATAGTGTTTACAGCAGGGGACTGGTTATCATGATACTTACATTCTGTTCCCTGCTTTGCTACCCATTCTGTGTGGCCTTAAGCAAGTTACCTCCTCTGCCTCTTTTTTTCTCCATGTGGAAAAGAGGGATCATAGTAGCCTACCTTGTAAGGGAGAATGAGGCTCTATTAACATCTGTAAATGTGCTTTGAAAAGTACCCTATAAATGCATACTTCATATAGATTTGCCTGAAATGACAGAAAATAAGAGCTGCTTACAGTCAAACCAAAGTCTGGACAAAAGAGGTGGGTGTGAGAAGGAAGGCATTTAGTTTACATGACTAATTTGGAGCTGCTCTGAAATAATTTGAGTACTGTATGTTGACTTGGTTACTGGTTTGTTTTCTGTATGAATAGATTTAACTAAACAGAAGATTGTTTGAAAAAACAGACAGGAAGGGAAAGAATGATACAACATTTGGAAGTTAAGGGACAATGCCAGGGCTATTAGCTTTTGCCTCCTCTCTCTAGCTAGCCCACAAAACTGGTTGGAACCAGGACAGATGAAAAGAACTCCTGGCAGGTTTAAAAAAAAAAATTCTCTTGAGAGTTTATAGTTGCTTGGGGGACTATGACACAGACACTGCCTGGGGGTTTCTGAAGAAGTTAGTCCAGCCTAAGTTACCATCAGGGGGTGGTAAACTTTTGTGCAAGATAGATTTGTGTAGTGTTTTCTATTTTAAAATTATTTTTCTCAAAATTCTTTGTTTCTGTTGTTCAACAATACTTGGAATTTAAGAGGGCTGTCTGGTCACTCTTCTCACCACAGGTTACAGGCTCCCGAAGGAAAGAATTGCAGGTTGGATTTGGCAAAGTAAGCACAGTCAACACATGGAGTACCGTAGGCTTGGGCCCCATCTAAGAGTGGGTGAATCGTGTGATTCCACCTGAAATACGTAAAGGCACAAGGCCCAGGGACTGACTCAGTGAGACCAGAAAGCAGACAAAAGAGCAGCTAACCCTGGAACCGTGACAGATTACTCATGTGGATAATGTTGGTTAAGTTTGTCACTTGTCTTAACAGTTCCAGATTTATTATTATAACTTTGTCATCTAGGGAGAAGAAGGCCTGGGTGAATAGTGAGTTTTGAGGAGAGATTTAGTGAAGAGTGAGGTGGGTTGTCATACTGGAAGAGGGCTGCTGCTCCAGATGTAGGGCAGAGTAGCTGAAGGAATGAAGTCAAGGGGTTTGTGGAAGTGGGAGGAGATAACAGGATCTCGTGTATAAATCAGGAGTTTGTAAGATCATAAATCCTTCAGAGAGGGGGCCTTGTTTTCATACCTGTCTCTAAAGTGCTTCACACACTGGTGTGATACACGTAAATAGTAATAGGGAGGGAGGACAGAAACTTAGACAAGAGCTGGCAACATGCAGGGCCTCAAATGTGCTTGTTTGGACTTGAAACCAATAAAGGGATTTTTGAGAAGAGAGATGAAAATCAACTTTTAAGTAGAGCCCTATGTGGATACAAATTTTGTACCCACATCCGATCTGCAGACATGGTCCGCGGATATCTGCAGATCTCTGCTTTTAAGTATTTTTCTAATTTTCAAAATTTGCACTTGTAAATGTCTCTGGTACTGAATTGGCGGTATGGAGTTATTGGTGGGGAACTGAATCAGGGTTGCATGTGGTTTTGTAGCTCAAGGTTCAGATGGTTTACTAGTGTGTCCATCTGCTGGTGCAAGGTGTGATTTCCCAAAAGAAGTAGTATCATGTTTAAGCCCATACTCCATCTGATGTCTGCCAAAAGACAAAGACAACAAGGAAATGTTGCTGTCTAATCTGTCTGCTGGTTGTATAACCAGGCAGTGCATGACTTATGCCATACTGCCTCACAGTAGAATCTCTTAGAGCAGTTCAGTGTCAAAGCATTCTCCTGCTTCAACTTTGGAGATTTGCTTTGTCATTCTCCTGCTACTTTTCTATGTTGTTACTTTCATTTTCTGTTTAGTCTCTAGAAATTTCCTTGAATCCTCCATTGGGAGGGCCCAAGCATTTAAAAAAACAAAGCAAAACCCAACTCTTTGTGTGGGGTGGGGGCTGGCAGGCAGGTAGGGTGACCAGACAGCAAGTGTGAAAAATCTGAGCCTATATAAGAAAAAGACCCCAAAATCAGGACTGTCCCTATAAAATCGGGACATCTGGTCACCCTACAGGCAGGGAGGGAGGGGTTGTGATACCTGGACACACTGGGACAGCAAGTCTGCTTTTCAGCTTGCATCTTGTTCAGTAGGTTTTTTATTAAATGCTGCAGCAGACTCTGAATTGTTTCCCAGTGGCAAAGCAAGCTGATGAAATATGACACAGGGATGGGAAGAGACTTGGCAGAGGGCCTTGATGCACAAATAGCCCACTACCCTCTGAAGTATGCTCACAGCCAAGCAAACAGAAAACAAAATACTACAGGCTGCTTTCAGAATTGCTGCAGAATTTTCCCTCAAAATCTGTCTTTTGTTTCCTTGTTTTTTTCACCTTAGTGCAATGGTTTTATTGCTTGTGTGCTGCACAGTTGGGATCAGACATTTTAGGATGTCTGGAGATTTATCTCTGTGTGTTTATGGATGGAGAGGAGGAAGTAATGCAGTAGTACCATGTCTGGCTACGGTAATATCTTTAACCTTGGGTCAGGGTAATGTGGGGAAGAAATTTCAGTGAAGACTGAAGTCTAGATCATGGTGTTAACTGGTTGAGTGCACAGTAACCTTTTGGCACAGCTCCAGCGTGAGTTATGTAGATCTTGTTCAGTGTATAAACAACAGGCATCTGATGATGTAAAACCAAGCATTTGTCTTCATTTATTGGCTAATGTGACATGCACCCTTCCTGTAGCATTTGACTGAGTGGCTGTTTTAAATATAGTCCTATCTTTCCTAAGTAGAAAATGCAGAGAGTGGAATAATGGCTTATAGTATAAAATGCATTGATTGTGTGTCAATGAAAAACTTGCATGGTGGCTATTATGATCAGTCTGCTCTGTGCTAGGTAAAACCTAACAGTAATAATAAAAAAAAACCTTAACCTGTTTGACTGCCTAAAACTACCTATTATGTCCTGCAGAACATTCCTCCAGTGTCACCTGATGCATTGGGTACATTCTCCATGACTTAAACAGGATGCACATTAATGCAGCAATGATTGTGGCTAACATGTATTTATACCTAAGCTCTCTATCCCCTCTTCCCCCAGTCCTGATAGCTTCTATAGACATACCTAATTTTCGTATAAGATAATTACTACTTTTACCTTAAGCAGTTAGCTAGTATTGGGGGGCGTGTGTCTAGTGGGCTGTTTCCATTATGAGGGGAGATTGATGATGGGTAACTCTTTGCAACCCTGTTTATTTAAAAAGAGCATCAGAACAGCCATACTGGGTCAGACCAATCGTCCATCTAGCCCAGTATCCTATCTTCCATCAGTGGCCAGTATCAGGTGCTTCTGGCAGTTGGAGGTTTAGGAACACCCAGAGCATGGGGTTGTCCCCCTGACCATTTTGGCTAATAGCCATTAATGGAGTTATCTTCCATGAACTTCGGTAATTCTTCTTTGAACCCAGCTATACTTTAGACCTTCAAATGTTCCATGACTGCGAGTTCCACAGATTGGTTGTGTGAAGAAGTATTTCCATTGATTTGTTTTAAACCTGCTGTCTATTAACTTCATTGGGTGACCCCTAGTTCTTGTGTTGTGCAAAGGGGTAAATAACAGTTTATCGTTCACTTTCTCTACACCATTCATGATTTTACAGACCTCTATCAATCTCTTAGTCACCTCTTTTCTAAGGTGAACAGTTCCGGCCTTTTTAGGCTCTGTCTACACTACCACTTACTTTGGTATAACTGTGTCGCTCAGGGATGTGAATAAGCCACCCCCCTGAGTGACCTAAGCACCGATGTGGACAGTGCTATGTTGGTGCTCGTTGGGAGTGGATTAATTAAGTCGACGGGAGAGCTCTCTGTCAGCTTAGAGCAGGTGCAGCTGTGCCACTGTAAGCTCTCTTATGTAGTCATAGCCTCAATCTCTCTTCATATGGAAGCTGTTCCATACTCCTAATCATTTCTGTTGCCCTTTTTTGCACCTTTTTCAATTCTAATATACTTTTTTTTGGTGATGAATGTACACAAACTCCTGCTTCCCTGAACACATCAGAAATCAAACAGGAGGCAGTTTCTTTGCTTGCTGCTCCTAGCCTCTCTTCAGTCACTCTACCCAAAAAGCCCTCTTTGCTTTCTGTCAGGGTCATGCTGCAAGCGCTTCTCTTTCTGTTTCTTTGGCTTTCTGACAAGCTTCTCTTTACCTGTTCTCTGGGTAGTTCTGCTTACAGACCCACACATTCTACACCAAACAATATCCAGCCCCCTTGCATTTGCATTCTGCTCCCAGTGAAACCTCTCTACTTGCATAGGTCAGCTTCTGACAGGCCTTGTATGTGGCCTGTGTTTTTGAGTGGTTGCTCCTATGGACTCGTTTATTTTAATCTAAAGAGGAGCTTAACTGCTTGAATGAGGGGCAGCTGTTACACGCAGCATCTTCAATAAAGCTTCACCCAACCTCCATTGCAACAGTACCTTTTACCCAAGGATCTTGCAGCACTGAAAACTCTGTGTGCCCGTGAGGTATTATCTGTTTTAGATGGGTAAACTGAGAGGTTAAGTGACTTGCCTGAAGCTCACAATAGTGTAGCCTGGAATTGAAGCTAGGAGTTCTGAGTCCTCATCCCATCCTTTTGTCCTTTCTTTTGAAATTGCTGATCAAATTACTTAATTTCTAAAGTATTCACTATGGCTCTAGAGGCCATAACATTGAATGGTGCTCCAAGATGTGTGTACTGCTGCAGGCTTCTACCGTCATCTGATCTATTGCATCTTAAGTACACTCTGTCTGAAATAGATTATAAGCACCGTGGAGCTGGGACTGTGTTCAGGACTGAGTATGCTGACAGCAGTAAATAAATAGGCTCCTTGATTGGAATTCCTGCCATTCTGTGTATAACCATGCATCTTGAAAGCAGCAGGGCCTGTATCATAGCGATCCAGCAATTGAGTAATCACGCATGTGATTTTTGTGCTTCATCCATCCCACACAGCCAGAGGATCAGAAGACCTTGTACTCCAAAATTAACCTAACGGAACTAATGCTCCTTAATTTTTTTGTTTAACTTTAAGAGATGGAGTATATAAGCCCTTGAGAGTGACCTGATTCAACTGGTCTGTACTTAAGGCTGCATTCTGTTTTGCTTTCCAGGAACCTACAAGCAGCCATTGGAGCCTACTATGACTTTGAGAGTCCGAACATCAATGTGCCCTCCATGTCCTTTGTTGAAGATGTTACCATAGGAGAAGGGGAGTCAATCCCTCCTGATACCCAGTTTACAAAAACATGGAGGATACAAAACACAGGTAAATGGGGGTACATCTTTCCTTTTTCATTGAACTGAGCTGGAAACTTGATTGAAACAAAGATCCACTTGTTTAAAATGATCTTTTGTTCCGCAGTAATAAAGTTATTTCATATCAAGGTGTTAATGAAGGGGGAGGCTTTCAAAGACACAAGAGGCAGCTAAGTCCCCAAATACCATTGAAAGTCAATGGTAGTTAGGTGCCTACCTTTTTGGTGCCTTTGAAAATGTTCATCTTTTTGGACATTTGCCCAAAATGGAAGCATGTTATGTTGACAGGTGGGGAGCTGTAATTTCTGTCTTATCTACCGTAACTCCCCTAGGAAGCTTAGTCTGGAGATGTTGTAATGCCAAGGCCTATATATAGGTTAGAAAGAAAAGAAAGCAAATGTGATGTGATATCTGCTTCCAAGCCCCTTCCTCTTCTCCCTTCCTCACTGCCTTTCCCAGGAGGGTTCTTTTGTGTTGGAGGTAACATGACGGGATAGAGCCAGATGGGGTCTATATGGGTTAAGAAGGACCTTACAATCTTTTTTTTTCAGTCCCAGGCTCACTTCAGCAGTTTCCATCCCTCTAAACTGGATTGATATTTTCTGTTGTTCCTTTCGTTAGTACATAGTTTATTGGGTGTATTTACTTTGAGCTCTGTGTAAGAACAGTAGCCTGGTAGCACCATTGTATTTATGGGGATGTTCGTTTTCCTGTTCAGACCTTCTGTTTTGACTGTTGGATATCCTGAACATTTCAAACTCTGAGGACAAGGAATTTGTGATGCAAATTCTCAGTCTGAAAGTAAAGCCATGCGACCTAGAAGTGGTCCTAAAATTGTTCAGTTGTTTCTGTTGATGGAATTCTTTATTCTTCTACTTCTTCTTCTATCCCTATGCTGTATACTTCACTTAGGAAGGCGTATTTAATTGGGATGATAGTTGTATTGGAACAACTCTCTAGGAACAGATTTAGCCTTGCTATAGTGAATGGAATGAGTGGTGCTCTGGAGCCAGATTGTACACGACCGAAATCAATAGCTTTGCCACAGATTCCAATTGGAGCATGATTAGCCCTTGCATGGGGACAGTGTTATCCAATATTCTGATTCAGACAGATGCACGTCACCAGCTACGGTGTTCCATGGTCTTTTGAGTTCCCGTCTCTAACTACAGAGTTTGCCAAGTAAAGATGAAATCCAAGGGCAGTTATTTTCTTAGGTATTCATTCAGTATGGGATTTCTTATTTTCAATCTTTCCCTCTCTTAAAAAAGGCTCTTCTAATCAGAATCTCTTCCAGCAAGAGGATGGAAACAGTTTACCTTTAAAAAGGGATATTTTTCAGCAAATTAACTCAGCCCATTTAAAATCAGAATTGTTTTATTTAAACTCCTTGAAACTCACGAGCAGCCAGTATGTTAGAACTGCATTTCATTCGTTTGTGTGTGGTCTGTACACTGTCCCTTCAATTAAATGTGGGACACTTTATAGAACCTATGAGAGTGTCAAGAAATCAGTGGAGGTGATGCGACTCTGAGAAGAGATGGTGTAAGCTCAGACTAAATTACTCTGGGCTGTGACAGTTGCAATTCTATTAAAACTGTGTGAATTGTGTGAAATTAGGAACAGAGTAATCTTGTGGCAGTTCCTAGAGGAGAGGATGTGATGCAAGTTTGTGGAGACAACATTCCAGTGTGAGGTGAGCCAAAACAGTCATCTCCGTGTGAGTCTGAAGTGGGGCCAGGCAAAATAAACTCTCAGCGCTTATCTACTGAGATGTAATTACGGGAGGAAAATGAGATCCGTGGTTTCAAAGGGAGATAATACTTTGTCCTCGAGTGCTGCAATGACCGTCTGTCGTATGAGTAGTTAACCTGTGTATCTGAATTTAATTGTCATGCTTTTGCTGCTTCTGTGCAGAATGACAGCATAACAAGGACTAATGTTCTTAATCGCGTGTGAGCAAATTACAGCTGTGTTAAAAATCATAAATGACTCTTCTTGCCACGGAACTTGGAGCACTGTATAGTAATATGCTAAACATTATAAAACAAACGTTATTAAAGCCCAGCATCCTAAAAACTTAGACTTGGATACAGGACATATGGGCAAGAAGTGTGAGGTAAAGATAGACTCAACACTTTGTAAGCTGGCGATCCTATGAAAAAACATCTATTGCAGAGAGAGGGTTTAGGTGTCGTATTGGACTTCCCTGTGTATATTTGGTGGCTATTTGGGTAAAATGGAAAGGTGACTGTGGAGCACTTTATTACTAATGTGCAAAACTATTTGGCAAATCTGTACGTTTGATGTATATAATATATGGACAGTTACTGTCAAATATGAGACATTCTTGACAAGTGATGAGGGATAGATCCAGGGGAAACAAGTTTTTCACCTTAGCAACCCCCACGGCAAAGGCACTATAATCTTCTCAGCAGTTGAGGAGGAGTTTCCTAAAAGTCCTGGTCCTGTCTAAGCTTCAGAAACTTTCAGGATGAGGCTGAAAAATACTAGCTCCAAATGAAATCCCCATAAGTGAGATCTACTGTTGACTGACAGACTTGTTTCCAGTAACTAAAAACCCTTTGCTTCCCTGCCCTCATTCTCTTGGTTTTTTTCCCCTTTGTTTTTATGGTTACGTCTTAAAATCCCTCCCACAAGTGACAGATGTGCCTTCATGAAAACGTGGATTTTCAGTTTCTTAAATTTTTTTTCTAGATACAGTGAATTTTATGTTGTCTTTAAAATTTGTTTCCCTTCCTAAAGTCCTTGGGTCTTGTAGGATGTGGGTAGGGAGTTGAAGTTAACAGTTTCAACTTAGAATTCCTTGGTTTTTGTGGCTTCCTGTCAAAACCAAACTTTGTTTTGGCTTCCACCAGGGCTAAAGCATTACTTTCTTTTGTAAATTTTGGCTATAACGATACTTCGCCTTATCCACAAAGGCCAGACTACACTGTTACAACTTGATTTAGCTTCAATCCAGGTTTTTGTGGGGGTGGTGTTACTGTGCAGATTAGGCCAGTGGCTTACATTTAAAAATATTTTAATTAATATTTAGTATCCAAGGACTGGAATGTTCAAGGTTAGATCTTGCTAGGTAGATGCTGAAGTGAAGCCAAGATTCTTAATGATCCTGCAGCAACCCTTGATTAAATGACTTCAGTTCTAAAACATGAAAAAAACAGAGCGAGGCATCGCTTTGAGGGGTTTGGTGTGGCAGAGCTGCATTCTGTCTGATGCAGAGAGCAGAGCTGTTATGTACTCAGTTGGTTGAACAGGTCAATTAGAGTTCTGTAAGCATGTAGTTCTGTTTATGAATAAACTGGTTTCAGGCAGGGGCTTTTTGCCTGTTATCAAAAACTAAGGTCCAGTCCTCCTGCAGTGTGATGGTCTTTTTGCAGGCTAGCCAATCTTGTATAATAGCACTAAAGAATCACCCCGATTCAACAGACTTACTTTCATCTCCCAGTCTACCTCTAACTGCTGCAAGCTCCTTTGGACAGTTACTGCAATCTGTCATCTCCCGAGAAATGCATGTACTGAAATAGGACACAATCATCATTTTGTTTTAATGGTGCTTATCAGCTATAGCACTATAAGCACATGGCAAACTTCAAGCCATTAAAACTGATAAAAATCACACATTATTTAAACCAAAACCATGTTGCTAGGCCGCACACCCTTTCACACACAAGTCGTCACGCTCCATAACTCCCACACATCACAGCATAAGGCCTGCTAACCACTCAGATCTTCCTTTTCCAAGGATCCCCAACCTTCGTGCTGTTTCTAACTGTAGCTGGATCCAAAGATAGCTGCCCTGATCCCATTCCAACTATCCCGCACTGATACTTCCTCAGTTGATGGTTTTCTCTCTAGGTTCAAACCCCACAAATCATGATTCACTGCCATGCCCTTGCTGCAGTACCTCCAGAGAATAGCCGACTTTATGGAAGAGTCTCTGTCAAGGAATGCTCCTACAAGATGTCGCTTGGTCACTAATACCTGTCCAGAGTTGCCATCTCAGCACAGGCTTGCAATAATCATATATGTCTGTCCAAGTTTCTCTGCAGCCCATGGACTTCCCTAAACAGCTCCCATTAACTTAGAGCAGGCAGAATGTAATCCCTACAGCCCAAAGACCAAATTTCTCAGTCCAGCTCGTATCACATTCTCAGAGCAAGAGAGTATCCAAATGCCCTGTTGACACTGATCTTCACACACCCACCGGAGCCATGTTCTACAACTCTTTCAAAGCCATTCTTCTCAGTTTTTCTCTCACCATCCCCTCCTCTTTTGCTGTTGCATGAAACTGCTGCATCTCTCCTCAAATGAGCTGTTGCATGTGCACCAAATACCACTTTGTGCCATTCCTTCATGCTATACAACATCAGTCCCTAGAACGTCAATCTAAACTTGGATCTCAGTATACGCTGTCAGAGTTCAGCCACCCCATCATGGAGCTGGGAGGGGCTCACTGCAGGAAGGAGAAATAAAAAAATATAGAAGATGTTATTTCTAGTTCACAGTTTTACAAACAGGGAGCACAAAAGCATTTGCTCTTCCCGAAAATGTCTTGTGTGTTTCCTATTAAAATATTTTCAGTTATGCAATGAGGGGGGGGCGGGGGGGACAAAAACAGTAAAATTAAGATGGAAAACTAGCTGGTCATCTTCATTGAGTGCTATATGTGTCCCCAGTATGGCTAAAGTGCAGCTGAATGTGTCATCACAGGTCTCACTCAGATATGTTGATTACTGTTGGACTTTGTTAAACCACTGCTCTGGGTTTCTCAATTTTTAAAGGACTTGTGCATATTCTACAGGTCTTTCCTTTCAGTTGGTCATGTGCTGGAACAGTTATGTTTTGTATGAAAATCTTTCTCTCCCCTTGCTGTTGTATGAGAACTAGAAAATTTGACTAGGTTGGTATCTGTTAGCCAACTTGACATCTCCTTGACTGTTTAACAGAGCAGTGTAACTAATTTAATAAAATGTTTATCTACTCGAGCAGGCACTTGCCAGAAAAGAAGCCGATGTGAAGTCGCTACAGTTGCATTGTCACTGACCCTTTAATACCTTTTTTCTACTCAATCAGGGACAGAGGCATGGCCCCCAGGGGTTTGTCTTAAGTACGTCGGGGGAGATCAGTTTGGCCATGTAAACATGGTGATGGTCAGGTCGCTAGAGCCCCAGGAGATTTCAGATGTCAGCGTTCAGATGTGCAGCCCCAGCACAGCGGGAATGTATCAGGGACAGTGGCGCATGTGCACTGCCACAGGACTCTATTATGGAGGTAAGTTATTCCTCTCTTTGCAGTTCTGTCTTATTTGTAATGCTCCCAAAGCATACAAGGTAGGAGCCTTCATCCTTGTATTGCTGTTGGCCAAATACTTGCTGGTATCCCAGTCACCCTCCTAATATCCAAATGATAATCTAGAGGTACTGTAACTTTTATTCCTGTGTGTTTTAATGGAATAGCTGCCAATTCAGCACCTCCCTCTGGCAAGGTGTGAGGAGCACTGGGCATTTTATTGTGATGGTCCTTGGTATATGTCCTGTGATAAGTGCTGTCTTCAGCATCCCAGGCGGCCAGTATGTTAATCCTGAAGTACATTCAGATTACATTCCCCATGTTTGTACTAGGAGTAGGAAGATGCAGATCTATCAGATCCAAGAAACTAAACATAGAAAATGAAATGGTGAAGACCTATGAGTTGAGCTAGATTATTCCCTTGGGACCAATGCTGGACTGTTCTCTCTACTTGATCCTTCAGGTTTTTTCCAATTCAGTTTTAAGAGTGGAACAAAAGAGTTTGCACCAGTTTTCATGGAAGACTATTTTACAGTCTAATTGTCCATATCAGGAATTTTTTTGCTCAAGTGAGAGCTGTTAAGTGCTCAGCACTTTTGAAAATCATGCAGCTTAGCTAGGCACCTAAGTATGGACTTCGAAGTCTAAGGGTTTATCTAAACTAGGAAGTTGTGCTGATTTTACTATACTGGTATAATTAAAGTTGCTCAAATCCTGCCTTCCTTCCCCCAGTTTGGGTGCAGTTATAGTAGCAGAGAAATATTTTACACTGCATGGCTATTCCCATGGCTGTTCCCAACTATACTGATTCAGAATGATCTGGACAAGCTGGAGAAATGATCTGAAGTAAATAGGGTGAAATTCAATAAGGACAAATGCAAAGGACTCCATTTAGGAAGGAACAATCAGTTGCACACATACAAAATGGGAAATGACTACCTAGGAAGGAGTATTGTGGAAAGGGATCTGGGGGTCATAGTGAGTCAACAGTGTACCCCCTGTTGCAAAAAAAAAAAAAAGCAAACATCATTCTGGGATGTAATAGCCGGAGTGTTTAAACAAGACATGAGAAGTAATTCTTCTGCTGTACTCTGCGCTGATTAGGCCTCAACTGGAGCAGTGTGTCCAGTTCTGAGCGCCATATTTCAGGACGGATTTGGACTAATTGGAGAGAGTCCAGAGAAGAGCAACAAAAATTATTAAAGGTCTAGAAAACATGACCTACGAGGGGGTTTGTTTAGTCTGGAAAAGAGAAGACTGAGGGGAAACATAAGTTTTCAAGTATGTAAAAGGTTGTTAGAAAGAGGAGGGAGGAAAAATTGTTTTTCCTTACCTCTGAGAATAGGACAAGTAAGGGCGGTTTAGGTTGGACATTAGGAAAAACTTCCTAACAGTCAGGGTTGTTAAGCACTGGAATAAATTGCCTAGGGAGGTTGTGGAATCTCCATCACTGGAGATTTTTTAAGAGCAGGTTAAACAAACGCCTATCAGGAATGGTCTAGATAATACTTAGTCCTGCTATGAGTGCAGGGGACTGGACTAGATGACCTCTCAAGATCCATTCCAGTCCTATGATTCTATGATTTAAGGCTGGTCTACGTTGCAGTTATACTGGCAAAACTTAAGTTGGTAAAAATAAATAAATAAATGGGTGAAAAAAATCATATCCTTAACTAAAATAGTTAGCCCAGTAAAACCTAAATGTAAACTAGCCCTAACCTCATGCACCTAGTTTTGGAAAACGTGGCCTGTATTTGGAAAGTACTTAAAATAGTTTGGACCTCACCTAAATAATAAATAACCCATTGTCATCTTCTGCAGGGCACTTCACTCTTTTGAGATTTGCACTGAACCTTCACTGATACTAACAGCTAGCAAGAACATTGCTAACAAGATTTTATTTATTTATTTATTTATTTATTTTTTTTTTGACAGAGTGCCCTAAATGCATGGATGGGGTCAAATGAGAAATGTTACCACCATGGGACAAAATAATTATGTACATGTTTATTGAGAACTGTCGGCAGATCCAAGCTTTCTTTGAAGGGGATGTAATTTATACCTGAAAAGAGAGGACAGCTTTCTCTCCTGCTTTTATTTCAGTTCAGGATGTCTACATAACTGCAGTTGTTTTTGTTGTTGCAAAGCTATGTAACAGCATGTGATTTTTATTTTTAAAGGTCATTAGAAGTAAAGTGTAGGGTAAAGGTTATAAATCTTCTTTATTTGCTTTTTTCATCTATATCTCTTCCTGATATTTACATTCCTCAGTTAGAAACATAAGTGGTGTCATATCAAATGAGATCCATCAAGAGTGATAACTTGCTTCCAAGGAAGATCCCTCCCCATAATTTATAGCCAGTTCAATGTTGTACACAGTGTGTGGAATTCTTTCCTGATCCCTCTGCATGATAGGATGGTGCTCTGACGCATGGTTTGATTACCCATATTTTAGCTGGGATAACTACGGATGATGTTGGTCATAAAATTACTAATGCTTGGAATGTGGGAGTAATTTTATTTGTAGAAGCATTCTTTTGTCTTTGTTTCTCCAAGTGTGGGGCATCTAGAGAGGAAATTTGCTTTCCTGTGGTGATCTTCTGCATATACCATATTTTTAGATCCCTACTCATGTATTAGTTTCTTCCCTGTTAGATTTTTGAAATGATATGGTGCTTTAATTCCCTTTCTTAAATGGTGGTAATGGAGCTGACTATTACCAGTAGGTGTCCTTCCAGATATGTGCAGCATACCTAATTTTGACTAGCTCTGAATGTGTGTGTATTGGGAGGAGAATTTTGCCATCCCTCCGTTTCTCTCCCTCCTTAAACCCACCCCCAAGGTATTAAAACAATCATTCCTCCCTCAAGAGGATTGGAAATGGCTTCCTCTGGAGTTCAGTGCTACTTAAGAGCATTAATCAGAGGTGTGTTTTGAAAATAACACAAAGTGCTTCTCCTGGGACTAAATGTGCTACTTCCATAGCTCTCCCAGCCCCTCATGATCTAGGGAGCTCCAAATTTGAATTCAGATGATCCTAAACCACTGGGCTGGCATTGAGTTTCTGAATTTTTTTGGCTACTTAACTTGCAAGTCACATGCCTGAGACTCTTAACCCATGAATGAAACTGTATTAATGCTAATACAAAGCCATAATAATTGCAAATAAACTGTGCCAGTTGGGTTGGGAAAGGCAATGAAAGCTGGAGTAATGGAAATAATGATTAGTTTCTTCGAGTGCTTGTTCATGTCAATTCCAGTCAGGTGTGCGCGCGCGCACGACAGCCAGAAGATTTTTCCCCTAGCAGTATCTGTCGGGTCGGTCCGGGCGCCCCCTGGAGTGGCACCATCATGATGCTCAATATGGGGCCCTACTGACTCGCCATCCCCGCAGTTCCTTCTTACTGCCAGTGAGCATTAGCTGGAACTTCCCCTTGCTCTTGTAGTGATAAGTGCATGTGGCAGTCTGTATGTAGTTAGTGTTAAGTAGTTAGTAGGTACTTTACTTAGTTCTTAAGTTTCCTTTGGAGGGGTTTCCCCTCCAGCACTATCCCAGCGCTAGGGCATCCCGCGGTCTGCTGGCTTCAAAGGTCTGCGGCAAGTGTATGCCCAGAAGTGATCCTCGTACTTCGTGTTTGGGGGAGAGCCATCAAAAGGATTGCTGTATGATCTGCAGGGGGTCAGAAGCAGGCCTTTTGAAGGTGTGAACAAGGAAGACGCACCAGAACTTGGACTGGATCCAACCCGCCTTACCTTCTTGTCCCGACTATCCCCTTTCTACCCTGTGTGGGCCCATATCACATCGGACTGCTGGGTGCTCTGCATAGTAGAGAGGAGATACTCCCTCCAATTCTCTGCCCTTCCATCACCCTTCCCTGTCCCTCTTCAGGGACCCTTCTCACGAGCAACTCCTCGTACAGGAGGTGCACTCCTATCGCTAGGAGCAGTGGAAGAGGTTCCTCAGGAGCTGAAGGGCAAAGGTTTCTGTTCCCAGTATTTCCTAATACCAAAAGCCAAAGGTGGGCTAAGGCCCATTCTACACCTGCAAGAGCTCAACAAGTTCATGAGGAAACTGAAGTTCCGCATGGCCTCTTTGGCCTCCATCATCCCTTCCTTGGATCCAGGGGACTGGTATGCTGCCCTTGACTTGAAGGATGCGTACTTTCATATAGCAATTACACCGTCCCACAGGAGGTACCTCAGGTTTGTGGTGAGAGGCAAACACAACCAGTTCACAGTCCTCCCCTTTGGCCTGTCAGCGGTGTCTCGTGTGTTTACCAAATGCATGGCGGTTGTGGCTGTGTTCCTGCGCAGGCGGCAGATACAGGTGTTCCCGTACCTCGATGACTGGCTGATCAAGGGCCACTCCAGGGCTCAAGTGGAGCTACAAGTCAACTTCATAAGAAAGACGTTCGATGAACTGGGCCTTATCCTGAACGTGGGGAAATCAACTCTCTCCCCTGTTCAGTGGATAAAGTTTGTAGCGGCAGTGCTGGACTCGACACACGCCAGGGCATACCTTCCGCAAGCGAGGTTTTGGCCCTGGGTGACATCATTTAAGTCTCAGGCATTTTCCA
Source organism: Chrysemys picta bellii (assembly GCF_011386835.1). Lineage (NCBI taxonomy): Eukaryota > Metazoa > Chordata > Testudines > Emydidae > Chrysemys > Chrysemys picta. Next base: position 24,078,544 of record NC_088794.1, on the reverse strand, counting down.
ACCACCATAGCAAGGAATTGCCTGAAACTTCTAGGACACATGGCCTCTTGTACCTCTGTGGTACAACATGCCAGGCTCAGACTCCGGCCTCTCCAATAGAGGAACTGTTGTGTTAGGGAGCATTTATTTTATTAGCTTTTTCCGGTCAAATGGCTAAATTGTGAGCTTGGCAGGTGGGTAAAGGAAATAATTTTTGGGCTACTTTGCATATAATTTTCAGTCTACAGATGTTCCACTAATGATGGGGGCATGTCAGAAAGTTTCAAATCCAAACTTTGCAGTTTCTTTTCAAATAGGGAAGGGGAAAAAAGCCTTAAAAGCATGATGACATGTTAATCATTCTGGCCTTTCCTGAATTGACATGTCCTCTAATGCTGGGATAAAACTTGAGGAGTTGCCAGAGATTAACAGCAGATGGCACCACTTCACTACTTGCCAGACCTTTTTTGCGGAAAGCTGCTGACCATGTTGGTATAACCAAGAGAGAAGAATCCTCTGTAGAAGTAATTAGATTTAGTCTAATTTCTTGTGCCTTTTCAGTATCCTAATTGATGTTTCATAAAGGATTTAAACATGGGTAGGATATGGGGGTGTTGATCGCTGATGCATTCATATACGAGCTAAGATGGCTATGAAAAAGGAATATTGGGAGCAGAAAAGGCGCTAGTGAATCCTGTTAGTCTCACTTAGTAAGGAAAAGGCACCTAAACCCTGTCAACTAAGCATGGTGGCAAATGAGAAGAGACATGCTGTGAATTGGGCTGTTTGAGAAGCACTGGTAGCCACACTAAATTGTAAAGGAACCTGCTGTCCTCTTTTTCCCTAGCCTGCCATTGGCAGCTTGTTGCAAGCAGCTGGGCTGCTTGCAGATTAACTTTATCTGGAGGAAAACCAGCAGGTGATTAGAGAGACAAGGTGGATGAGGTAATATCTTTTATTGGACCAACTTCTGTTGGTGAGAGAGACAAGCTTTCAATCCACACACAGCTCTTCTTAAGATCTGGGAAAGTCACTCTGAGCTGCACAGCTAAATGCAAGGTGGAACAGATTGTTCAGCATAAGTGGTTAGCCCATATTCTAAGACAGGGGTGCCCAACAGACAGCTCGCGGGCCGTACATGGCCCACCAGAGCATTTCATAACGCCCGCAGCCTGCTTCAACGCAATATACTAGAGGCTGATTCATTAGTGTTTTGTCGTCATGCTTACATCATTTTAGTTTACACCAGTGTGTAAATAAACAATACTGTACACA